>NC_022016.1:41015726-41057858 GCF_000317375.1 Microtus ochrogaster
ATAGTTTTCCTTAGTTATGATAAAGGATAAAATAGATATAAATACTGTAACTGTAATTCTTGCTTGATAACTGTTTTGTTATATGTAATTTTACTATGTTAAACTATGAATATGTTGAAATAGTACCCAAAGTGGACAGTTGTTTGATAGCCTTTGTCAAAGGATATACATATATGATATGGAAATTGATTCTTATTTTTAGCAAATAGGCATGTATTCAATAATATTTGTTGTGATTTCCATTTTACTTTCCATTGCTGTGATAAAGATTATGACCCAGAACAATCTGGAGGAGAAAAGGTTTTCTTATACAACTCTCAGTTCATCAGTGAGAAAAATCGGAGCAGAAACTCAAGCATGAACCGTGAACTAGAAACTGAAGCAGAGACCATAGAGGAATGCTACAAACAGGCTTGTTTCTCTTAGCTTGCTACCTTTTTTATATAGTCCAGGCCCACCCACCTGGGGATAGTATTGTCCATAGTGGTATGTACCCTCACATCAATTAGCAATTAAAAAAATGTTTCATAGACATGGACAAAGGTCAGTATGCTCTTGCCTATTCTTTAGTTGATGTACCTTTTTACATGTAACTCTAGCTTGTGTCAGATTAACAAAAACAAACCACCAGTTTGCCATTGTTTTACAACAAAAAGGTCTGTAAATCTGCAAACCTGAATATTAATTAATAGGGAAATTCTACAGTTTGTTGTAATAGCATCACGCAATGTAGTTATGAAAATTTGATCTTCATCTACTGAGCTTCATAGATAACTATTAAGACAAAAATTGCATGCTGTTCAAAACCATTTTTCAAAATTCTCCCTTGAGAGACATTAAACCTTACCTTGTTTATAGCAAATAGGAAAATTATTAAATTATAGTTGTTTAAATAATGATAGAAGCTAGATCTCCTTACTTTGTGTTTGGACCATTCGTCTATGTCACAACAAGGTGAAAACCATCCTGAGACTATCATGAGAGGATAGTAAAGTACACCTTGTAAAAGTTAGAAACATAAGATGATTTGCAGAGTTCAATATACCATAATGGGTATGCTAAATTATTTTTTTAGCGTAACTACTTTTGAAATTCTTCTAGGACTGAGAACATAGCTCAGTGGATAAGTGCTTGCCTAACGTGTTTCAGAACAGAACAGGAAGTGCTATTCCTGAGACAAGGAAATCTATTGTTGCATGCTACTTATCAAATGCAAGAGTAGAGACAGAAGCAAACCTGGCTCATCTGATAGGCAAAGGATCATGTATATTAAGTCATATCTGGCAGATATGTGACAGACGTTGTGGTTCTAAAGTCATTTTTACATCCAGTTCCTCAATTATCAGAGAACTAGATATATGCCTGTCACTTCATAAGAAAAAAATAAAAATAGAACTAGATTAGATCTGCCTAAATTCTGCTTCTGAGTGCTCACTAAATTGGATAATTCATAAAATCCTTATATGGAGTCACCCAAGAGAAAAATTCAAGGTTTCTTCATCTAAGTTGGGATTGAGATAGTCTTTGGGGTAAATAAATGCATGAATGTGTTGTGGATCCTATCACTGTGGGGGAGTAAAGGCAAGAACTTTAAATAACTCTATCATATCCATTGTCAAGAGCAGAGAGAAATGAAAGCTGCTTGCGTCTTCAGTTGCTCATGCTCATTTCGATTCCTCTATGCTTACATAGTTCAAGATGTCCTTCCTATAGAATGATGCCACCCACAGTGGGCTGGGTTTCCACACATAAATTAATGCAACCAATAAAATCCTCCGCAACCATGTCCACATCCCAACATGACTTAGACAATTTATCATTGAGATTCTCTTATGGGATGACTTTACATTACATCTAGATAACAATTAAAACTTAGCCATCACATTGTCTAATTTCTGGCTTTTCTTAGTATTCTACACACCACCACCACCACCTCTTGACATATTAAAAATATTGTGAGAAATACCAGATCAGACAGCTAAAATAGAAAAATAGAGTGAAGAATTATTATTGAATCATGGACCTAAGGAAGATAGGCAACCATAGTGAACCAAAGTTTGGGGCTACTCTTCTCCTGGGTTATTTGTTATTTGCTTAGCATAGACTGGCAACTTAAAAGTTTCAATACTATGTTTGATAGCTTAACAAAGGCACAGACAGAAAGTTTGGCAGCCAGAGTTCTCTCAGGCCATGGGATGTTGAGAGGCTGATATGAGATTCCCTCTGATATTTGTACAGTGATATTTGTAAAGTAACTTTAATATTAGAATGACAGAAATGAAAGGAAGAGAGAGAGATTCTAGGAAATCAGCATTTAAAAAATATCCTCAGAATATTTCAAAATTAATGAAAAGATATCAAGAATAATAATCAAGTCCAAGAAAGACATATAAAATGAAATGAGAACCTAGACATGTCATAGTAAAAACTCCTAATAAAGAGATGGCCTTAAAGACAGAATAAAATTATAAATTATTTTATAGAAAGAAACAGAATTACAACAGACTTACCAGCTACAGCATTACAAGTCCAAATATTTTGAAATTATAGCTTTAACGTGTTCAAAAAAGCAAGCATTATCTTAGACTTTTGTAACAGGTGATCATTTTTCAGTAATAAATGTTGCTAATGAAGCATAATAGTATTATCAAAAATTTTAATATAATAAATACTTATTATTCTATAGTTTCTGTAGTCCAGGACTATGAGAATGTGTTTGATGGGTCCTCTGCGTGGCTGCAAAGAAGATATTGATGAGAATTTGATCCTCATGAGAGAATCTATTAAAGAAGAATATGCTTCCAAGCTCATGTGTTTGTTGGCAGCACTCTTTTCCTTCCAGGCTGGCAGAATGGCTGAGAGCCTCAGCTTCTTGCTGACTTTCAGCAGGAGGCTCTGTGCTTCAAATCACATGCTGTAAGAGGAAAGGTGAAAAATCAATAAGCCTAAGCATTCTTCTCAAGCAATTAGAAAGATGTTCCTGGCTAGAAAAAAAAAATTCCTGGGCAGTAGAGGCTGGGATAAGAGGCCTTTGGGTTCAAGCCCCGAGCATGGACTACAGGCTATGCTGTCTCAAAGGAGAAATAAGGGATGAGTATATAAACAAATAACAAAGAAGTGGGCCAGGCACAGTGGCACACACCTTTGGTTATAGCACTTGGGAGGCAAAAGCAGGTGAGTTCGAGGCCAATTTTGTTACATAGTTGAGTTCCAGGCCAGTCATGGCTTCAAAGTGAGACCCTGTCTCACCAAACAAACAGAACAGAGAAAGGCACAACAGAAAGAAATAATGCCTGAGTTATATCATAAACCATAGAAAAATGCATTAAGAGACATTTAGACCCAACAGTAATAAACTTAAAATATTTAGTTGAACTTCACAAAGTGATGTGAAGGATACATTAGAGATGTGACTCAAGAAAGAATCCAAAATCTAAAAATGACAAAGTCACCGTCTGCATGTAACTCTAAGGAAGCTGAGGCAGTGTTAGAGTTCAGAGACAGCTTGAAGTGAATAGTGAGGTCTGGGCCTGTCCATGCTACAAAGTAATACCTTGCTTCAGAAAATCAAATTGGATTTTTAAATGGAATTTATGAGCTCTTTTATGAAGAAAATCCCCAAGTGATTTTATTAGCGAATTCCGCTGAACACTAAAGGAGAATAGAGTGCCAATTTGTCAGAAAGACATGCAAAACATGGAGAAAAATGAACTACTCTGTACTTTCAGAAATAAACATATCCAGAAGTACTGAAAATCTAATCTACGTAAGAAGCAGTATCTGAAGTCAATATCACCAAAGAACCCATGCAAAAGCTCAAGCAATATAATAACCACAGCAATAATGAGCTGACAAGTTGCGTTTGTTTGTAGAAAGTCTGGGTAGCCTTAACAATAGTGTTGTACAGTGTGATTCACCACAGCGATAGGGCTAAGCTTCGACAGATTGTATAAGCACCTCCACAGAAGCTGAAAAGCATGGTTGAAAAAAATTCTACTGCCATCAATGGCTCTAAAAGCTCCACTAAACACAGTAGTAACAAAATGGAACTTTCTTAAACAGATACAATTATCAACTGGGAAATAAATGATAATGGAAACTACAATTGATAAACATTGGAAGCTTTCACTTTATGACTGAGACTAAGATAAGTCAACCTTGTCTTTTATTTCTCACTGGACTGGAGTATCTTGATAGCACAATGGGAGATAAGCTTAAATCTCAGGCAGAGAAAAGAGAAATAACTGAGTTCTACAAATTTGATTGTCCTTGCTTTATTTGGGAAAGGGTGTGCCTGGGGCTAACTGATTCTTCCTTTGTACATCTCTGTTTACCTGTTCAGTCTCCCAAAGTTAGCTCTGTGAAAATCAAATAACCTATCTAGGAAAACAAATTTGAAAAATAATGTGGTTTATGGCTACTTAAACTGACTTCTGAAAGGAGTAAACACTTTCATTCAGCCTAGGTCCATCAGATGGGGTTTATTGAGTGTGGTGGTTTGAATGAGAAAGGCCCCCATGAGTTCATATATCCGAATGCTTGGTCTCCAGTTGATGGAACTATTTGGGAAGGGTTAACTGGTGTGTTCTTGTGGAGGAGGTGTGTCTTTGTTGGAGGAAGTGTGTCACACAGGGTGGGTTTTGAGGTTGAAAAAGCCCACAACATTCCCAATTGGCTCTCTTTCTTTCTCTGCCTCATGCTTATTGATCAGATACAAACTCCCAGGTACTGCTCCAGTGACACGCCTACCTGCCTGCTGCCATGTTCCCCACATGATGACCATGGACAGATCCTCTGGAACTGTGAGCATCAAATTACATGCATTCCTTGATAAGTTGACTTGGTTATGATGATGTACTGAAGGTGTATTATTTTTAAAGATATTTTTTCTTGGCCTGTTTTTTGAACAAAATTATTAGGGTGCTGACACATGTTTGAGTACTTCCAGAGTGATGGATGAATGTTGTGACTCACTCACTCTTAACAAAAATGACGTATAGCTGGTCACTGCATGTACAGGGAAGTGTCTAAGCATCATGCTAATGGATGAGTAAGCACAGCTGCCAGCATCAGAGTGACAATACAACTTATTTTAAGACTTGCTATTAGTAGACAAGTTTAAAAGCAAGGGCGATCATGCTAGAATCAATACAGAACTTTGCATGATAGACAGACAAGCCATCCTAATGTGAAGGGAACAAGAGTTATCAGCTATTAAAAATGATATTCTCCTCCAAATCTCCCCAAAAGGAGGATTTCTCTGTTGTTCTTAGATAGCTACTCAAGTGGCAATGAAGGAAAAATCGCCTAGGGAGTTACTAAGAAGGTAAAAATGTGGATATTAAATTATGGCTTGTTCAGATTGGTACAATTCTACTCGGAAGTGTGTCCGTTTGCCCCCTAAGTAAATCTAGAAAACTTCCACAGATAACATTATCTCATTTTTAGTCTGTGTTAAGTGGTCCCAGCTAACCTCTCTTAGCTTTTTTTTTTAACTCTCATTTTGGCTGACGTGGGGTCAAATGTTTGTAATGTCAAAACAATGGAGAATTTTTTTCAAAACCATAGTCAAAGTGGGTGGCTGATTCTCATGACCATGTCTGCAAGTCTTCCACATACTGAAGTTTTATGTTTTCATTTATTGCACCGTTCTCAACTGCATGAAGTGTGTTGCTCCTGAGTTGACAATGGCATATCAGCAACATGGCACTGCAAGGATGCAAGCAAAAGCATATGGAAACAATTACCAGTAATTACAGCATGTATTAGAGTATACTAAGTAGGCGTTTATGTATCGAAGTTTTGATTTTTAAACGATTGTCCCTTTGAAGTAGCCAAATAGTCTTGTGATTAGATTTTCAGTGTGATTTCCAAATTCTAGCCAGGATACTTCTCCTTATTACACCTCCATCCTTTCAGTCTCCTTATTCGATGGTTCAGAGAGTAGTGTGCACTGTACTGGGTGTCACAGGTGGACAGGAATGCATCATACTGGGAATATAATATAGCTTAACTAATGTTCGACTACTGGAAGGGAATGCAGACATTCCATCCCTGTATGACAGGCCCCAAAGCTGCAAGAGCAAGCTATACAGACCCCTAGTTTAACATTTACGTACAGGACACATGTGGTGTACAATTGGCTGTGCTTCCCCTGACTGCACTTGGAGTGCTGGGGTTCTAAGTTTCCTCCTACACTCCCAGCTTATTGCCTCAATTAAACTCAGAGTGGATACACTCCTAAAGGTTTTATGTACTGGGAAGAAGAAAAATTCACAGGAATGTATTTGTGCACTGGTAGCTGCTGCCCCAAGGCTCCAGAAAGAGCTTTCCACTGAAACTGAATACATTGGAGTATGCCTTTCCAATTGTTGGTGTTTTATTTATGTTCTAGTCAATAAGTTTCATAGTACTTTACTTTATGGAATCATTGGATGCTATAGCTTAATCCATAAAGATGGTGCCTCCCTGATTCTTTCTCTGTCTCTTTTTCTTCCCTATTTCTTCTATACAAAGATCAGTTTTAGGCTCACAGGGTTAGGCTGAAAACGACACCTCCCCTTAAGATATAGACACTTCCTAATTTTAATTTCCTGTGAATGCTGAATTTTCATAGAAAAGGATGTGATTAAAATATTTTATTTTCTTGAGCTAGGGTCTCATTATGTAGCCCAGGCTAGTGTGGAATGCCCATCCTTCTCCTCTATCTGTGAAATTCTCTAACGATTGTGCACCACTATACATGTCAGTGATTAATCATGAGTCACAGAGCTTGGATTACCCCAGTGTGGCCTAAATATAATCACACATGTCCCTATAAACAAAGAGGCAAAGCTGAGTGTTGTTGTGCACAGCTCCTGTTTATTATTAGAGGTACAGGCAGGAGAATTGGCATAATAGAAAGGCCAGCCTGGGCTACATAGTAAGTTTAAGGCCATTCTAGGCTACATAACAAGACTTCATCTTAGGCACCAATATAAACAAACAAAAATGAAGCAGATGTTTAATAGTGGGCAGAGCCCGCTTATGTAGTTAGAGGAGTCCACAGCTGAATGCTGTGTATTTTTGCTGAGAATTATCATAGTATACTCTAGTTTTCTATTGTTCCATACCAAATTACCACAAAGATATGAATTCCTAGAATGAAGGATCATGGAACCACCTTAAACCTTGTCTGTTATAATGTATTTATTTAGTAGGTTATATGGAAAAATGTTGGTTTTACATGATAAATAAGTTCTCAATATCTAAGGTATAGCATGATGACAATAGTTCACAATATTGTACTGTATACATAAAGCCTCTAAAATAATAGACTTCCAGTGTCCCCATATCCACACACATCCAGCTTACTAAGATAAAGTACTAACTATCTGAGCTGATGTGGATATCAATTAGCTTGACTAAAATGACTAATTCATCCTGTATGTATATATCCACTCATCAAGATGTCCAACCTAAACATGTGCAGAGAGCACTTGACTTAGTTACATCCCAAGAAATTCATTATACATTGAAAATATTCCAAATCTAAAAATGTATTGGATGGATCTAATGTAGCAGCATCACAGAAGGGATGTTTCTTTTTACTGTGTGCTGCTAGCCCAGGAGAAGATAGCAACAATTCACAATTTGATGTATGGTGACTACTGCATGTGCATCACATTTCACATTATCACAAAGTTGAGTCATTTTAAGTTGAATCTTATCTATATAAATTTTTGTCAATCATATCTCAATAAAGTTGAAAAATTATTTAAGAAGAACCTTCCCCAATCCATGCAAAGTCTCATGTAGGATCAGCACTTCTTTTCCCATGCCAACCCTTATTAATACATTGTTTTAGTAAAAAAAAAGCTCAAATGATAAAGCAAGGGATAGGTATGTAATCTTTCAAGGGAAAGTGGCTGAAATGTGAAGGAATGGAGGCACAGTGTAGATTTATAAGCATTCTTTCCACTTTCATAACTTAGTTTCTAGAGGCTTCCATGGTTTCTTGCCATATGGCCCTTCCTGTGGCTCCTCTCACAACATAGCTAATGCTAGCATTATTAGAACGTGTCTGGTTTGGTGAAAGAGAAATCTCAATAAATAAACCACCACAACTGAAAATATCTCCTGTTGGCTGAAATAATTCTTTTTATCAGACAAGATACTTCCCACACAGATTTTATAAATATGCATTTGTTGTAAGTCACGCATTTACTTGATGAGTTTAGAAAGCACAGGCTGCTTACTAGCCCCATGTGGGTGTCTCTGGGTTTTTTCTATTACATTGCAGAATGAGTTGTAATGTGTGATGGGAGATTCTTAAAAATAGTTTTAACCTTCAGAGCCCATGTTCTTATTCCTAGCTTATGCCTCTCTGGCCTCTTTCTCCTCACCTTAAAGGGCCTTTTGTAGTGTTTAATTCCCTCCTAAAATCTGAGTTGTATGTCCTTTAAGGTTCTGCATGGTTTTCCTAATATAACAAATTCCTAAAGACTTCCTGAAAAATGAGGGCAGCCATACTGAAGATGAAAAGATGTTCTTTTAGGCTATGATCACATTATATTCCCTGAACTTGAAATGCATTCTTGCTTTCTTTCAGCTCATATGCTCCAACTCAGTTTGTTAGTGTTTTCCTTTGTTTGGGTTATTTATGAATTTATATTATGAAACATTTCAAGCATAAAAGAAATATAGAGAGTAGCATAATAAACAAACATGTCCTTACCATCTGTCTAAAAAATATTGATATTGTGCCATCTCTACCTCAAATGTATATTTCTTTTTCATTTTTAAGCTGAACATTTTTAAGCAAACAAAAAGTAGTGCAACCTGACAAACTCCTGTCTACCTGGTATTCATTCTCTCTTTTTTTCTATCCATTATCAGCTTTCTCCACTCCCCACGTGCACATCTATAGTCCAAGTTGAAGATCTCAGGATGAAATTTCACTACTAAATACTTTCACATACACCTATTAGGTATGAGCTTTTCTGCTACATAACTTCCATATAAAAGCTGTACCCAGGAAATGATTCCCTTACCTTGTTTATATTCAACCCATGTAAAATGACAACTTTTTCCAATTTCTCCCCAAATATCTTTAATAATACCTACTTTTTCACATTGGACCCAGTCATGTTGAACTTCCCACATTTGTTTTTATAAAGCTACCCTTATGCTTATTTCATATATCAGCTTTTTGAGGTCATCAGGGTAGTTATTTAGTGGCCTGTTTCATAATTTGAATGTCTTACAATTTTCTATCATGGTTCTACTTAGCATCTTCTCTTGTAACTTGTATCTTTCAAAAACTGGAAAGGATTTCTCTTTCCCATTAACTTATTAATAATTATTTTAATGCAGATTGATGTCTGGGCCAATGACGTCACCGACAACTATAAGCTGGGATTTTCTGTCAGTGGATCCTCACATAACAGTTGTTTTGTTGCAAAGAAAAGCATCCGATGAACTTCTGTTCATCTCTTAGAGTGGTTATTTCATGTTTTGCTTTAAACAAATTTCAGAATTCCCTGTTTGAGAATTCGTTACCCACCAGCTTGTCAGACATGCTTCAAGGGCTGCTCCTAGGGAATGTCAGTTCCTTGCATCATCAGCTGGACCCTGTGGGCAGGCAAAAGAGTCTCACTTTCTACAGAAAATCCCCAGGGATAGAAACATGGGTACTGGCAGCTGCAAGTCCATTGACAGCAGCCCATGAATATCCTCCATTTACGAAGCTCTGTTTATTCAGTGTGTTACCATCACTTCCTATCATCATCTGATACTTAAGGCCTGTCACACTTAGTCAGTGGTAACCTTTGAAAATGTGCTTGTCCTCGATTCTCTTTGGCCATGCCCTTGCTTTCTGGCATACAATGAACCAGAATAATCTTGTAGTTCCCCTGTCACAGACCTGGAAGTAAACACTCTTCTGAATATGATTGTATAATCAATTCCTGATCTTTTGATTAGCTGAGTTTTACAAATTCATGTTGAAAATTTTAATTTAAATTTACCAATAAAAACTTTTTACTTATTTTTTCTAGTATTTTTGCTCTTGTTTTCCCTTACACCAGTAATGTGGTTTCTTTTCTAATAATATCAACTTCTTCGAGTTTACCATATTACCATTGCTACTAAGAATAGATTGTCATCTCTGAGCAATTGTTTTTCTTATTACATCACAGGAAATTGTATAACAAGTATACACTATTCACAATAACTTGAAATAATTCTCTGTTTTTTGTTTTTAAAGCACCTTGACATATAGCTATAATCATTTTTTTCATTTGAGAAATTTCTTTATTTTTTGGATACAGTAAAGTGCACAATTTATTTATCAAAATGTATATAAGAAAATAAGCAGAGGAATCTGCCCTTTTGAATGTCCTAATTTACCTTTCTAGTGATTATTTTTGCACATGTATTTTTATTTTTCTTGGTTCTTACCTATGTGTTAGCCTACTATACATACCATATGTATTGTATATATTTCTCTGTATCATTTCCTTCTTACTAATATATTCTGGTGGTTACTCTACTTAATTCATAGAGATTGTCCCCATTATCGTTTAAAATTGTGCATTTATTCAGAGGGCCTAGGTCAGTCCCATGCAGGGTTGGTACAGTCTCTGTGAGCCCAGGTTAGTTGATTCTGTGGGGTGTCCTTGCACCGTCTGTCTTCTACAATCCTTCCTCCCTTTCAGCAGCAGGATTCCCCAAGTTTGGCCTACTGTTTGGCTATGGGTCTGCATATGTTTCCATCAACGAAGACAGTTGGGTTAGACATCATCAATCTATGAGCGTAACAGAATATCGTTAGGCATCATAGAAATTGACATTTTTCCTCCAGTCATGTTCATACAGTATAAAAACACACTGCTATAATTTTCCTTCCAAAATCTTATTCTCTCCAATAGTTTGTTTTTGTCTAATTGCTTTGGTTAATCCTTCCAACATTATGTTCATAGTTCTGGTTTCAACAGTAGTGAGGGTGCTTGAAATAGAATCCCTATTAATAGACTTGTTTCATTTAATTTTATTTCACTGCGATAAGAAAGACTACTACCTATTAAATGCTGTTATAAGAAAGGGTTTTAATCATATATGCTTATTTAATGTCTATGATAATAATACATACTTGAACCTATAATAAAATGTATCACTATGTTAATGGATTTTTCCTTTAACAGCAGTCGAACCTTTCTTGCATTCCTGAAATGTATGTAAAGGAACATTGCTCACTGACATTCCAGTGAAAACACTTGAGAAGTATAAAAGCTCAACGAAAAAGCCTTAAAAGTCTTTGACTATACTATAGATGGTTTCGTCGCTTTGGGAAACAGTTTAGCAATTTCTTAAATGGCTGAATGTTGAGTTACCATAGGCTCTAACAATTCCTTAGTTATATAACTAAGGAAAATATAACATATGTTTCCAGGAAAACATTTATATGGACATTTATCACATAATTATTTTCAATTCCTGAAATTAAAACCTGCTTGTATGTTCTTCACCTATTTTGACAAACCCATTTTGAATGGATAAACATAAGTGGTATGCTCAGACAAAGTAAAGTTACTCAGTCATAAAACATGACTTAATTTACATTAAACATGATTGAATTTTAAAAGAAAATATCATATGTTATGTTATTTCTCTTTTTCTCACTTTTAGAAAATATCCACTATGGGCAGCTCTATATAAAGTAAATTCATGATTGTTTAGGAACGGGGGGTGGGTGTTGAGGAAGCCAGGGAAGTGGTAACTAAAGGGTATGGGTTTCTTTTCTGACAAGATGAAATTTCCTAAAACTGAATGTGATGCTGATTTCTCACATTTATAAGAATACTAAAACCCACTAAGCTATGTACTTCACATTGCTGAATTGCATGATGTATTAATTATATGTTAGTAAGGTTGCTTTTTAAGTTTCCTAAGCTTTTGTGGTTTAAAATATAGTCACTTATTATAAAGGGACATTCCCTATCAATGGGGTACACTGGTAAAAATCTGGCATGCAAATTTTAAGTGATGTAATATATTGAATATTATAGGAGTTTGGTAGGCTCATGTGCACCCCTGATATCTCTCTGTCCATATTTTCTTCTTTTATCAAGCACTTCTGTGCAAGGAACTCATATGTTGTTTCAAATAGCAGACGTCCCTTTGTGTCTGGGATGACTCTGTGATTTTCTTAATTATGTGGAAATTTTTGCATGTAATGTAAGACATCAGAGACATTGTAAGAAAATCCAAAATCCCCATGTGGATACTTAAGGAGAAAGAACATGAAAAGGAACACCAAGAACTTACCAGAGTTAAGATTTCTTGAACATTCTGGTCAGTTCAGCGAATAGTTGAATGCAGTTCAGTGTAATATGTCTGCTACCACACACAAGAAAAAACTTCCTGGCTGAATCCTGTTTGATTTATTGACCCACAAAATAATGAGAAACTACAAATTATTGTTTCTAAAATGTTTTAAGGTATGTATACATAAAACTTCCCATCTGTATGCTATATGCATCTTCAATGTTTTAAACATTGCCATAATTACTCTGAAAAGATAGTTTATCAATTTTTGTACTTAAGAATCTCACTTTCTCCCTAATTTAACTGACACTTGCCTTCATATGATTTTCTTAAACATATATGCATGTCTTATTTTAATTTCCTTTTTCCTTAGAACAAATTAAAATATATATTTTTCTATGTTTATCAGGCACCCCAAATTCCTATTCTGTTATTTGTCTAGATCTCTGTGTGTGTGTTTCTACATGTTAATGAGCATGCCTGCTTGCTCCCAGTTTGTGGCTGGGTTGTCTTAACCTTAATTCTACAGTATAGAAAGACTTCTTAATAAAAATATTTTGTTTTACAGTTTATACTTTTAGTGTTATGGTTAAGTTGCCTTTCCTTGCTCTGATTTGCTCTTATTAAAATTATGGGCCATTTGATGAATCCTAAAGAAACAAAATGCAGTATAAAGCTTCATATAATATATGCATATATGAATGCAATTTAAATAAAATTTAAATAATGGAGGAGACAAATTCCCAACCAGACATCTCTTGTCACCAAATGAAACTTCTAATACATCTAATCAATTTTTTTTTTTGTTTTTTGTTTTTTTTTTTTTTTGTTTTTTTTTTTTTTACCACAAGAGTCCCATGGGAACCCTCTAAACAGCCCAGGTGATTGTCAAGGCTGTTGGTGGCTCTCTGCAAACTGATGATAAGGTCCTATAGCTGGAGATAGCACCTATACAATTCACTGAGCATGGAGAAGTCAAGCTAATGCCTACCTAGAGCCTTTACCCCTAAGAAAAAATATTCATGGTACTGGAAGATACTCTGCATACTACCAAAAGAGAAAAGTAAACACCATCCCAGCCACAAGCCTTTCTAATCTAAAAGAGTGTTCTGCCTATAAGAAATGCTATTGCAATAGTGGCACAAAGTTTGTGGGAGTAACTAACCTGCATCTGATTTGACTTAAAGCCCACTCCATGAGATGAAACCCATACCCTACCTTGCTTGGGTTGCCAAAAGCCTGAAACAAGATAGCTCAGAGACCTAGGAGATAACCAAGTACTACTGTTATGCTAAGGGAACATAGTAATCAATGATTCCTAATGATACTCTGCTTTATTCACAGATTAGTGCTCTGCTCAGCCACCATCAGAGAAGCTTCATCCTGCAGCAGATGGGAACAAATAGAGACCTACAGCCAGCTATTATACAGAAAGTGAGAGGCCTTGGAACACTCAGAACTAAAGGGGATATCTCCAGCAAATTCCTCCCCTCAGGACTCAGGGAACCCCGTAGAAGAGGAGGCATAAAGAGCTTTAGAACCAGAGGTGACTGAGGACACCACGGAAAGAAGGCCTTCTCTATACAAAAGAGAAGCAGAGATATGAACTCACGGAGACTGAGGCGGCATACACAGGACCTGCATGAGTCTGCACCAGACCGGGTCCTTGAACTGAAAGAAGTGGATACATGTCCCCCCATCCCTCATCTAGAAACTATCTCCAATTAATAGTCATTTTCAGATGAAAAATTAATTATATTTCAAGGGAGCCTCACTGGGGAAACAAACCATTCTTAAGGGTAAGTCCTGTTCACAGAAGTAGATGACGAATACACTGTCATCTTTGGAGGTTCTTTGTCTCATAATGTTAAGTTAGGATGCTTTTTGTTCTCTGATTTTGCTTTTGTTTCTTTTACATTACAGGTCCTTTGCATATACATTATGGTTTCCAATTTGTTTTTTTAAAAATGGGATTCTCAAGTGTGTAAATGCATGTATTTCTGTCTCTGTATGCGTTTTTTTGTGCTTTTTCTTTGGCTGTATTTTGTTATTGTTTGTTGTTTTATTATATCCTTATTTATCTGTTTTTTTGTTTATATTGTGTTATGATTATTTTTTTAGATGTCTGTCTTTTAAGGAGAGACAGAAAGAGTGTAGATAGAGGTGGGAGGGGAGGGAGGAGGAAGTGGAGAGAGTACGGGTAAGGGAAATAATAACAGAATACATTGTACGAAGATAAAATTATTTTCTTCTTGTTTTTTGTTTTTGTTTTTGTTTTTCGATACAGGGTTTCTCTGTGGCTTTGGAGCCTGTCCTGGCACTAGCTCTGTAGACCAGGCTGGTCTCGAACTCACAGAGATCCACCTGACTCTGCCTCCCGAGTGCTGGGATTAAAGGCGTGCGCCACCATCGCCCGGCCGATAAAATTATTTTCAATAAAAGAAAAAAGATTCACCAGGCAGCGGTGGTACACGCCTTTAATCGCAGCTGTTGGGAGGCAGAGGCAGGTGGATCTCTGTGAGTTTGAGGCCAGCATGGTCTACAAGAGCTAATTCCAGGACAGGCTCTAAAGCTACAGAGAAACCCTGTCTCGAAAAACAAATAAACAAATAAAAAGATTCAATTTCTGTGTAAACAGAACTCAATAGAAATTAAATGCAAATATGCCAAACTATAGAAAGATTTTGTTTGTATTTAATTTACATGTCTTTATGTCTTAGTTACATTTTGTTTTTGTGATAAAATACCTTACAAAATCAACTTAAGGGAGCTGGTAGCTTGAAAGAAAATGACCCCCATAGGCTCATAGGGAGTGGCACTTTTAGAAGATGTGGCCTTGTTGGAGTAGGTGTGGCCTTGTTGTGATGTGGGAGTCCCTTCTGTATGCTATGATTACTATTAATGAATAAAGAAACAGGTTGGCCTCGAACTCACAGAGATCCACCTGCCTCTGCCTCCCAACAGCTGCGATTAAAGGCGTGTACCACCGCTGCCTGGTGAATCTTTTTTCTTTTATTGAAAATAATTTTATCTTTGTGCAATGTATTCTGTTATTATTTCCCTTGGACCTATAGCAGGGAAGAACTTAGAGAGGTGGGGAAAACCAAACTGAATGCTGGGAGAAAGAAGGGCGGAGTCAAAGAGAAGCCATGGAGCTGCTGGAGATAGATGCTGTGAAATTTACCCGGTAAGCCACAGCCACATGGAAATATGCAGATTAATAGAAGTGGGTTAAATTAATATAAGAGTTAACCAATAAGAAGCTAGAGCTAATGGGCCAAGCAGTGATTTAATTAACACAGTTTCTGTGTGATTATTTTGGGACTAAACTATCTGGGCAGCCTGGAAGAACAAGTAGCCTCCTTGCAACATTGTTGGAAGAAGTATGCCACTGAGGTCAGACTTTGATGTTTCATGATGCTTAATATAAGCCTAGTCTCTCACAGTCTTTCCCTGCAGCCTTCAGATCCAGATGTAGAACTCTTAGTTACTTCTCCAGCACCATGTCTGCCTGCACGCTGCCATGTTTCCCCCCATGACTATAATAGATGACCTCTGAAAGTGTATGCCAGCTTCCAATTGAATGTTTTCCTTAATAAGAGTTGCCATGGTTATGGTGTCTCTTCACAGCAATAGAAACACAGGCTAAAACAGGAAGAAAGAATTTTTTATCAGTTCCAAGGTACTTTTCATCATTGTGGGGAAATCAAGGAAGCAGGAACTTTATGCAGCTAGAAGTATCATGTTCTTCCTATCATATACACAAACAAGAAGAGTGCAAAAAATACTGTCACTCAGTTACTTTTCAACTTTTTAGATATCCGAGTTCTCACCATGGGATGGAACCACCCATAGTAGGCAGGTCTTCCCACCGCAGTTAATATAATCAAGATAATCACTCATAGGCATGCCCAGTGACCTGTCTCCTGGGTGGTTCTTGATCTCATCTATATGTTTTCTGCTCATATTTTAAGCTTAATTGTATACTTTTCTAACTTTTGAATATATGCTGATTTGAATACAAATGGTCCCCCAAAGCTCATATATTTGAATCCTTAGACAATAGGGAATGACACTATTTGTAAGGACTAGAGGGTGTGGCCTTTTTTGGAGAAAATATGCCACTGGGGGTGAGCTTTGAGGTTTCAAAAGGCTATGCCACACCACATCTCTCTGTCTCAGCCTATGGATCATAATGTGAATATTAGTTACTTCTCCAACACTATACCTACCTGATACCATGCTCCCTAAGGCCATGTTCCCTGCCAAGGTGATAATGAGCTAAGATTCTGACTCTGTAAGCAAGCTTCCAATTAAATGCTTTCCTTTATAGCAGTTGTCATGGTTATGGTATCTCTCTGAAACAAAAGAACACCTACTAAATCATCATTTAATGCTTAACTTTATATCTACTTAATATTTGAAAATATGGTTTAAGGTACCATTTAAAAATATTTTTTGTTTTTGTTAAAGTTCACTCCTAAAAATTTTAAGTTTCATTTATGGCTTGTCTTTAAATAAAATTCCATTTCCTGGTTAAATAAATTCTACATACTTTAAAAAATTCTACAGTTGCATTTTATTTTTAACATTAAGAAATTGTTTTTATCCACAGTTGTAGCTAATAAAATATAGTTGAAAATAGTATGAATTAGAATTTCTTTATTAGTAATTCTTAGTGGTAACAGAAAGAAAACTTCTGTTTGCTTTAGTCTTTGTGTACATGATTTGAAAGCAAGAACACAAAAATAATCATTTCCTAGTGTGCAGAGTGACTGTCCCTGCACAGCTATAATAACACACTGTTCATAACTTCAGAAAGAAAGTTTCTCTGAATGTGTTCTAAAAGAAAATATATTTTAAATTTTGTTGGGAACTGGGTCTAACTTTGAGAAAAATAATCATAAAAGGATTCTAAATATAGCAAACAGTACTTTTAATACTAAGATGTTTTTCTTTGTCATTTTTGAATTTCATTGCATTTTGGCTAAAACTACAATATGTACAGTACTTACACTTCTTACTAAACATCCTGGTCTCTGGCCTCTATCTTTGGAGGCCCTGTCCCTGTGCCTGCCAAGCCTTGACCCTTTCCCAGAGAAGGGTCAAGACAGCCTGCCAAAATCTTGACCATCCTCCAGTCTATTTAAACTGCTTCCCCAGAAAGTTTGCTTTTCTGGCTTCCCGGTTCCTCCTCGGGGCAACTCAAGAGCACAGGAATCCCATTAAACCTGGATATTTTTTAATTTGGCTTGTTGTGATTTGGCTTAGTTGATATTTTTGCATCAGCAGAGAGCTAGGAAAATTCCTAACACTTACCTTTGGAAATATCATTCGTGGCCTAGTGGTCAGTTGGTAACTAATCCAATTTGCTTAAACAATAGACTCTGTTGCTTTCATTCTGTGTACTTTGATGAATTTCATAAAGTTTATCATGTACTTTGATGACACTCAACCTCATTCTCATTTCTCCCTCTCCCATTCTTTTTCCTACATAGTTTTGATTTGACTTTTATATAGACACATGTACACATACAAACACCACAATAGGAATTTTTTAGTGCCTGATAAATATAGGAAAATATACTCATTTTCATTAGTAGATATAGAAAAGTCAATTAAAGCAAAGTATCATCAATTCAATTCAATGGAATTTTGGTAGGGTTTGTACTGAATACATAGATTGCTTTTGGTAGGATAGCCATGTTAAAATTATTAATTCTACCAATCTGTGAACATGCAAGTTCTTTAATCTTTAGTTTTCTCCAGTATCATCACCAGCATTTATTTGTTTTTTTGCTTTCTTTGTATTTTTTAAAAATTATTTTTTTGTATGTATGGGTGTTTTGTTTACATGCATATCTGTGTACCACTTACACATAGCTCCCAAGAAGACCAGAAAGGACACCAGACTCCCTGGATCTGAAGGTATAGACCTTTGTGAGCTTCCATGTGGGTGCTGGGAACAAAACCCAGATGCTTAAAAGAGCAACCAGTGCTCTTAACCTCTGAGCCTTCTCTCCAGTCCCTTACCTGATTTTATAATTATATCCATTTTGAGTGAGGTAATTTGATTTCTTTGTATATTTTGGAGATCAGACCTCTGTCTGATGTGGGGTTAGTGATGCAGAGGACATGGTCAACAAGGCAAAATGACAACCTACAGAATGGGAAAAGATCTTCACTAACCCCACATCACATACAAAGAACTCAAGAAATTGGTCATCAAAAGAACAAATAATCCAGTAAGAAAATGGAGTACAGGCTTAAACAAAGGAATCTAAAAATGACTGAAAGATACTTAAAGAAATGTTCAACATCCTTAGTCATCAGAGAAATGCAAATCAAAACAACTCTGAGATTCCATTTTGCACCTGTAAGAATGACCAAGATCAAAAACACTGATGACAACTTATGCTGGAGAGGTTGTGAGGAAAAGGGAACACTTCTGCATTGCTGATGGGAATACAAGCTGGTACAACCCCTTTGGATGTTGGTGTGGTGATTTCTCAGAAAATTAGGAAACAACCTTCCTCAAGACTCAGTAATACCACTTTTGGGTATATATCCAAAGGAAAACTCAATTGTGCAACAAGGACATGTGCTCAACCATGTTCATAGCAGCTTTGTTTGTCATATCCAGAACCTGGAAACAACCTAAATGCCCCTCGACCAAAGAATGAATAAAGAAAATGTGGTAAAATTACACCAGTGGAGTACTACATAGCAGAAAAAAATAACAACAGCTTGAATTTTGCAATAAAATAGATGGATCTAGAAAACATTATTTTGAGTGAGGTCACCCAGACACAGAAAGATAATTATCACATGTACTCACTCATAAGTGGTTTTTAAACATAAAGCAAAGAAAACCAGCTCACAAATCACAATCCCAGAGAACTTAGACACCAATAAGGACCTTAAGAGAGACATACATAGATCTAATCTACATGGGAAGTAGAAAAAGACAAGATCTCCTGAGTAAATTGAGAGCATGAGGACCTTGGGGGAGGCTTGAAGAGGAGAGGAGAGACAGGGAGGGGAGCAGAGAAAAATGTAGAACTCAGGTCTGTAAAAATCAATAATTAAAAAAAAGTTAAACCCACCCATGGGTTCTAGCCTTTGCTCTCTGCTTCCTGATCTGCTGTAATGTGAAGAATCCTCATTGCATGCTCCCACCACCGCCAGAAGCTCTAGCATGCCTCCTTGCCATCGCTGACTATCTCTTCTGTTGCTTTAACCAGGGGTTTTGTCAAATCAGTGCAAAATGTGCCTAATACGTGTGTAAGTGTATATATGTTTGTGGGTATATCTAAAATCCTAGGGCAAAAAAGGTAAGAACTGGCTGTCAGTGTTGATGTAGCTTTAGAAATCCAACTTCCTATCTAGAGAGGCAATGCTTTTTGGTTACAGTTGCAACAAAGGGGACTTCAACCAAGTTAGAAGTAAATGTTGCCAAATAGAATGTCTTCAGATTATCTCTCTGTCTCTGTCTCTGTCTCTCTCTCTCTCTTTCTCTTTCTCTCAAACATATACAAACACAGGCAGAGAAAGAGAGACTGGGGCACACAGAGAGAATATGTATTGTCAGTGGAGCTTGCTCAGGTCTGTGCATTTTGTCACAATTGTTGTGAGTTAGAGGGTGCGTCTTCCCTATTGTGCCTGGAAAACACTCCTTCTCTGTTATTATTGACCACTTCTGCCTCTTACAAGCTTTCAATTCCTATCTTCTGAATATAACCCCGAGTTTTGCAGGGAGAAGTGTGAAATGTACGCCCCATTTAGGGCTGATCATTCCATAGCCTCTTATTCTCTGTGTTGACCAGTTGGCTGTCTCTGTATTAATTGATATCTGGTGCAAGGAGAAGCCTCTCTGAGGAGGTTGAGAGGTGCTATCATTTATTGGCATGCCACCCTGAGTAAAACTGTTCTCATCTAAAGTACTTTAAAGGTAGTCATAGAAACTGCTAATAGTTGCTTCTCTTACTTCCCACTGGGTTCCCCTGGTGTAGTAATGGGGAGCTGCAGGGCTGCATCCCCAGTACCCCAGCCGCCTGCTAGGCTAGCTTTACCTGAAATAATTACACGGACACTGTATTCTTTTAATCACTGCTTGGCCCATTTCTATCTAGCCTCCTCTAGACTAACTCTCGCACCTGGACTAGCCCATCTCTAATAATCTGCTGTAGCCCACAAGGTGGCTTACCAGGGAGATTCTAGCCTACATCCATCCTGGGTCGGAGCTTCATTGTGTGTGCCTCAGAGAGCAGAGCTCTCACCTCTGCCCGCAAGAGTGGAGCATCGTGTCTCTCTGAGGCATCTGCCCCCGAGAGCAGAGCTGTCGAGTCTCTGAGCTCACTTCCTCTTCCTCCCAGAGTTCTGTTCTGTTTACTCCTCCCACCTATGTTTTAACCTATCAGGGAAAGCAGCTTCTTTATTTAATTAACCAATGACCTTCCTCCATCACCCTGGTACCATGTGTTAGACGAGCAATTTCCACTTGAATCTCACCCCCACTGTCTGCTTTTGGTAACCTAAGTCATATTTTGATTCAAATTTCTACTCTGTCACTTAATAGCTATGTGACAAGCCATTAATCTCTTTATTGCCCCTCAGCAAATCTGGTCACTTAGAATTTTATGAGGATTTTTTAACACTTAAAAACTTCATTACAAGGTGCCTAGTACAATGTTGTAACACAGCATATGGTAGTGTTTAAGAGAGTAGCCTAGAATAGAGCTTGACAACCTCAAGATTTAACCATGAGGCTCTACACAGATTCTGTGGTCCCAGTCATCCACCTTATGGGAATCTGAACAGGAATTTGTTGATGTTTCAGCTCAAATTGGAGGTAAAAAAAAGTCCAAGGCACATGTGCTCCTTGAGGTAGGTCAATAGTGCCATTATTATGAATGAAACTCAGACCACTGCATTTTAGAGATAAAATCTGTCAGTTTACCTTAAATAAACAAAGAAACTGTGCTGCTTGATCCATCACTATCCCCACTATGAAGGAGGTGTGATGCTGTAGCAGCTATTCCAACAGCTAAGTGACAAGGACTTTTCAGCTGGAAACTGAAGGCTGAGCATTGTCTCCCTCCTCTAGCTTTGTAAAGCCAGAAAGAAGGAGAGAACCCCATGGTCCAACTGCACATCCTTATGAACAAAGACTTTTTTATTCCAGGAAGATTGGTCCAAATTTTTCATGAAATATTAACACATGCATATGAGTAGAGAGCAGGCAATTGTAGTAGGCTAGAGAGAAAGATTATCAGGTTATGATAATAAGGATATAAATAAAAAATTCTTCCAGCTGAACAGGGAGAGGGAGATGACTGGATTCTAGACTTCATACTCCAAAGAAAGAGCAAGAAATGTGCCTTAACTTGGGGTGTGAGGAAAGGGGTACCAGAAGTGAACCTACCAGATGAACCAGCATGGCAGCCCACATAGGGACCCCAAGAAGTTATCTCAGTTTCATTCATCTCACTGTCAAAGCTATGAAAAAAACCCTAGAATTTTACTCTAAGCTGATATGATTTAGATTCAAATTTCACTCAGAGACACATGTTTTGAGTAAGTGTCTGAAGGAAAGGTCTTTGGAATGTATTATCCCTGATTGCTTGTTGTCACACTTTCTTCATCATAGTTGTCCACAAAGTAAAAAAAAAAACAACAAAAAAACAATGTCTTCTCAATCACACTTCAACCACTGTCTTACTTAGGGTTTCTATTGATGTGAAGAAACTTCATGACCATGGCAACTCCATATTGCTATGAAGAAACACCATGACCAAGGAAAACATTTAATTGGGAATGGCTTGCAGTTTTAGAGGTTTAGTCCATTATTGTTAGATTGCAAAACATGGTGGTGTACAGACAGATATGGTGCTGAAGAAGGAGCTAAGAGTTCTACAAACTGATCCGCAGGCAGCAGAAAGAAACTGGGTGCCACATTGGACATGGCTTGAGCATCTGAGAGATCAAAGACTGCCTCTCCAGTGATACACTTTCTTCAACGAGGGCACACCTACTCCAACAAGATCACACCTCCTAATAGAGCCACTCCATATGGGCTAAGATTTCAAACACATGAGTCTCTGGGGACCATTCCTATTCAGACTACCACAGCCACCATGATATTGTGCCCAAGTTCTACCTCTGAAAGACCATGAAGTGAAACCTCTGAAAATTATGAGACAAAATAAACAATCTTTTTAGAGTTTAAGTAGTGGCTAGTTGAATGCTGGCTAGTTTCATGCCAACTTAGCACAAGCTACTTATTTTGGAAGACAGACTTTCAATTGGGAAAGAGTCTTCACCATATTGATTGATGGGCAAGTCCGTGGGGCATTTTCTTGATGTTTGATGTGGGAAGACTCAGATCACTGTGGACAGTGCCAGCCATAGGCCATGGTCCTAGGTGCTACAAGAAAGTGGGATAAGCAAACTACAGGGAGTAAGACACTAAGCAGAACTACTCTCCATGGCCTCCATATCACTTCCTCCCTCCAGGTTCCCACCCTGTTTTGAGCTCTTGGCCTGGATTCCATTCATGATGGAGTATGATTAAAACACACAAACTGAAATATACTTTTCCCCCATCAAATTGCTTTTGGTCATGATGTTTTATCACAGCAATAGAAATCCTAACACAAGCTGCTTTCTCAGGCATTTGCTTACAGCTAAATAAAATAAACTAATATACTAGGTATAACACTTGATGCAATTTATTTGGTGCAGAAAAAACACTAAGAGAAGTTTGAAGTGGAGGGAAGAATTAAGAACCATGGTGGGAAACGTTACAAAATATCTCAAAGAATTATGAAACTTGACATTTTAGGGCCCCGCAAAGGTTTGCTCTATTTCTGGGAATGTCTGAGGAATGCTTCCTAGAACAGGCCCTGCTGGTTACACAGTTCATTCTGAGCATTTCTTGAGGTTCTTGTGGAATTTGGGATGAAGGCAACCTTTAAAACTAGCAGCTAAACCAAGAGATATGTGTCTCTTGACACAGTGATAGTCTTGCCAGGAAGGAATGATACACTGGTGTTTGTAGAAATAACCTTCATGAGGCTGGGAAAACAATTCCATCAGTAAAATGCCTTCTTGTGAGCATAAGGACTTGAGCTTGTATTTCTGTCCCCATCACCCATAATCAAAACATATCATTGTCACTGACTTCTATAGTTCTTTTATGTGGTGGGCTGAGAGATCCCTACAGTTCAGTAGCTACCCAGTCTAGACAATTGGTGAGCACCACGTTCAGAGACTTTGTCTCAAAAGTTAAGGTGGAAAGTGGATAAAGAGGACACTCAAAATCAACTTGACTTTCACAGTTATAGATACTCATGCATGTAAATCTATATACCTAAACACACACATAGAGTACATGCAAATTCAGACAGGCAGACAAAGACATGCACACAAGCACACATGAATGCACATGCACACACACACACACACACACACACACACACACACACACACACACACATAGTTGTCTAGACTGGGTAACTACTGAATTCCAGGGATCTCTCAGCCCACCACATAAAGGAGCTATAGAAGTCAGTGACAATGATCTGTTTTGATTATGGGTGCTGGGGACAGAAATACAAGCTTGAGTCCTCTGACTGTGTACAAAAGCCACATGTAAAAACCTTCTTGAGTGTTTATGGTCTTTCTCAGCTTAAGAATTTCTTTTCAAGATGAAGAGATGGTTCAATGGTTAAAAACACTTGTTCCCACTGAGAACATGGTTTTGTTCCAAGCACGTATATAGCAGCTCACAACTGTTTGAAAATCTCATTCAAAGAAGATCTAATGCCCTCTTCTGACATTCTAGGATACCAGGTGTACATATGATGAATAGGCATGCATGCTGGCAGAAGTCATACACAATATATTTTTTAAATTCTTTGAGTATATAATGCAATGTGATTTGAACTTAGTGACTCCCTCTTCCCCAACTTTTCCCATAGCTACCCATTCCACATTCCCATTGTTTCCCACCCAACTTTGAGATTATCTTTTTTCACTTCCTTCCCCATGGTGTAGAGTTTGTAATACCCAACTAATCTTGGAGTGGGGGCTACATATGGTGTTGGATCAACATACCAGGCGTTAGGGCATTAAAGAAAAGACTCTTACTCTCCCAGAAGCTATCAAATGCTAATTACCCCTCAGATAGTGGTGGGATATCATGTCTACCTTTCCCCCTCCCTGCTGGGATTTTGTCTGACCAGAGTTTGCACAGACCTTATGTATATTGTCTATGCCATGACTATCTTTGTGAGTTTGTATGTGAAGCCATCCTGCTTTATCTGAAAAGCATTGTTTCTTTGATGTTATTAACTCTAGCAAACTTTTTGCCCCCTCTTTTGTGAAGATCCATCTCTGAGACTTGGCAGAGGGCAGTGGTATAAATGTCCCATTGAAGGATGAACACTTCATAGCTTTTGATCCTCTGCACACTGGCTGGTGTTAATTGTCATCTACTAAAAGAAGCTTTTCCAGTGAGGACTGAGATGTGATATGATCTATGGCTATAGAAGCAATTAATTAGGGGTCATTTTAATACTGCATCTATTTAGATGAATAACAGTATTGGGGTTCCTCCTAGGACATATGACCTATTTAGTCAGAGGTTCTTGTGGGTTTTATAATCAGAATATATTAAGGGTTACTTTTCTCCCCTGGGAGCACAGATAGAATCTTCCAGCACTATTAATACTAACTATAAATGATGAAGCTTCTAGGTTAGTACCAGCTTGATTTCTTCACATTTTGTGATTTGAGTGTGCATTGCCTACAGCAATAGAATCTTATTGTCACTTTATAGACAATATTATTCTTGGGGGAGTGTATATATGATTCTATTGGCCAACAGCTCAAAAGAGGGACCCATTTCTGGTACTGGGTTTTTTATTTGTAAGTACAGGATGTGTAGTTAAGATATTGTTCCCTATTTTAGGGTATTTACATTAAACTTCTTTTTATGTTGAGGGAGCGGAGGGGCTATGTCCCCGGCACCTAGCCGCCCGCATGGCTTATGTCCCAAAATAATTACACAGGAAACTGTATTCTTTTAAACACTGCTTGGCCCATTAGCTCCAGCCTCTTATTGGCTAGATCTTACATATTGATCTAACCCATTTCTAATATTCTGTGTAGCATCACAAGCTGGCTTACCAGGAAAGATCTTAACCTGCGTCTGTCTGGAGTGGGAGAATCATGGCGACTCCTTGACTCAGCTTCTTTCTCCCAGCATTCTGTTCTGTTTACTCCACCTACCTAAGGATTGGCCTATCAAATGGGCCTGGGCAGTTTCTTTATTAATTAACCAGTGAAAGCAACAGATCAGAAAGAAATCACTCCATTATTTTTAAATGTATACGCACGTATTTTATTGATACTTCTAGAGTAATAGATTCCCATATGGCTTTTTTTTTCAAAAGGACTTTAGGGGTGATTATTCCTTCCTACAATTCCTTCTCTATCCTTCCCTTCTACCCCTTCTCCAATTTAGTTAGCCCTTCCTTTCACAAAAGGAATATTAAACCTATGCAACATTTATTTGTAATAGAAAAAAAACTGGATAGGGTCTAAGTTTCCAATAATAAGAGAGGATTAAATAAAATCACATTCCATTAAAGACTATTTGAAAGAATAAAATGTATTATTTGTTTTTATTGAAATGCATACAAGATGTGCCATCAGTTAAGAATGCAGAAATAGTGTACAAAAAGGAAACAAACACATAGATTGAAAATATATACTTAGTGTGATTTTATTTTTGATAGGGAAATAAAACAAAACAAAATAATGTGCATACCTAGATGTGCATCTAAATAAACCAACACCTGATAAGCAAGTAGAAGGAAACTTTGAGTATTTTTCCATACTTATTTTTATTGCTCAAAATGTTTACAAGAACATGTTGATATATTGGCTGTGTAATTAGATGAACCAACAAAGAAGTAGAATGGAAGCACTTGGGTTAGTAAGAAACTCCTAGAGGAAAAAGGGGAACCTTTTCCTTAGTGTCTTTCTGTCTTAATCTCCATGTATCCACTCTGCTTCGTGGGCATTGAGTGTTTGGAGGTGCTGCTGTACTTGGAAACTTAAAGCTTCCCATCCAAACCTCATGTCTATTTGAACACCTTGCCCTGTTGACTCATCTCTTTCCTGCTTGCTAATTGTGCAGCTCTCTTCCCACCATTCGGCACCCATGATGTTTGGATGCTCTAGCTTAGCACTGATGCTTATGGAGGATTGTTTGTTTGTTTGCCTTCTATTCTAGCAATGTATTGCACTTCTAGCAAACTGCCCATTTGGCCAGATAGAGATTAAATTCTGTGTCCCATCTTTTCTGCCTGCATAGCTACAGCCTCTCCTAGTTCACTGGCTGAGTTCACAAGGCCAGGTCTATAGAATCTCCTGCCTTGGTTTTCTAATACACTAAACTTTCTTCATATGTGTCTCCGGTTACACTTAGTTGACTCAACCTAAATTGTCTTGTCCTTATTATTTTCTTAGCAAATAGCTTCACCTTGCTTCCTTTCTAACATCCTGACTCACTCCAAACCAAAAAGAAAATTCCTGAAATTACATCTAGCAAACTTTCTAGTGTTATTATCATTTACTTGTGAAAGCATGGTGTGGACCAGCAGTGTATCACTTCCAAGTTTGTAAGAAATGCAAATCCTGGTCCTGTATCAGAACCTCTGCTGCTAGGATTTCACTATGTATTCTAAGAAGCCTTCTAGGGTCTTATAAGATGTGTTCTGGTGTTTGAAGACCCCTGTAATAGACACTCTGTTAATAATTAGAGTTTTCAAAACTCTACTCACAGACTTAACATGGACGGGAGTTTCTGTCCTGCCAGATCCCATAGTCATTCAGTCCCGACAAAACACACAGAGGCTTATATTAATTATAAACTGGTTGACCTATTAGCTTGGGCTTATTATTAACTAGCTCTTATAACTTAAATTAACCTATAATTTTTATCTATATTTAGCCACGTGTCTTGGTACCTTACTCAGTGAGGCATTCTCATCTTGTTTCCTCTGCATCTGGCTGGTGACTGCAGACCGATTTTTTCCTCTTCCCAGAATTCTCCTAGTCTGATCATCCTGCCTATACTTCCTGCCTGGCTACTGGCCAATCATTATTTTATTAAATCAATATGAGCAACAAATCTTTACAGGGTTCAAGAGCATTATCCCACAGGAGTACTCTGATTTACTACAGTCAAATTGGGATGAAGGCTTTTAAAATGGTATACTCAAAAATTATGGAGAAGGTATTTTGAGAAACCTGGTATTTCTTAGCTTTCTTAGACTTAGAAAATGTGTCTGAGGCAAACTAAAAGAGTAAGGCAGGGTTTATTTGACTTGCAGTTTCAGAGGTTTCAATCCAAAATTTCTTGGCCCCATTGCTTTTGGGCCTGTGGTAATGCATTGTATCATGGTAGGAAGCATGGGTAGAACAAAACTGTTACCTTGTGGCTTCTAGAAAGTAACATAACAACTCCTTCTACTAGGCCCTACTTCTCAAAGCCTTTACTATTATTCCAATGGGACCAGAACCTTGTCCCTAAGCCTTTTGCATATGGGCCTTTGCAAACTACTTAAGGATCAAAACCATAAAATTTGCCTTAGATTTTTAGATGCCCCCCTTCTCTAGGGAGTTGAACCACTTCTTAGTAACCTTTTGGGGAACATAGTGGATAGTTATCACTAAAATGTAGCTGTATCTGATGGTGTACTTGATAAGTTATACCAAACACATGTGTCTTTTAAATCGTTTCCCTTTTCTACTGCTTTAAGTTATTTTTTCATCTCTCCTCTTTTGGTATTGCTGATATTCAGAACAAATAACCCAGCAAACATGTTTCTAATTACAACCTCTAAAATCAAATTAGTTTCTGCCATGTCTGCTGGTTTGTAATTCAGGTCATATCAAACTTTCTAGTCAATTCAGATTGCTCAATTCAGTGAGTGTTCAGGTATTATAGGTCCAATAAATCACTCTGGAGATTTTGGAGATTTACGATAACCATTAGATATCTCCAGTCAGGACAAATTATCCAAGATCAAGTATCAAGTATAAATGGTAGTATCTATAATACTTTGTGACTCATTTGCACATCTTGTTAAGTTGTATTTATTGTTTAAGTAGCAGGTGTTATACACTGTGCTGAGCAGAAATAAGGAAAGAATAACAAGTATGTTTTCCTATATTTGTTGCCATCAAGGAGCTTCTGAGTTACTTTAGAAGATGAGAGATGTAGATTTGAAAAATACCAATGCATTGTACAGTATGTGTCCTGGTGGGTTTGGTCAACATGACACAATCTAGAGTTACTTGAGAGGAGGGAACAACAACTGGGGAAATGCCTCAATAAGATTGGCCTCAACTGGGCATGGTAGAAAAGGCAGGCAGATTACTGTGTTTTTGAGGCCAGCATGGTGCATATAGTGAATTTCAGGTAAGTCGGGGCTACAAAATGGGACCCCACCTCAAAAAAGAAGATGGCCTATAAGCAAGTCTAAGGACATTTTCATAATTGCTGATTGATGTGGGAGGGTGCAGTTCCTTATGCTTGTTATATCCCTAAGCAAGTGTTCCTGAGTTGCATAAGAAAGCAGACTAAATAAGCCATGAAGAGCAAGCCATTAAGTAGCACTCCTCCATGTCCCCTGCTTCAGTTTCCAGGTTCCTACCACGAGTTCCCTACATAAGGGAGTATAAGCTGTCAGATAAAAACCCTCCCAAAACTGCTCTGGTTGTGATGCTTAATCACAGAATTAGAAATCCTGAATAGACAGTGTTTGTGTGTAAAACAACATAAGGTATGTTCAGTATAAGAATTGATGAAGCTCAGAAAATTGTGGATTGAAATAGTATGGGAAATGGGGGCTACAGTAACATAAAAGATTGAAGGATATTCTACTCAGAAGCTGTGAAGATTGAATATGCACATGTGTACCCCAGCACTATAAATAAGTGTGGTGGTTTGAATAGCCCCTATAGACTCATGTGTTTGAATGTTTGGCCATAAGGACTGTCACTATTAGAAAGTGCAGCATTGTTGGAGTAGGTGTGGCTTTGTTGAGGGATGTGTGTGACTAGGTGGGAATAAGCTTTGAGATCTCAGTAGCCCAAGCCATGCCCAGTGTGACATTCTCTTCCCGTGGTCTGCAGATCCAAATGTTGAACTCTTAGCTCCTTTTCTAAGAACCATGTCTGCCTGTACTCTGCCATGCTTCCCACCATGACAATAATTTTAAATTCTAATATCTGCAATGTTATTAATAATTGCTAATGGTACCAACATTATCCAGCATATGTGGACCATTTGTCCTTAAAACCACTAATATCCATATACTAATATTATCTAGTTGGCTATCTCACTTGTAGGTGACCTTTGGTGGTAAGATACTTAAATTCTAGTCCTTTTTTTTTTCTTCTTTCATACAGTTTCCCTTGTGGGTTTACTTATCCATGTTTTTATCAACTGCTTTGAGGGAGACCACACTTCTGTAAATTTTACTCTATACCTTGTTGTGTAGTTTGGAACAGGTGGTACTCATTGACTGTCAATCTACAAGATTTCAGTGTGTCTGTCTGTCTGTGTATCTTTGTAAATCATAAGCTTCAAAATCCTACATATATTATCTATTATGTGATTAGAAATTCTAGTACTCTTGGAGTCCCAGGAGCCAGGCTTCTCCTAGGGTTTCCTAAGGTATGCATACAAATTAGAATCAGACAATGACACCAGAAGACACTTATTTTTTTATTTAGTATGAATATCGTTAAAAAAAATAAATGCATAAAATATCTAGAATCACTCTCAAGGGACTCACTTTGACAATCCCTTCATGGAAATAATGAATACAGGTTAAAGCTGAATATTTTAAGGAACTATTTCAAGAAAGATTTCTTAGGCTTGTTTTTTTTTCTTTTCTCAAGGACATCATGGGCTCTGCAGCATTGGCAAATTAGATATTATGAAAAGGAGAGTAAATGAGCAATGAGAGCCAAGGAATGCCAAGAGGGCAGCTATTCAAGCAGCTAATGGCTAGGTTGCATCATTCAGACATGATTTTTTTCCTGATTAAAAAGTAGAAGGGCCAGTGCATTATGCTGTAGGATGTTAAAACAAGAAGTTGAGTATATCGTTGTGTCAGTAGCTATGATGAAAATAGTTCAGATGTGCATTTTGTTACTTTTTTTTCTTTTTCAGGGATGCCACCTTAGTGTGACCATTCATGCAAGGCAGGCAGCTTTCAGACCAAAAATACCTTCTTTGAGTGGGATTGATGGATTAATTACTATTTCATAGCTGTGACAAAAAGCCAGGAGAGGGAGTATTAATCTTGGCTTGTAGTTTCAGAGGGATCATGTGGATGGAAAATTTTGACCTACACATTACTGCAGCCATTCAGTCCTTTTTCTCAGTGCAGCATTCTTATCTTGTTTCCTCTGTGTCTGGCTGGTGACTGTGTCTCTGCCTTTCCTCTTCCCAGAATTCCCTTAGTCTGATTGTCCCACCTATACTTCCTGTCTGGCTACTGGCCAATCAGTGTTTTATTATAGTAATATGAGTGGCAAATCTTTATAGTGTACAAGAGCATTATTCCACAGCAGGCTCAGTCTATGATAACTTGGCTTCACACACTTGGGCATAGCATCATGGCTGTTGGAGTAGGCAGTGGAGAAGAGATTTTTACTTCATGTCAACCAGGAATTAGCGAAATTATGTACTGAAATGGGATAGGAAAAGACATCCTCAGTGACCTATTTCCTCCATCTCAACTCTGGGTAGCATCGTGCAGCATTTAAATCTGCCATTCAGCACACTGAATGGCCTGGAAATATCTCTGTGTATGGCATTAGGAATCTATCATGCTCTCTTGCCTGTGAACTCCTAGCAGACCCAGTCCCATTGCCTGTCCAGGCAGGAGTGCTGAGCCGCAGGCATGGTAAGCACCACGGCCCACAAACATCATTCAAGTACACTGTAGCTGGACCTTCCAAAAAGAGTCAGATCTGTTTGTGTTGATGAACAAAGAAGCCATGTGGATTTTTTTTTTTGCTGCTAATGCTGAATCAGGAAGATCTCTCTTAAAGGTAACCAGGTAACAGCCGATCAAGAAAAAAAAAAGCCAGATACCAAGAAGCCATGCTTAATTCGTGTGTGTGTGTGTGTGTGTGTGTGTGTGTGTGTGTGTGTGTGCCTAGAATTCCTTCCTAAACTTTCTCAGGTTTTATGTGGATACAGTTGACCATGTTGGCACCAAATTGTGGGGATAGTGGGAGGAGGAGATAGAAAGGGAACTGGGATTTGTATGTAAAATAAAAAGGATGGTTTTTTAATAAAAGAAATAAAAGCAACTTTAAAAATAAGTTAATAATGTATTCATTGGACCAGAGGCTTAGGTCTTATTGTCTCTGGAGATGCCCTCACAGACACACCCAGGGTTGTCTGTGTTCCTAGGTGAGTCTTGGTCCAGTCAAGTAGACAATCCATATTAAGCATCACAGCTCCCCTGCTAACAGTATGTCACTAACTGATTTTAGGCTTGCAGGAGAACTATCTGCCTATGGAATTGAGATAATGTTGGTTTGAAGTCAGAGTAAAACACATTGTGTGCTCAGACACTAGTGCATGTCTTCTTGTAGCAGCCATGGCAGGATCTATGTTTTAATGTCTCAAGAATTGCCACTCTGTTCAAGAAACTTACTTTAAATAAGAAAATATATAAGGCAAAGGAAAGAGAGCATCAGAGTCCTGAGTGGATGTATCTGAATACCAGCTAATCAGAAGCCATAAAATGTTCCAATAACAGGGGTTCCAAGTCCATTGGAGCACAAGAGGACTCAGGATGGCATATATTTTCAGTTCTTTCCCAGTGTTATTTTTGAACACTATTGTAGTTTTTTAAGGCTAAATTTTACTGGTTTCAGTTGTGTTCACTAACAGTGAATGGGGTCCAGTGCCCTGCTAAAATGAAACAAACCTAGAGTACAGTAAAGTATAAAGATTTTCCTCATGGTTCTGGGATCAAGTTTGAACTTGATTAAGACCTCATGAAGTCTGTGCATAAATTTTAGCTTTACTTTCATTGTTTTTTTTTTTCATTTTTTCTTTGAGACAGTACAGTGCAGTCCTCAGACTCACAATTTACACTACTATCACTTCAAACTTCTATTTATTTGTTTCTCCTACCTCTACCCCAACCCAACTGCTAAGACTTTAGGTATACATCACCATGATGGGCATAGTTTCAGCTTATTTTGATGAGTTTTTAAACTCTATTAGTTTTAATCTTGAGAAGCCAAGCACTGAATTAAAGGAAGAGTCAAATACAAACTCTCCTAAATGAAATTTTCTTTCTATATGTCTGTCTATTTGCTTAGATATTTAACAGCTCTACATGGGGCCATGTTTGATTCACTGCTGTAATCTCCAAAAATTCCACAGAATCTACCACATGAACGATCCTCTAAAGGCTGTTTGTACAGACAGGGCACAAGCCAATGAGGGAAAGAAGGCTGTGAGGGAAATGACGCAGGCACCTGGCAAATGGTTTCTTTATCAGGAATTAGCTCAAGAATGACTGAGAAGTCGGATTAAATGTTTGATCTGCTGATGTTGGAATTTCTGAACAATTTAGGGAAGATTCTTGAGTAGAAAATTCTAGAAAAGTTAAAAAACTTTAACTCTTTACTATAAGCCCTTTCTTATCCCCTCTTTCTTCCTCCTTTCTTCTCCTCTATTCCTCTCTCTATTTTCCTCCCATCTTTCCTCACTCCTTTGCTTTACTTTTGTTCTGTGATGCCTGGACTCTAACCCAGGATCTTGCACATGGTAGGCAAGCTCTCTACCGATCCCACCATAGTTCTGAGTATTGTTCCCCAAATTCATCAGGTTAACATTTACTGTGAACTCCTTAAGGAGGTGACTTGGTTTCAGCAGAGGTGGGAGTAAGGATAGAGGAGCTGGGTGATGATGGGAGTAACAGGAAACCAAAACAAAGGCTGTATGGAAAAACCATATAGAAACCTAGTATGCTAAACCAAAGTGTGGGTGGAGGATGTGTGTGAAAAAAGTTAGGAGGAAAATAGCCTTCGTGACTACACATTCTGCTTCTGAAAGTCAATGTTTATTAAGCTAAACCAGAACTAAATGATAAGACCTTATTGGTAAAGACACTTCACATATGGGTTGCCATAAAGAGAATTTATGCTAGAACTGAGATGGAAGCTTCTTTCTAGGTAATTAGCTTTCATAAAGCCAGCAGCTACAATTCAGGGTATTGAGGGAGAAAAGGCATCATTGATCTTACCTACCTGTGAAAGCTCTGAACTACGTGCCAACCTCCCCACTAAGATGTGCAATAGTAAAATGATTGTTTTGGAGTAACAAAAAGCTCGAAGATTAGATTTGGAGCCTATTCCACTGGAGTGAATATGTAAATCCAGTTGAAATCATATGGCCAGGAAGGTCTTTGGCCCTAGTCGGGAGCTTAATACCGTTGCTTTCCTAAATTAACATCCCAATCAAACATCCTTTTGAATATTTGTTTACACCTACCTATACACACAATCGACTTTTATCATTAATCCAGAGAAGTAGCTCATTGCAGTGGTCAGAAGTATATGAAGAGATTTTTGGCTGCTCCAGGTCCTGAGAGTAAGTGAATCCTCACCCTAAAGATCACAAATATACTACTCCCTCTAAGACTCAGGGAGCATAACAGAAGAAGGAGATAAGGGGAAAGGCTGTAGAATGCTGTCCTTAGGGAATGATATACTATTGTAAACATAATCTCACAGCACCCGGCATTACCTACATTGAGCCTAGGACCAGACTGGGCTTGTCAACAGTCATCATGGATCAGGGATGGCCCTATATATCTCCCTGTTGAACTTTACTGATGATTACTGATGGATTCTGGAGAAGGGACATTCATTTTTTTCAGTTAAGTCCCCTAAGGTGGGTACACTAGACTCCCATGAATAGTTAGTTCCAAGCTCATAGTCACACAAATGGCCCAAGTTACACTCGGTGAATCACCAAATGAAACAAAAGAAATGAATGTGGGAGAAAGCTTTACGTGGAGGAGGAGGAATGATGGAAACATGAGGGCTTAAGAGAAGGTAGAGGTAAAAGTAATAAAGTGTGTGTCTGTGAAATGTGTGAAATTATCAAAGAAGAAACTAGTCAATAAGAAAGTTGACTAGGCTTGCCAATAAATAGGAAGAAAGCTGATAAATGTTCTGTGTGTTTGATACTTTTCTTAATCTAATGGTACCTGAAAGGGATTATGTAGAAGAAAACTATGCTAAAAACAAGACAGTCTGATCAGAAGGGAAGCATTAATTTGTATATTGAGGTAACATACTCAAAAAATTTTGAAAACAATTTTTAGTGCTTATCTTGAGGAGTAATTAATGTGTTATACTGTGTTGGAGTGTTTACTGACAAGTACCTCCTGAGGCAGTAATCATCATAGAATTAGCTATTAGTAATACCCACTTTGGCTAAAAGTTAAAAACCTAACTTTAGCATACAAATTCAGTGAACACTGTCATCCAAACGAGTAGAAGCTCAGCTTTAAGATGAAGGATAAAACTGGTGGCTAAAGTCACCACGTAGACTTGAACTTGTCTTGTGGTAGTGGTAAAAGTTCAGCAATGAGGCCTTACTCAAATTAGTCTGAAAACGGATTTTTCTGAAACCAACAAGAATGTAGCCACTGATCTCCTAGGGAAGCTATGATGTTTACATAAGACAGAATGTAAAGTATTCTTAGATACTGCCTGAATTACTGTTCTTTAAACACACTAGCTCTTAATATCCCCCATATGGTTTCTAGATGTTAATACTTGAATATTGAACAAAGAGGGGAGATTCATGTTACAGAAAGGTAAGCTTTGTCAAGTTTAGTTTTATGTATCCAAAAGATTATTATAGTTTATTATTTAAATTTATGTATATTACACGATCATAAACAATGATCTTCAAGCATAAAATCATCCCTAATGGAGCAAGAGGCTGAGAAAATTTATGGAAAATTTCAAGGATAACTGATGTAAATTAACTCAATACTTCATGAGATTAGAAAAGAACCTTTTGACAAGCAGTGGTCTTAAAGTATTGAAGTCACAAGTGTCCTTACATTTCCTGTGGAGAAATGTCTTCATTGTAACTGGAAAATTATCATCAAGGAAAATGAAGACTATTATAGTGTTTTTCCGGGAGTAGCTCTGTGCTAAAACTCATGGAGTCCAATTTTCTTTAGGCTTTAGGATTTTTCTTTATTTTTTTTCAAAGAACAAATTTTTTTTCTGTGTTAAATCTATCTTGGTGAATAAATGAATTCATTGAGATCACACACAGGGCAACTCTTTGATACTCTCCCCACTCAGAATTAGCCTCTTCCTTAGTCATTTTTTTAAATAAATTTATTTATTTATTAAAAATTTCTGTCTCTTCCCAGCCACCCAATTCCCTCCCCCTCCCCCAATCAAGTCCCCCTCCCTTGTCAGCCCAAAGAGCAATCAGGGTTCCCTGCCCTGTTGGAAGTCCAAGGAACCCCCACCTAAGAACAAAATTTTGAATTAAAGGGCAAATGTCTGGAGTTGTGTCTTATTTTTGTTCATCTTTTGGGGTTTACTGTTTGGTTTGTTGTAGGTATTGTAAAGATCTTTATTATCTGTTTGTCATTATAGTCATTGGTACTTTGTAGCAGTTAGCATTATTATTTTATTGAATCCATGATGCTGTTGATTTTTAGGTGACATTTTACATATTATGTGAGACATATTACACAGCATATTTGATTTATTTTCTGTAATAGTGAAATCTGACATTTAAACTATGGCACAAATCTCTCTTATTACCTAGAATTTCTACTGGCACTGTTTAAAAGAATGTTTCCAGAATTATGCAGATAGTAATTTTATCATCTGTTATATATAGGCATACACAAAATGGAAGGTATGAATAGAATAAATTTATTAATGCATTCCTAAAACTATGTTTACTTAGAGTAATAATGTCCTTTTCTGCTAATTGTGTGTTGGATTAGAGTTATTGGTATTCTTTTTAATTTGCATGCTACCCGGTAATGCAAATGAAAGGAAAGGAAAATAGGAATTTTTATCCCATTGTCTGCTGTATTTTCTTCCAATGTGTGCTACACATTCTGTAAGTTTTGGTTTTGTCATACAATGTTCATACAGGATTTTTTGGTTAAAAACTTGCATTCCTTCATCAAATGGTTTGTTGCTTGAAACATCAAAGATTTATAATTGTCTGGTCACATCATGAAGAAAAAAACAAATTTCCCATATTCATATAACAGCAACTGCATAATGCATGCTGCTTGTCTGGACACAATAATAAGATGCCATTTATTACAGAATACATCTCAAATTTAGAGATATTAATATATAAAGCATTACATCTCAGTGCTAGTAACATATAGTTATATACTTATATATGCATATATGCTAAGCAATGTATTGGAAGTATGCTACTGTTAATACCAGAATATCTGAATGGCTAGGGATACATATTTTCACATGGCTTTCCAGTCTAAGCTCAAAAATATTCAGTACACAAAAGCATTTGATGAAGGTCTCCTGGATTATTCAGCTTTATTTTCCACTGAGGGGCAGGCAGAGAGCAATTTGCTGTAATAAAGAGCTGGGAGTTGACAAAGGTGACAGGTTTTAGTTCAAGTCTTTCAAACAAAATGAATTACATAGAAACTTCCACACAATCTGAATCAGGCAAAAGAAACTTATGTCAAAGGCAGCAAAGTAGGAACAAAATTTCTTGTTTGTCAGAAGCTTCTGCTCCAGCTATCTCTATATCAGCAACAGCCTTCTCCTCCTCCTCTTCTTTCTCCTCTTCCTCTTCTTCCTCCTCTTCCTCCTCTTCTTCCTCCTCTTACTCCTCCTCCTCCTCCTCCTCCTCCTCTTCCTCTTCCTGTTCTTCTTATTCTCCTGCTTTGTTGTTTTCTATGTTATGTGTTTTGATCATTGTCCAGTATTATTAGTTGGTCAATTACACAAGTTTGGAAATCTACTATTTGAAAGGAATGAATGTGAAGGTGAAGGTGAAACCACATTCATGCCTCCACATTCATAAATGAATGCCACATTCATTTATGTTTTTGTACTACCTATGTGAATTATGTGGCTTTCCTTTACATTTTTGGCCTTGGAAACACAAAATATGCCTTAATACTACTAAAATTATAGTTTATATCCAGATATTAAAAATGATTCTAGTCCTCACCATTTAAAAAATACCAAACACCATCAATGCATCAGTTGAAGTTATAAATTTCTGATTGTGATCAAAAGTAGATGCAGACTCTGCTTGCATGAAAACTACAATTTCATAAACTCAAATTCCATTTATAATCTGATGATACCCAAATTTCTCTAGCCAAGACTCCTTTGAGTCTCAGAGTTGAATATCCAGCAAACTACTTACATTTTCTGTTTGCATATTCCCCGAAGGTCAGTCTTCTCAATACTGAACTTATGAGATTGCATGTATGGTCATAGCCCACTGTTTCCCAATAGAGAATAGTAAATGCAACCGATTTCTCTTCTAGACTTCCTATTTCAGCAAATCTCACCTTTATCAGCATAGAGATAGAGATGATGCCTCCTTTCTCACAAGCCATTCTTTATCTATCACTAAGACTTATCCATTTTACCTCCTCACATCCCATAACTCTGTTTATTCCCCCCCCATGTCACCCTTTCCTATTGTTCTAGACCCAAACATCTATCATTTATTTATTTATTTATTTATTTATTTATTTATTTATTTATTTATTTTAGGAAACTGTTGCAAAAGCGCATATACTAGTCTCTGAAGATGAGTGCAAATTCTCTTTCACCCTGTAGCTGGAAAGGGCACAAATATGATCATCCATTTTTTGTTTTAATTTCTTGCGCTATCTTTAGCATGCAGGCAAATGCATGGTAATCACTCTACATAGATGATAAATATATAAATGAATTACTCTTGTTTTTTTAAAATGTTAAAGAACAGGATCATGGGCAGGGACTCATATGTATCAAAATACTCTAGTGTCATTTGTCTTGCATTAGTGTCCCTACCAAGCTTGTTCTCTGTGTCTTAATTGCACTGGCCTTATTTATGACTCTTAAGCAAATCCTTTTCCTTCCTTGGACACATGGTGCTGTTGGTCTGGGTTTGTAGTCTACTTCAGCTAATAAACTCCTAGTCCTCCTTTAACTGTAAGGCCACATAGTAGTACATCAGGAGCTCTTCATGCTCTTCCAGGCTAATTTCCTTAAGATGCTCATTCTCATGTTTTCTGCTTTAAAAACTTCTTTTCTCCAGTTGAAATCACATGGTCAACTGGATACTCCCTGTCTCCTTGTTTAAACAGGGAGCTCTATAAGAACAGGGAGGTGTCTTCTTTCTAACCTGACCAACAAGTGTCATGCTCAATATTTATTTAACAAATCAAAGGTATTAATGACTAATGCCTTGATTTTCATTATAACTAAGAATGATACAATTTCATAAAATTTTTAATATTAGCACAAATAAGTTCATCACTTGGCTTCAGTTATAGCAACCTCTGCCTTTAGGGTTTCTGTTATTTTTTTACTTAAATAGAGTGAAGTCTGCTATATAAAATAGGTCTCTCTCTCTCTCTGTGTATGTGTGTTTAAATTGAGCTGTTTGTCATTTTAGTGAGAGCAGTAATAGATGCTTTTTTTAGAATTCAAGTTGTAAACAGATTGAATCCCAATTTCTATGTTTATTGAGTTAAAACTTTAGAAATTTATCATGTATAATTGTCATCAAATAGCAAAACACTTTTAATTGACATTTCAGAAACTAGGAAAAAATGAACTGGGCAAAGGAAGTTAGAGTCAGCCATGAGGTTGAAGGGTTTGATTTTTCATTCTGCCAAGGGTTTGAGGTAGAATTGTTTAATTCAGCCAGGGAGTCAACAATTCAGCCTAATTCTCTAAATCCATTTATTTTCATTTTCAAATTGTATTCTCAGAAGGTATTATTTATGAAATTCTTTTTGCTACACTTATTTAAAAAGAATGTAAAGAGTTACAAAATAATTACACAATAGACATTTTCAGAACAAGGTTAAGCCACTCCAAGCCCATTCTTTGTTAACTGAGCTATAAAATTTTCTCCGCCCAAAAGAATTTGTAAAACTTTTCTCTTATACTTTCCACAAACTTCGAACAATTTTAGTCATTTGGTGACATGTTCTTGCTCAAAACACGTGGAATTATTAAATATTTTTGCCATATTTCAGAATTGAAAATCTTGACAGTTTGTCTAACCCTATTCATGTGGCAAATTGATGGGATCTTTTTGTCTAAGTCAAGGAAAAATCCACAAATTTGTCTTGGCAGGAACCCCACATAATGCTATAATAAGTTTTTTTCATACCATTTCAATTTACATGGTACTTTATCTAATTGGAACTTCAGAATAATTGTTAAAATTTGTCCTCTTCCCACTCCCACCACTCCCAAATGACAACACTTAAAGGTTGCCTGCTGTTTTCACATAGTAAATGATGGGCCTGCCATTTCTGTCATTTCATTCGCATCTTCAGAGTTTTCTCTTACTCTACCTTGTCTTGAAGAGAACCAGCATTAATATCTCTAAATTCTCAGGATCGTAATCTAGAACAAATCTTCAAAGTTTCCAATGTCCCTACACTTCTATAGGGGATCTTAAACAACTATCATTAAATGATAGTGAATGTTAAATGCCATTGGAGGTATCAGAAGATGTTCTCCTTCTGATGCTAGAGTGAGAAGGGAAGGCTTCACCCAAGGAACAAAAGTCAGGATTTGTTAATTTTTTGAGTTCCCGCTGTGTGACAAGCACAATCTAGGCCTTAGGAAAGATGGCTATAACATAGACCTTGCACTTTAGGACTTCACAATCTTTGGAGAATATGACCACATGAAAACATAGTTATAAGTCACCTTGTAAATGCAATCAAAGATACATGCACAAGGGCTTTAGCAACATGTTGAACACCATCCATCTTGACCTGTAGTAGATGAAATGTCCCCTGATGGAAAGGAATACCATCAACCAACTGAATACGTTATCATACTGTTTGGGGACTGTATCCTGTTTGAAAACAGAATATCTTTTTTAACTACATTTACACCTATGGTAACTAATTGTGGCTGAAGTTCAATATATTAGTCTGTTTGACCAAACTGAACCACCAACCCAGAGGTTCTGGGGAGTCTTTTGAAAATAACTAGGCCTTGGTGTGGTGTCCTCAGAGTCTGTCTCTCTGAACATAGCGGACAATGAGGACTAATGAGAACTCAAGAACAATGGCAATGGGTTTCTGATCCTACTGCATGTACTGGCTTTGTAGGAGCCTAGGCAGTTTGGATGCTTAACTTACTAGACCTGGATGGAGGTGGGGGTTCCTTGGACTTCCCACAGGTCAGGGAACCCTAAATGCTCTTCGGGCTGAGGAGGGAGGGGGACTTGATTGGGGGAGGGGGAGGGAAATGGGAGGCGGTGGCAGGGAAGAGACGGAAATCTTTAATAAATAAATAAATTAAAAAAATTTAAAGGAAAAAAAAGAAAATAACTAGGCCTTCTTGGCTATATGATAAGTATCTTTTCATTTCCACTCTTTGATCATTCCTACCTTAAAATGTTTTTAATCATTTATATATTAAAGAAACCCATTTAATTTCATTCAATTAAGAATTCAGGCCCAGATTATTTCCTTTTTAACCATAATAATCAGAGAGAGAGAGAGAGAGAGAGAGAGAGAGAGAGAGGTCAAAGATCTCCTCTAGCCTGCTTGTCTTTTGGCTCTTATTTTAGACTTCTCTTACTCTAGAGAAAAATGTTTTGGCATGCCAATCAATGTCACTTGTGTTTAATAACTTCTATCATATCACAGCCACTGATAATACCATAAATTAAATATTCCCTCCTTTAGTCAGTTACCAGATCTTTTCAATTTGAGCTTAAAATATGGATTTCCTATTTCTTATTAATCTTCCTACTTTATGAAAATTGATACTACCTTACATAATTTGTGTTTTGTAATAACATTCAATTCCATGTTCATAAAGCTTCCAAAAGGCACAATGATACTAGTTTTTAAAAAAAACATTTAATGTCTTTCTATTGTTAATAAGGAAAAAAATCCAATGCCCCTTAGTAGAATTTTGCAGGTTTTTATGCCCTGGAAAGTGGATTGGGTTGGGATGAATTACAGTGTGCTATCTGTATACAACAATCACATCCCATGGTCAGCTAGTTATTTCAGCAAATTGAAGTCTGTTTATGAAAACACTACCTTGCAATACTCTAATTTCTTAGCCCAGCAAACAGAGTTATAAAACAGGATTACCAAACAGAGTTATAAAATTGCTTTGCCTACATGGTGTCTCCTTGGAGAATATACAAACTATGAAAAGAACAGCTTTTATTCACTGATGGAAATCCCCCCTGTAGTCTTTGATAGTTGTTTGGAAATATTTATTTCAGTGTAATTGAACATATGGACATTTCAGTGTATCAGCAGAAGGGACAGAATCAGATCCTCAATATCCATCATTGGCTCTAGCCAATGCAACCTCACCATCATCTTTAGAATCTCCATGGTTGCTGGCACATTGACTGCCAAAAACACCATTCCAAAATACTATAGAGAGCTCGATGTGCTGAGTTAGAAGCCCCCCCACCCCCAGTGTGTGTGTGTGTGTGTGTGTGTGTGTGTG
>NC_022016.1:41059660-41060442 GCF_000317375.1 Microtus ochrogaster
CATTAACTTTATTCTTTATATTCTTTTTCTTCTCTCTCTCAAGCCTACGTACATTCACCCAACAGTGCGGTCTTTTATGTATGAATCTGTTTTATTGAGAATCTGTAACATTTTTTTACTATCCAGGAGCATTTCTTAAAATGTTAATCAGTTCTTAAAAACTTAAGTTGCACCATGTACAGGTAATACTGTACCATCTGTGTCCTGCCCAGTCGAAACCTTTACTGCGCTGTTATTATAGTAATTACGGTAGTTCCTGCTGACCAGCACAGTTCAGCATGGAGCAGTCGCATCTGCCTCAGATCCATTTGGTGCCCCCAAGCTGAGCACAGTTCTAGGCACACAGCAAGTCCACATTGGCGCTGCAGTCAGCAGTTTAATTCTGAGACTGAGCATGCAGCATAGAAACCCTTTTCATCCAAGTTACAGCAAAATCTGACACACAGAGCACTGTGGAGTCTGAAAACACGTCTCTGTTTGGCGGCAGGAATCCGCCATGCTCTTCTGGCCTGTCTAAGCCTGATTCTGCAGTCTGCCCAGGTGCAGGTGGGGAGCACTGAGCCATTGGCATGGTCTCAGAACACTCTCCTCTGATCCCAAGCAGGAACACAAACATCCAGTCCCATAAAATCCATTGAAATGCTTTAAAGCCAGAGTTCACGCTGGCAGCACAGCTCCAAGAAGGTACACTTTAAAATGACACAGCCTTTTTTCTGCTGCTGTTGCCGAATCAGGAAATCTCTCTACAGCACGCCACCAACAAACAGCAAAAATCTGTGTTA
>NC_022016.1:41060542-41067790 GCF_000317375.1 Microtus ochrogaster
TTTAAGTGGATTTAGTCCATCACATCGGGCGCCACTCTGTTGTAATAGGAGCAGCGGGGCTGCGTCCCCGGCACCCAGCTGCCCGCACGGCTAGCTTTACCCGAAATAATTATATGGACACTGTATTCTTTTAAACACTGCTTGGCCCATTATATCTAGCCTTCTCTTGGCTAACTCTCACACCTGGACTAGCCCATTTCTAATAATGTGTGTAGGCCACAAGGTGGCTTACCAGAGAAGATCTTAACCTGCCTCTGTCTGGAGTGGGAGAATCATGGCGACTCTCTTGACTCAGCTTCTTTCTCCCAGCATTCTGTTCTGTTTTCTCTGCCTACCTAAGGGTTGGCCTATCAAATGGGTCTAGGTAGTTTTTTTATTAATAAGAAATCACTCCCACATAAGAGAGAGAGAGATCTGGCATTTATACTCTACTGACACACCACTGCTTCCATAACTGTGGGAGAACCTATTGTCCAATCAATCTTATTATATTCATTGTCTTTATTATTCACCACCCCTTTCTCTGACTGTCAGTTTAGTTCATCTGTGATCATAAAGGGAATGTTCTAATAAGGAAGGGAAAAGGTCTAATGAATCAAGAAAACATACTGCTTATTCTAGTTAAGCCTCTCATTTTGAAGTTGGAGTCTATCTGGCACAACAGCTGGGGATTACTTCAGTGGGGTACATGACAGTGTCTTCCTTCTTGAACAGTAAATTATTAAAAATTCTTTCCATTTTTTTTAAAAAAATGTGACATTTCTTTCCTGTCTTCACTTCTGTTTCTTCACCACATCCTAATAATAGGAAAAAATGACTGGATGAGTCAGGTCAGTTAATAGAGCACTTAAAAATTTTAAAAGTGAGTAGGAGCATGGCTCACTCCTGGAATGTAGAACACATGCTATGACATTGTACTCTGTGGCTAAGCCTGCAGAATACCTTAGTTAGAGAATTGTCCCCAAATCAGAGCACGCTGTGTTCCTCAAGGCAGAAATCTGATCTGAGTCATAGACTAGACTCGATTGTGTAGGGACAAGACTAGCACCTCTGTCCACACAAAGAACCACACAGAGCAAGGCTCAGTATCCATGTCCACACAATGTACCACAAGTTCTCATCCTGCCTAGTTCTCCCTTCCTCACCTTTACGCTTCACTTATAGATTGGTGTTTTTTCTCGTTACTGCAGTAGGGTACCCAACAAAAACAGCTCAAAGAAGAAGCACTTCTTTTGATTTACAGATGCCATTGGTCCACCATGCTGGGTAGGATGTGGAAACAGGATTACAAAGCAACCCATATTGAATCTATAGTCAGAAAGCAGAGAGAGCTGAATGCTAGTGCTCAGCCCACTTCCTCCATTTATTAAGTCCAGGACTGCAGAAAAGAAAATCTTGAATTGGGCTTACAGTTTCAGAAATTTAGAGTGTATGATTCTGGCACAAAGTCGTGATGGCAGGAATAGCTGAGAGTGCACATCTTTATTTGCAAGTAGGAGGCAGATAAAACACACTGAGCATGGCATAAGTCCTTTAAAAACTCAAAGCTTGTCCTCAGTGACACATCACCTTTAATAAAGTTACACTTCCTGATCATTTTCAAACAGTTCCACCAGTTGGGGATGAAATATTCAAATATTCGAACCTATGGGGGACATGCTCATTCTAAGCACCACATTTCAAGCTCTTAACCCCGTAGATCATGACCATATAATAAAGTAAAATTTATTTAGTCTAACTTCAAAATCCCCATAGTATTTCATAGTTTCAACACTGTTTAAAAGTTCAAAGTCTTTTCTGAGACTTAAATCAAGCTTTGAATTGTAACCCCTTGTAAAATCAAAAGCAAAATACATATTTCCTATGTACAGTATCACAGACTATACATAACCATTCTAAAAGGAAGAATCATACAACAGCAAGGAAATACTTGACCAGGGCAAGACAAAAACCCAGCAGGGCAAACTCAAAATCATGTAGTTCAATGTCTGTTATCAGAGGGCTTTGATGACTCTTCTTTTCCTCCCTTCTGCGTGCGATACACTTCTCTCTGTGTCTCTTGGGCTAGTTCTTTCAATGATTACATCCATTCAGCAGTTCATCCTATGGAACACCAGCCTTATCATGTTGAGATGCCGTTTTTCCCTACCAGCACCAGGCCCTGAAGTGAATGCTATAGTTTTCTATTTTAGCAGCAACCATTTCCAGCATTAACTTTTCAACCTGTTAGGATACGCTGGGTCATGTAGCAACATGACCCAAAATTTCAATTCTTTTTATTTATTGATTTTTATTGAGGTCTACATTTTTCTCTGCTCCTCTTCCTGCTTCTCCCCTCTGCTTTAACCCTCTTCCAAAATCCCCATGCTCCCAAGTTACTCAGGAGATCTTGTCTTTTTCTACTACACATGTAAATTAGATTTATGTATGTCTCTAAAGTTTCAATTCTTAAACAACCAATTCATGTGTTTACTCTGTAGCCTGTGATGATAAGATGCTTGCCTACCATCTGAATTCTCTTAGTCTTATAACAAGGAGAAATAGGTGATGAAAAACTATGTGCTGACTTGTAAGACTTTGCCTAGAGATAACACAGAACACTTACATTTACTCGTTTTGCCTAAAATCAGCTAACTTAAAATGTATCTGCTTCCAAACCCTGGTGATTAAATATTTGCAAACAATAGTCTAATGAGGAGATTGGATGGAATGTTTGATTTGAGAATAGTTAAGTTTGAAAGATTGTTTGGACTGGATAAGGAAAATGTGGTACATTTACTCAATGAAGTACTACACAGCAGAAAAAATAATGACATCTTCAATTTTGCAGGGAAATGGATGGAGCTAGAAAACATCATTTTGAGTGAGGTAACCCAGATACAGAAAGACAATTATCACATGTACTCACTCATAAGTAGTTTTAAAACACAAAGCAAAGAAAACCAACCCACAAATCACAATCCCAGAGAACCTAGACATCAATGAGGACCCTAAGTGAGACATACTTAGATCTAATCTACATGGGTAGTAGAAAAAGACAAGATCTCCTGAGTAACTTGGGAGCATGGGGACCTTGGGAGAGGGTTAAAGGGGATGGGGGAAGTGAGGGGAGCAGAGAAAAATGTAGACCTCAATAAAAATCAATTAAAAAAAGAAAGATCTTTTGGACATCTAAATGAAGGCATAGGTAAGCATTTGAATTTTACAGTCGGGGTCTCAGGAGAGATAAAAATATTAGGAATCTAAAAATGTGAGGTCATTTTAGGAAAAGACTATAGTGAGATTTTATAATTTAAAAATATTAAAAATAGTTTAAATACATTATTTAAAAGCAGAATATAAAATATGAACATAAACAAAGAAGGATAAATCAGGGAATTGAAAGTCAAACTTGGGATGTGTGATGGCCTAAAAGACAAGACATATTATTTTGGTGAGGAGAAGATGACCGTCTTTGCCCTTTTATAAGCAAGTCAGATAATACAGACTGGCAAATTGATCATTGTCTTCATTAGCGTTATATTACTTGCTATCTTTTTTTATTGAAAATTTCCACCTCCTCCCCTCCTCCTACTTCCCTTCCCTCCCCCCACTCCCCCTCCCCCTTCCTCTCCAGTCCAAGGAGCAGTCAGGGTTCCCTACCCTATGGGAAGTCCAAGGTCCTTTCCGCTCCCCCCAGGTTCAGGAAGGTGAGCATCCAAACAGACTAGGCTCCCACAAAGCCTGTCCATGCAATAGAATCAAAACCCAGTGCCATTGTCCTTGGCTTCTTAGTCAGCCTCCACCGTCAGCCACATCCAGAGAGTTCGGTTTGATCACATGCTCCTATCTTCAAAACAGTTTTTGTAAGACAGTTGATATAAAAACCTAAAAGCAATGTGCTTTAAGAGAGAAAAAAGGTGTTAATAATAGTTAAAACAGGATAATATATACAGAAGATGTGGCATCATGATATAACTTTTAAACAATACATGAGTGTGCAAAATTAGAGAGAGAATGATGATATATCCTAGGGAGGGGAAAGATCTCACAATATCTTTGAGGATCTGAAACAAGAGTAAATGGGACCCACTTTATGAATTGAAGCTTGGTTTTAGCTGTAGTCATGAATAATTGCATTCTTAGCTGCAGTAGAGAATGCAGAGCAATACTGAGTGTATAAGTGCTAACAGGCAGGTGAACGTATTGGTGGGGATTCATTGACATTCTATATTGACTTTTTCTATTTAATCAATGAAACAAAAATCAAGGTCGGCCAAGACCAAGGAGAATAAAGTGTTGTGGATTGAAAACAATAATGTATAATATAGTCTTATAGAATAGTAACACACCTATCATATAGCATTAAGGATCCTTCTCATGTCTACAATCATTTAATGACAGTTCAGCATGAATGGACTCACCAAGATCCAGAAAAACCTGCAAAGGCAAAGTATACTGATTTTCTTCAATGCACTTGTTGTGTGTGAGTATCCTCATGAGTCAAGCATTATGGTGAGTCCAGCTGAGGTACCAGCTTACAAAAAGATTATCCCAGCTGGGTTTGTTGACTGCTTACATTCCCTATGGTGGGGTAGGAAGGGTTATACGAGTGAAATTTGGCAGAATCATGCCTTGGTTTTTCACTGGGACCTTAGGAGAAGGGATAGGCCTTTGTTTATGGCTCCCCAAAAGAAGAAATTATAGCTACAACATCACTATATCTGTGGCTTTAAACTGAAATGGGAAGAAGCCAAAAAGTTCAATATTACTGTGTTGTGGTAGAACTGATCAAGCACAAGCTATTGACATTGCGATCTATCTAACCCAACTTTGGCCAAGAACCCTCCCCTCTCCAAATCAGGTAGTTTGATATATTTCTTACTCATTAATCTACTCTGTTTTATGGTGCTAGGGACTGAATCCAGTGCTTCTTGCATGGTAGTTAAGCACCCTACCTACTGATCCATATTCCCAGACTGCCTTTCAAAATTATATATAAATATGGATACATCATTTTCCCATTTCCCCCTTCCCTTTTCCCTTTACTACCTCCAAACTCTCTCATGTACTCTCCTCCACTCTCTTTAAAATGTATGGCCACTTTTTAAGTAGAGTCTCACTAAGTTGTATATGCTGGCCTTGAATATTTCTGTAGCCCAGGCAGTCTTTGAACTCATGATCTTCCTGCCTTTGCCTCCCAAGTTGGATCTGGGATTACAGGTTTGCATCGTCAAGTTTTATTATCCTACTGTTATCATTGAGAGGGACTACTTATGAAGGTAAGGGACCTGGGGGATGTGGAGGTAAACTGTACTAGGCCCAACAGCAGTTATTTTTGAAAGGGCTGTGGACAGGCAGCAGTTTCCTGTCTAACTCTTCTGTCCTAGGGTTTCATTTTCATGACAAATCAGAGTAATTTGTTGCTGGTCCATCCTAAAAAAAATCTACAGGATGAAAGCAGGAAACGGTGGCAGCACTATTGGTTGACACTTAGAGAAAAGTGTTTAAATACCAGCTACCAAGAAACCTCTTGCTTTCTTTGCTATATGGGAATGCCCTCTGTGGGCCACAACTTCACTCTTCTGCACACTGTTCAGATTGCTGCAAGCATTGGCATTGAACTCCTGAAGCACTCAAATGGACAGGTTCCAGAGCATCCTATGTTTTAAGGTTTTATTACCAGACATGCAGTCATAGCTTTGTCTTATTGGGCATTGCTTGAGGCAGTGAATGAGCAAGATAGAAAGAACATTTTTTTCCTAGATGAGAGAAAGATAAGGTGGTGACATTGAACATGGTGATTCTATGATATGATAGGAAGAAGTCAGTGAAGGGTTATAGACAGGACAAAACTTCCAAGATCTCTATAGATTGTTATGTTGACTCCATTGTATAATCATTCGCTTCACTTTCATGATTCAGTTCATCCATACATTAAAAGACAGTGTCTAAAGACTTGTTCTGTTTAAATAGGCTCAAATTCTGTATCCGTTTTGGTGGTGTGAAGAATCAGGAATAGACCTGCTGCTCTGTTTTACCGTACCTAGAAAGAAGCCCTTTAGAGCTCTGCACTTGCATTAGGCATGTCTCCAATGTTTTCCTTCAAAGTTAGGTCTTCTCAGATCATATACTTTGTTTTATGTATTAGGGACTAAGTTATAATTCTTTCACATCACCAAGAAGAAATATTTTCAATATACAAGTAGCTTGAATGTTCCTCATTGGAACCCCCACGTTTTGCCTTTCCTGTTGTTAAGATGCTTTCTTGGTACCTGACCATCTTGATAAAGATGAAATCTACTGAAAAGATCACAGTGAGCTGGAAGCTGGATGATCAAAACACTTTCCCATTGTGTTCCCATACTAAGAGTTATTTAGTAGAAATTATGTAAATCACATTTAATAGATGTTTTAGTAGCACACATGAGATTCATTTATTCCTTTTATCATGGGGACTGGTAACAATGTTCAAGAGTGGTATTCCATCTGCGTGAAGCCCAAAGAGAGAGTGATGGCAATACACAGTATAGCCTTCTCCAACCTAACTTTCTAGATTTGTCCCAAGTGAGATAAGGCTACTCAGACTTAGAAATGGCTATTGTGGTATATCGTAGTTTACTTTGATTTAAAGAGAAGTTTTGTATTCTTCCATTGAGTATGCCTCAGCTTCTTTAATTATGCTATAGGGTGAGACAATCGTATAGAATATTATGCATTCTATGTAATATTAGCTTCTCTCCTCTCTAACGAGTGTTATTTTTCTTCCTTATTGCTGTCTTTCTTCGTTTATCATGCTGTGAGTGTTAAGACTCTTTTCTCCTATGGGGAAAGAATCATCCCTGCTTGGTTCAAAGATCAGCAATATCACCTGCTATCCCTTCCACTGTAAGTACCAGGACTTTATTTATTCATTTTTATTTATTTTTTTTCTTTTATTGAGAAAAGGAAAAAAGTTTCAGCCTCCTTCCAGCCTCCCATTTCCCTCCCCCTCCTCCCACCCTTCTCCCCCTTCCCCCACTCCTCTCCCCCTCCCTCTCCAGTTCAAAGAGCAGTCAGGGTTCCCTGCCCTCTGGAAAGTCCAAGGTCCTCCCCCCTCCGTCCATATCTAGGAAGGTGAACATCCAAACCGGCTAGGCTCCCACAAAGCCAGAACATGAAGTAGGATCAAAACCTTGTGCCATTGTCCTTGGCTTCTCATCAGCCCTCATTGTTCGCCATGTTCAGAGAGTCCGGTTTTATCCCATGCTTTTTCAGTCACAGTCCAGC
>NC_022016.1:41068295-41072388 GCF_000317375.1 Microtus ochrogaster
GCTCCCAGGAGCCCAAGACGATGGCCCCAGTTAGTTCCTTGGGCAGCTGAGGATAGGGAACCTGAAATGACCGTATCCTATAGCAATACTGACGAATATCTTGCATATCACCATAGAACCTTCATCTGGTGATGGATGGAGATAGAGACAGAGACCCACACTGGAGCACCAGGACATTTTTAAAACACATATTATTCAACGAATGATGTTCTTAGCTCTAATGCATAGTAAAAAAAAAAAAAAAGGTCAGTGTATATTCAGTCTTTTGCCTGTAGAAAGAGCCAGTGATTTAGTGCATCAAAATACAAAAGGTATTATGCCATGATTCATGTGTCTAATGCACTGGCATTATTTCATGTCTGTATTAATAGTGGAGGAAAAGTTGCTTATGGTCACAGGTTAGAGCATCAGCTTGAGACCTAAAAATTTGTTATCAGCCACTCAACTGGCAAACAGACTTGTGAAATGCAAGTGACCTATATATTCTACAATATTCTGTGTTTTTCTTTTTCCCAGGGGCAATTTCTTTTGTCCACTCTTTACTAGAACAGTTAGTTCCTTATTATTCCATTTTTAATGGTAATTTCTTTTAAACATCTATTTTTTGATGGTTATATTTTCACAGATAATACGGAGACTTTTTTATAGAAGACATACATGTAATTAGGTAGAGGTTACATATGAACCTGTATAAATCAGTATCAGTCAACCACAGAAAATTAAAATGTAGTGCATCATCCAATCTCTTTTCACAAAGTTTATTAATCTTTTTCTCTTAGTCACAAATAACAATGCCTTGGGAATGATACTAGGGCAGCTGACAGTCTTTTAGCAAGTTATACTCTTCAAAAGAACAATATATACTGCAATGATTTTTATATTTCTTTCTAGCCTTTTTATATGCATACCTATTTTAAAAATCACAATTTCTGGGACCTGTAATCTCAACACTTAGAAGCAGAAGAAAGAAGATCACCAAGTTGAGGCAAGCCTGTGTCAGTAAAGAAACAAAATTCACAATTTGCATATTCATACTTTATTTTTTAGGAAAGTTAGTAAGATACAAAATTCATCTTTGAACCTGTCTGCTAGCCATTGCTTTCTCCTTATTCCTTTGCACTAACTGCAATGAGTTTGATAGTCATCCTCTTTAATACACACACACACACACACACACACACACACACACACATCAATATAAAGAGCTATATATTATGGAATTATATTAGGCATGTCACTCAACCGCTTTGTCTTTTCAAGTTAACAATAAGACTGGTATAGCTCAGTTCTTGCCTATCATGCATGAGGTCCTGAGTTAGTTCTCTAGCACTGCAAAAAAATAAAATTGATATTCAAGATTTTAGGTCTATCCTTCCTTATAAAGCTCTGGCTGTGTTCTTTTGTCTGCATAACAATCCATTTTATAAAGCTATTGTGCTTTATCTATGTCTTTATTGATGAGCATTTGGGGGCATTCCTAATTATTTTTCTGTCTATTTCTGGTAATGCCTTGATAAATAGATATCCTAATTAGTGTTTTCTATTTCTGACGAAACCTTGATGAATAGATATCTATGTATAACTCCTATTGGGTACATAGTCAAATGCTCCTCTGGATTGTAGACTCAGAAACTGAATTGATGGACTGCAGGGTCGTGCCTTACAGTTTCCTTTGTGACGCTGTGCTCCTTTCCCAAGATTCTCAGTCAGTTCCCATCCTCACAGCATAGTATGAGATAATCTGTTTACTCATCCCCTTCCTCCATACTGGTAATTGCCACACTTTTTAATTATGGTTAGTCTGATGAGTCAAAGATGTATCTTATTGTAATTTTAATTTCCATTTCTCTGATTACTGGTAAGATTGAGAATCTTTTCATATGTTTATTGGCCATTTGTGTTTCTTCTGGATTCATTATATGCTTAAATAGTCTCTGCTGATTTTTTCCCTGCACACAGAAAAAACACACTCAAAGCATTTTGCATAAAAAGAAGCTGGAAGGAGAGGGAAAAATCATCTGCAGCTTTATTTACTAAAGCAATTCTCCTTAATGTACCTGAGAAGGATGACTTAGTTGTGATTTCATTTTTGAAAGAGAATGTGGCTTTCACTTCTTTGTTCTCTACAGACTTGATCTAGTTGCAAAGCACCTTCAATACTGAAACAAATTTGATGTAGCTTCCTTAAGAAGCGGATTAGCATTATTCAAGTAAATATCACAGTGGTCGAATTTTGGACTTTGGAATCCAAAGAAGCTAATTTCCTGTTTCTATTACTTACCAGAGGGACCTTGGAAAGAGCACTGAGTATTTCTCGGCCTTCACAATATTTTCCTACTTTCCTTAGTCTTTATAGCATGAGTTCCCTTTACTGTAACCATCCTTGTTATCATTCTTGGTGACTTCACCACCCATTTAATGACAGGTCTCCAGAGGCTTCACAGTCTTGTCATTCTGTGTTCATACATTAACTGTCTCCCTCCCTTATCCAGCTTTTCTGTGCTGCCTGTTATCTAGCTTAAATACTGCCTTCTTCTTTGTTATCTGGCATAGCCTTGTGGTATAGGACTTCACCTGCCCTCAAGAAATTTTAAGGGTAGGTACCATGCTATGACTGTGGAACTGAAAGCCCTCTTTCTTCAGACACCCCATACTGTATAGAGTGTTAAATCTCTCATCCTGGAGGAAAATTCATTTCAACAGTTTTCTTTGGAACGTATCTCTTTCCAACCCCTGTGCAAACATCACAAAAATTGTAAGAAGACAGCTGAGATCAAATGTCCTTTTCAGTTCACCTCCTATGCTCCCACTCAGAGGTTAAATCCTGACAGGGCTATCTCTTAGTGACACACCCCTTTTGCTTGCTTTTCCAGGAAAACTCCTCTGTTTCCCTTTTGTCATTTGGATTTCTCCCTTTTGTTTTCCAATTCAGACTTTAGTTTTCCTAATTCTTCCAGTGACTAGCGATTTCCTTGCTTTTCTTTCTCTGTGCTTGCTTTCATTTGCCTGTTTGTGCTCTATTGTTCCTATTCTCAAAGAAGCCACCATTTTCCATTTCTCTCCCTGAGGCTTTTATAGCTACAACTCTACTTTTTATCTCTATGTACTTGTTTGTGTATTTGGACCCTTTTATATGATTAGAATAACTCAACATTACGGTGTTTTCTGTCTAACTTCTTCCACATAGCATAATGCTTTCAAGGTAGAACTATGTTGCAGCACATGTTGGTATTTTCATTATTTTTATGATCAAATAAAATTTAATTTCATGGTTACACTGCTTTATCTTTTCGTCAGGTGATGGAATTATGAGTTGTTTTCACCATTTGAATATTATAAATAATGTTACTATGAAAATCCATGTATAATTTTTTTCTATATACACCTATGTTGATTTATTGCTAATTTACTATTTAACTTTTAAAGAAGCTGAAAAACCATTTTCCAGATTTCATACATCACACAGAGTGGTAGCTCATCATTCTGCTTTCTCTACAGTTACCCTTTCTAGTACACGGGAAATGGTATGTGGTCTTCATTAATATTTCCTTGCCAGATAATTATACTCATTATTTTTCTAACCATCTGCCAATTTTCTTAGAAAAAAATTATTTTAGTACTTTGCTAATTTATAACTAAGTTTTTAAATTGTTACCTTATAAGAGCTCTTTTTGTATTGTAGATACTGCTCACTTTATCAGAACACCATTTCTAAATGTACTATCTGTTATGATTTCAGCCACAATAAAGCTGACACTTCTGGGTTCTAGGGCCATGCACGTGTAGACAAGCCCTAAGGCAGAAGTATCCAATGGCTCCCAGGGATGTTAAAGGACCCCTCATGTATCATCCACATATGACACAGCTAAGCCCTTGCACGCATTCATGAGCCCCATCATCTGTGTATGATGTAGCCACGTCAACCCCTTGTGTGCATGTGCTAGGCAGCTTTTAAAAGCTGGATGTGAGCTGGGCGGTGCTGGCGCACGCCTTTAATCCCAGCACTCGGGAGGCAGAGGCAGGTGGACCTCTGTGAGTTTGAGACCAGCCTGGTCTACAGAGCTAGTTCCAGGACAGGCTCCAAAGCTACAGA
>NC_022016.1:41072488-41098041 GCF_000317375.1 Microtus ochrogaster
AAAAAAAAAAAAAAAAAAAAAAAAAAAAAAAAAAAAAAAAAAAAGCTGGATGTGACGTCTTCCCTCTCTCTTTGCACATTGGTGTCGGGACTCCATATTTTTTCCACAATAATCATATGTTCCATCTGCCCCTCTTTCCCCTCCATAACCTACTAAATAAACATCCAATTTCACTCTGCATGGTGTGCTTATCCATGTCTCTGTCTCTTGCCTGCTGTGTGGCTCCCTGCCCGGAACCAACCGCCTTTGGAGTTCTGAGGCATGGTCTTGTGGTATGCATATCCTTCTGTCTCTCCTTGTGGGACTGACTGCCCCATCAGGATCTCTCACCCACCATGCAGCTCCCTGCCTAGGACTGACTGCTCTTGGACCATCTGCCTGCTGCCACTTCGGGGACCTGTGAGTGGTCTTATGGCCCACTGCTTGCTGCAGCCACTTGAGGATCCTTAGCATTTTACTTTTGTTGTAACACAAGTCCCTTCTGTAGATTTTTTTTTTTTACTTCAGGAATGGTATCTTTTGAACATAGGTATTTTGAACTTTGAGGAAATCCAAGTTATTTAAGTTTTTCCTTTTTTTTTTTTGGCTGTTCATGCTTTTTGGAACCATATCTAAGAATTCATTGGCACACCAGTTATTCAGATTTATTTCTATATTTCTTCTAAAGGTTTTATAATTTCAGCCTATACTTAGGTAGTGTCATATATACTTTATTGAAAGCAGGTCCCGTTACATTATAGAATATAGCAACTCTCAAAATTCACATTTCTCTTCTTCCCCTTGGATTTATTGTTGCCAATACTCACTACAGTTGTCATTGTTTACTTAGAGATGTTTATGAATTGGTTCTAAAATGTCCATACATTTCTATGTTTTGTTTTTATAGTAGGGGTGATGAATTAAACCTGGACCAGTTGTGTGTGTGTACACATGTGTGTGTTATGCACTCAGTTTATCACCAAACTATACCATAATATTTTCTTTTCTGTTAGCTCTGTGGTTGGTTAATGATTGTATTGAGAGTTTCTTAAATTTTTAGAACTTGTAATTCTCCCAGCAATGACAGAGAAGATAAGTGTGTGTGCGCGCGCGCGTGCATGCTGTGCTCTCGACACTCATACAGTGTGATTAACCTCTTGTTTGTGCAGAACGTTGATGTCAGATAAGGGGAGTGCTTGAGACCTTTTTGGTTCTTTCTTAATTTGGGTACAGAACTGTAAATACAGAGACCTATGGGATCTAATTCTCTCACTATTCTATTTGTTCATCCATTCATTCATTTGGCCAGGTTATTCTTTGTCCCAATTCTTATACTTACCTCAGGCAATTGTGTTGATCACCAGTTGCTGTTGATCATTTTCATAAGTACCTCCAGGAACTTTTCTGCACTGCTTGCACCGGGACTAGGAAGTAAAGTGTGCCCAGAGCTCACCATTCATAATGAGATTTAGCTGTATTTCTTTCGTAAATGCATCGATGAATCTCATGTTGTGGCAAACTTTTGATTAACTTCCAGAGTTCTGAAAATATTGATTTTGACCATTTTTGTTCGTATTCTCCTTGTTTTTCATGGGGAACTGGCCTTGTGGACTTTCTTTCTTTCCATTTCCCCCTCATGTCACCACTGTTAATCTAATATTGATTGCTACATCTGTGTTCCCATTTTACTTGACCTTCACCTGAATTTCCCTTAATGCATACTTCAAATTTAATATATTTAAAATAGAACTGGTAGTGTCCTACAAATTTTCTCATTCTTACAATGTCCCTGTTAAAGGCTCATTTTTAGGCTGGCAAATATGAAGCTGACTACGCAGAGAGAGGAGACATTAGAGTGGTAGTAGGATCTAATTATAATTACCTGTGTTAATCTGGTGCTGCTAAGGATTAGAAATAGAAGCACTTGAGTCACAATAAGATTGACATCAAACGCCCCAGTGAACCCCAAAATCTCTGATACAATCGAATGATTCTTTTCACTGGATAATTACTTGCTTTTTCCACAGACTAACTGAATTGTGCTCCTCACTGAATACCATGCTCACATTAAAGGCTCAGCAAATGCCTGTTTAATTATAGCATAAAGCTTAATTAAATAAATAACACGAATTTGTCTTTCCTTTCTCCCCTTCTCCTTCCTTCAAAATAGGAATTCAGTCTCCTTCTACGGTGAAAATTTCTTCAGAAACTCATGAATATAATTACCTTTTTCAATATCACATTGACATGTCAAGCTGAATTACATACCAAAGAGAGCCCAAAATGATAGTTTGGTATGGGATGCAAAGTCCAATGCAATTCCATACCTCCATGGGGTATTCAATAAATATTAATTGTGCCAGGAATCTAATTAGCAAATGATGGCTGATTCTCTTTTGCCCAGATTTTATTTTTTGTAGAAACTTGACAAAAAAAACACACACATTGGGAATTAATGACAGATATTGTCACAATGAGATGAACAGCAAAATTATTAAGCAGTAAATATTTCCTATATATTCATCTTTAAAAACTGACATTATTCACCTAGGCCTTTAAGAAAAAAGTTATCAAAAGGCTTAGAACTGTGTGCATATTCTTTTATTTTTTGCTCATTTTTTAGAGCTTTATAAATGCATAGTGCATTTACATAATTTCCACACTATCCTCTCCCCATCAGACTCCATCAGTGTTCTGCCAACAAATTCATGACTTCTTATTCTTTAATTTTTACTCTCTCTCACAAACACATACTCTCCTTAGTCAGTTGGAGTAAATACACATGCACGCACACACACACACACACACACACACACACACACACACACATTGGTTAGGGCTGTCCACTTGGGACTGAATAATCTATCAGAGGGTTCATCTGTGAAGAAGACTGATATTCTCTCTCTCTCTCTCTCTCTCTCTCTCTCTTTCTCTCTCTCTCTCTCTCCTCCCTTCCTATTCTCCCTCCTCCCTTCTCAAACTCTTAATAATTTTAATAATCAGCTTGAAAAAAATATTTCTCCCTAGAATATACTCAACATGCATCTTTTCTTCTCTCCATAGCAGAACAGGTGCTTTCTACTCCCTCGTTTGGCATGCTGTGCACACCACACCACTAGATAAGCCCCTTTGCAATTCTAACACAGTATAAGGTATCAGCCCCCACAGTATGAGTGTTACAGTTTAGTTTTATACTCCTGATACTTAAAATGGAGTTTAACTTAGGGAGAGCATGTTGTCGACCAGCACTAGCAGTAAGGACTCTGAGCTCTTGTAAGAACTCTGCACAGCACACTCCATGTTCCTTACTGTTTTAAGTGCTTTGCTTATTATCGCCCCTTCCATCTCTTCACAAGTTCATTTTCTTCCTCAGCTACAACCTGTCACGTCTCATATCTGTATTTACTCTTCAAATTTTTGCATATCCTTTAATTTGTCTAGACTTCTCCCTGAGGTCTACCCGGAGTCATCGATGCTGTCATCGAGATATGCAGGTATAGTCTTGGGAAGAGCTCACTAAAGGAGGCCTCATCTGCAGGTGGATATCTGTACTGCTGCTGAAGTGACCCTTGATGGCTAGGTTGATGAAGCACCATAAAAAGTAGTAGTAGGCACGCTAGGTTGTGGTGGCGCAAGCCTTTAATCCCAGCAGTTGGGAGGAAGAGGCAGGTAAATCCCTATGATTTTGATGCCAGCCTGGTCTAAAGAGTGGGTTCTAGGACAGCCAATGCTACACAAGGAAATCCTGTCTTGAAAAAAACAAACAAACTTCCCTCCCAAAACACAACAATAAAAATAGTAGGCACAACTTTTCCATCAGAAAGAGGGAATAGAAGTGTTTTTTCCCTATTCTTTTTTACTAAGGACCATTAGAAACCCTTGGTATAACAAATATGTAAGAAGACTCTGAAATGTAGATAGAATGCCCAACAGAAAAACAATGACAAAAAAACCCACAAAAGAAACAAAATGCCACAAACCATCTAAGAAAGCCTTCTATAACTGGTCAGAAAATTAGGAAAGAGCCATGGGCAAGACAAGCATATAAAGAGCAAAAACATTTAGAACAGTAATCGTTTTACTCTAAACATGACAGATAAAACTAAGATCCCACCTCTGGCACCAAAAACAAATGCTAAGTGGAGATCCAAAACACTCATCACTGTAAAAAAGTGTGTAGTTCCCTCCACAATGCCAGTGGAGGCCACATAGAGAATTATAAACTAGCTTCAACTCTCTAAGCTAGAATGTAACAGCAGAACCCTAGTTGGCACTCAGAACTTGACTTCCTTTCTCCCACTTACACCCAGCAGAAAAGCCCTTTATCCCTTGCCATCAACAGAGACTAAGTAATGTAATTGCGTACTCTATATAGAAGAACCAAGTTCCTGATTATACTTCCCCCAATGGACAGTGCTAGTGAGTGCTTGCTAAAACAGATCTAAATAAGATCCAAGATCTCACAATAGAACACCCCAGTGTCCAAGGGTATCATTGTGCTATAATAGTTCTGTACCTTGATTACAGTGGTGGTAAAACAAATCTACATATGGAATGGAATGACATGGAACTATGCACACAAATTATTTCAATGCCAGTTTCCTGGCTTTAATATTCATTTATCATTATAATAACTGTGACAATTGTGGAAACTCAGATGAGGATATAAGTGATTCCTACACACTTTCTTTGCAATATTTTTGTGAATCTACACATTATTTAAAAATTAAAAAGTAAGAAAAATAGAATAGTTTTTTGGTTCTCTGGAGAGGGAGAGGGAGAGAGAGAGAGAGAGAGAGAGAGAGAGAGAGAGAGAGAGAGAGAGAGAGAGAGAGGAGAGATGTGAAAGTTTGACTTCTAGGCTAAGTACCAGAATATGAGAACATTTGAGAAAAAGAATGTACATGAACTGATTTGAAACTCTGAGAAAGAATCTCTGAGAGAGTAATTGTTTTTAAATACTATAGTACAGGGAAGCCTTATAGTAGTCTGTGAAATCCTCAAAACCCTCAATTGGGATTGATGTGTGCTAACAATTGCCCAAAACAAACAAATAAACAAACAAACCAAACCAAAACCATGTGTGGCCTAAGTAAATTTAGTGAGAGTAACTGATTCCAATGTGTGACTTGTTGGCTACAGTTAGAGAGAGAAATTAGAAAAGAACTTGGGGGAGAAGTCCCTTGGTTCCCGCAGAGGTACCTGCCAGGCTCTCCTAGATGAACATTAGAAGATGTTGTGGAGTTAGCTTCTAGCACTTCAAGTAGGAAGAAAGAAGCATGGGGCATTAAAACTTGAGTTGATGTCAGTGTAGCTGATTTCTGGCTAGATTTGTGTTGAGAGGATCAGGCTTATCTATGCATGGGCATCTGTTACACTTTTTTTTTTTTTTACTTCTTTCATTGCCTTTTAATTTCCTCATATAGTTCTTTAGAAAGTTTTATTGTAGCATGTTATTAAAAATGAGAATCACCTGCCTATTCTGCAAAGTTCAGGAGACAAGTACAGAAACTGGATCCAAACAGAGGGAGTTTTCCAAGCTATGTATCAGAAAAATACTAGGGGAAGATGATGCAACTGAGAAGATGAACCATCCTAGAGAAGGGGGTCAGAGGATTTCACCCACAAAGCCTGATCGGTTCCATAGGCCCCAAGTATTGTTTGGTGTGTAGATATGTTCATCTAAGCCAGTATAAATATTCTTGGACCTATTTGTAATACACAATGATGCAGCAATACAGTGAAATACACTTGCGGCCCTGTCGCTGTGCTCCAGCAGGGAACAATATATTGAAAGGATATCTCACATAATAGTCAACAGCTGATAACATCACTTCATGAAGAGCTATAGACAGATATAATGTAGGAGCTACAAAGTGGCAGTGGCCACTTCAACATTAAAACTAATGCAAAATGCATTAGGAATCCACCTTGAGACATTTTTGAAGTAAAGATTGAACTTATATAAACTCAGTCAATGCTTTTGTAACAGTTGCATGAACTTTAGGGCATAAAACATTAGATATTTATTGACCATCTTCCAAAGCAAAGGATTTTATGTCTTCGGGATCACAGAAGGAACTCATTTTGCTTCAGTTTTAAAAAGAATTTTTTTGTGTGTATGACTGTGTGTGTGTGCACACATTGCCTTTAAAAAACTAATCCAGCCAAAATGTTTTCTTTGACCTGAATACATCTGCCCTTGAAGCCTTTTAAACTCTCATATGACTTCAGTACATTTCACTGGTCATTCTATGTGGCCATACCCAGTACTAACTATCTGCCAGGTATTGTAAAAATGATAAAGGGTTTCCAATGGACACAAAAAGGAAAAATATAGATTGAAAAAAATATACATAAAGGAGGAAGAAAATAGAGGTCAAGATACTGGAGGTTGAGCCGGGCGATGGTGGCGCACGCCTTTAATCCCAGCACTCAGGAGGCAGAGGCAGGCAGATCTCTGTGAGTTCGAGACCAGCCTGGCCTACAAAGCTAGTTCCAGGACAGGCTCCAAAGCCACAGAGAAACCCTGTCTCAAAAAACCAAAAAGGGGTTAAGGCACCAGCAAATAGGAATAATTCAATGGCCACCCCAAAGGAAGCACTCTTGCTGAGCTAGGTATTGTGTTCTACTCTTCTGCTTAATTCAGTATAGAATTGCATCCATAGTACAAGGCTAGAGAGATAGTTAGGTGGATAAAGTGCTTGCTTAGCAAGCATGAGGATCTAAGAGTGTGGTAGCCTACATATGCAAACAAACTTCACCTCTGGGTCTGGGTGGAAGTGGTGGATGGAGGAGACAAGTGGATACTAAGGGCTCACTACCCTAAGAAATTTAGCCAAAACTGTGAGTTCCAAGTTCACTGAACCATGTCTCAAAAATAAGGTGGAACAATGGAAGACACCTGACATTGACCTATGGCGTTCACACAAATACATGTGCGCACACACACACACACACACACACACACACACACACGGGATGGGGAGAGGGACAGAGAGAGAGAGAGAGAGAGAGAGAGAGAGAGAGAGAGAGAGAGAGAGGTTTTATCCATGGAAGCAATCAATATATATTAGCTCAATGGATTAATTATAGGGAAACACAAAATTCTCCTTTCAGGGATCTATAAGTGAGTCTACTAAAATTAATTGACAGCAGATTAGGAAGAGAAAATATACAAAAAATATTTTAAAATTTAATTTATCTGGTTATTATTTATTTATTGAATGTTTATCAGTGTTTACCTGCTTTTATTGATGTGCATGAGGTTTAACCTGATGCCCACTGAGATTAGAAAATGTTATTGGATCCCCTGGAATTGAAGTTACTCCCAGATGACTGTGAGCCAACATGAGGGTGCTGAGAACTGAACCCAGCCAGGTCCTCTGAAAGAGCAGCCATAACACTGAGCCATCTCTATAGTCCAATACACAAAATATCAAAATAAATCTATACAGAAACCATACAAAATATGAAATTCAAGGAATGACCAAATGGCTGAGGCATAACTGGAAGGTTCTCTCCCACACGCCAGTTTCCAAGTAAATACTCAGGGGCTTAGTAGTAATTACAAACTGTTTGGCCTATTATTAACTTGCTCTTAGGGCTTAGATGAACCCATTTCTATTAGTTTATATTTTACTACAAGGCTTGTGTCTTTCACATCTTGCTTTCCCGGCAGCTGCTGCATCTCACAGACTCTGCCTTCTTTCTCCCCGTTTCTCTGTTTAGATTTCCTGCCTAGCTATATTCTGTCTTACCACAAGCCAAATCAGCTTCTTTATTAACCAATGCTAATAAAACATATTCACAGCATACATCACTGAGGCTTAAATAGTTTCTTCACAAGGGATAGGGAAGTGGAATGTGTCAGCATTTAGGAACAAAGAAATACGTTTTAGTGGAAATGAATGACTGCTTCTACAAAACACAGATAACGTTGTCCTCTGCTTGATTTCCAGTCTTTTCTTCTATGGTAGAGTTTAATCTTTTTTGGTTAAATAGTTTTCAGTAAAAACAAACAAAAACAAAAGCTGAAGGCAATTATGTTCCTCTATGAGACTCAGTATTTAAATAGATGAAAAAAAACTTGAGGAAAAAGCCAGTTTCCTCATTTGTTGCTCTCCAGTTTGAAATCCAAAGCTGCAGATTTAGGGAAGCCATTTTTTGAACTTCAAGAGAATGAATAAGGAAATGGCACATATGGCTTACATTTCTTTTCTGTAAAATAAAGTAGTGCTATGTGCTGTTTAGTTATACAATACCTATGCATAAAACTGACCAAGACTTTCCCAAACCCCCATATCTGGGACTGAATTCAAGATATTTAGAGAAACTCATTTCTTCTACATTAAAGAGATAAAAATTGAAGCTTTGATTCTCAAAAGGAGAATTATAATAGCCTATTGTTTTCTGTCATTAAGTATTTGAATAAAACCAGAAAACAGAGATGTATTGTAGATATTACTATATATGGAGTTGGAACTTGAGAGAAATCACGGGGCTGAATATTGACAATTGGGAGTTTCAAATGAGAGGTGCTCCTCAAAGCTGAACAAAAGGCTTCCCCAGGTTATCCACCTCACAGGCTACTCTTCTTGCTAGTTAAAAAGATACCCTTCCTTTGCTCTGTGTTCACACAATGCTATTTGATAAGAACATCTGTCAGCAGAGAATTTAAATAGGGATGTATTATTGAAAATATATAATTAGATAAGTACATTTCTAGATATAAAATGCTTGTTAGGAAATAAAATGCAGATTTGGGGAAAACGGTTTGGGGATATCATTGAGGTTTCAAACTCCAGTATGAATATTTTTAGATGACTATTATATTCTAAAGATGTATTTTCATTTTCATGTGCATGCATATTTTGCCTACGTACATGCGTATTCACTGCTTGTGTTCCTGGTGTCTGCAGAGGTAAGAAGACGGCATTGGATGCCCTAGAATCAGAGTTACAAAGAGTTATGAGCTTCCATACAGGTGCCAGGAATCAGCTCAGGTCAGCCCCCCCCCTTTTTTTTAGTGTTTTGAGATAGGGTCTCACTCTGTAACAATGGTTGGCCTGAAAATATCCAGAATGACCAGAATACCCCCAAACTCATAAAGATCTACTTGCCTCTGTCTCCCTAGTACTGGGATTAAAGGTGTGTGCCTAAACATCTGGCTATTATATTTGAAATAAAGATTACAATAAGAGAAAAATTTCCTGCCTTTTCAACCTTTTCCCACTTTGTGTACTTTCTGAGTTTTTGACTGCAAACTACCTACTATGCATTTTAAAAATACAACAATCATTTTATGAATTTATGCAACAAAATTTCTTCTTTACTAATTTTCAGATGTGTTTTATAAATAATTAGACTTTTCAAATATTAAATAATTTTATTTACCATTTTCCCTTATCAATTTTTAAAAATTTTTCAATTATAACTACTTTTATTTAATTTTGATACAATATTGTTACATAATTTTTCCATTCTTTTTTCTTCTTACAAACCCTTCCATATACCCCTCCTTGCTCTTTTTTAAATTCTTTGATTTTTTTCATTACTTGTTGTATGTATATATATATATATATATATATATATATATATTCCTAAATATAACTTAGTTATAACTTACTTAGTCTGTATGTTATTGTATGTGTGTTTTCAGAGCTTCACCTAAGGCTCAGAGTATATCGTGGAAGAGAGGAGCAGAAAGATTGTAAAACCAGAGGATCATGGCGTTTACTGTGAGATTGTATCTTCTAGGAATGTGAGAAGCTTCACCTAGGAGGTCTCACCAACATGACTGCATAAACATGAACTGAATCAGGACAATAACCACAGACATGCCGAAGTGGATGTAGAGGAAGACAAGGAATGCTTAGAGTTGGAGAAATAGTCTTCCCCAGGGAAGTGTCCACCAATTGTTTATCCAACTTCAAATGGATTGATTTTGTTACTGTATACTTATCTACACCTTCTTTATTGATTATTTTTTGAATACTTGGTGATATATCATGAAGAAAAGATTCAAATTGGAAATATTACAGAAATTAGACTCTAGGACAAAGGGATTTTCAAATTTAGATTATTTTTTCTCAAAATAATTTCAATCTACAGTTACATTCTAGATTAGCAAATGGACTATCTCAGCCAATCAAACTGTATTTCTTAAAGTTTATTAAGCTCTCAGTGTGTCAATTGCACGTGATCTTCAGGTATATCAAAACATGGAAAGAATTGTGAGTTCCAACACTGCTTTTCAGCTTTCTAAATTTGGACAAGTTTCTTAACATCTCTAAAATTTCAACTTCTGCACCTTTTGAAGCAAGGACAATAACACCTCTTGCCTGGATGTTGGATGGTTTTCTTAAAGAATATTATACATGCATGATGGATTCACCATAAAGCAAGTAAGTGCTGGTGAATGATATATACTACTAATTACAAATGTTAATAAAATAATAAGCTATTTTTTTTAAACGCTTGTGTTTTTTCCACTGTTTAAGAAAGACTGAAGCATCCCCATTGTGATTTGTAACCATAAGCCAACCTCTCTACAGCAATTATTTTGCTGGCAAGTAAGCAAGGCCATAAATCAATAACAACTCTTGCAACCTCAGGACTTATCGATCTTGCTGTTTATCTTCTGTAATGTTCCTGGAAAACCCAATTATTTTGGGAAGTTACCCAAACTAGTTTACCCATTATTCTATATTGGTGTTATTAGTAACAAGTTATGAAAGCAGTTTATTGATTTTTCTCTTTAAATCCCTTTCTGCACAATATAGGCATTTATTCAATACTTTAGCATATTTATTAAAAGTAGAATAAACAGCCAGAAATTCCTTTTAGTATACATATTTAAGGTAGATTATAACTTTCTGGATACACGGATTCCATCTATCTTATAGGGTTAGTCATTGCCAGTGATTTGAAACCAATGCATCCTTTATTAATGTGTCTGGTGTTATTCCCTCAAACCATAAAATGTTTGGTGCAGAGCAACTATTCAATAAATATTTGTTGAACTAGCAAATTAATGAATGAAAACATGGAGAAATAAAACTGTGACTTTATAGTCACCCACTTTCAATGTCTTAAAGGGTAGCTCTCTTTTCTTTCCTAGTATAAATGTATTCTTGGATTTAGAGGCATGTATGAATGCCTATGTTTTTTAACAGTGGTGTTTTTTGTTGAAACTTCAAATGGTTTTGTTCTGTCTTTCAGATTTATTTAATTAACAAGATAGAGGTAGGCATAAAACATTCTTTTGTGATGATTAAAGAAGGTTATATATTAAAGCCAAATTCTTGTTTGAAGAGGGACAGAAGTTATTTAGACTTAAACATAAGTATCTCATGATTTGCAGTTTAAAATAAGAATATCCACCCACTATCTGAGAATCTCTTGTGTGATTGCTATGCTCAGACACCATTTAAGCAGGTCCTTGTGGCAAGTTGTGCTCATGAGCAGGCAAGTGAGCCAACGCCTGTGTTAGGAGGTAACTGTCACCACACTCTTAAGGGGCAGGTGGGACTTGTTTGAAGTTGTCATTTCCCTTCACTTCTGTTTTCCCATGCTTAATATCAATATCCATAACAAGACTACAGAAAAGCATTTCTAGGAGTATCACAAAATGTTTAATAATCAAACCTTTCTATTTTATGTCAACTTTGGAAATTTGTCTTGAAGATACTCACACAGCCGTGATCAAGCTTGCGACATTGCTAATATAAGGTATTAATTCACACTTTCACATATCCTGTTTTCACTTCTTCCATGATGCCTCTAAAAAATCACTATGGCCAAACCACAGTAGCCAGGAGCCTGCACTGTACTGTGTGTCTTATATTTCTTTCCTCGTTGTTATACACTTTCGGAGCTGTTAGAAAATACAAAAATGTGTTTTTGCTGGAGAAAAGAAGAAAAATCTACCAATCACCAGGTTTCTATTAACTATCTTTATTTGGTTTATTTTCTTGAGTACCCTAGTGTTTTGTCTTTAGAAAGTATTCATACATACATACATACATGTATGATATAGAAACTCATTATATTAATAACCAGTGTAATATTAATAACTTTTTAAACTCAATATGTGTCCAAGCATTTTTACTAGAGACAGAAAATTGCAGTAATAGAATATGGCTTGTGTAAAATGAAGAGTATCAGATAATATTATTCTAGTGAGGGAAGTATACTTGGCCCTTTTATGGTTATTTCCTCATAAGAACAAGGCACTAAGAACTATTCTCTTTAATTTCACAATAAAAATTGGTATTAATGAAAATATCATCGGAAAGGCTCTGAAGGTAATTTTTCTCCCTGCCTTGTTTCTTTTAAAACTGCAGACACATTTTTGGGCTAAGTCCAATTATTATCAACATTTTACAAATGAGGATACATACTCCATCCACAAACCAGATTCTTAATCATCAACATTTAAGACATTAACTAGTCTTTATCCAAAACCAATATTAATGTGACAGTTTCCATTTCTGGATTTTAAGGTAATGCATATCTATTAATTATCCTAAGCACAGTGGTTCTCATCCTTCCTAATGCTGTGACCCTTTAATGCAGTTTCTCATGTTGTGGAGACCCCCACCATAAAATTATTTTTTTTTCTACTTCATAGCTGTAATTTTTCTACTGTTATGAATTGTAATATGAATATCTGATATGTGGGATATATGATATGTGGATCCTGTGAAAGGGTCATTTGACCCCCAAAGAGGTCATGACCCACAGGTTGAAAACCATTACTCAGGGAGGTCAAGATGATGATGAAGAAATCTACAGAGACAGCTTAACCAAGCTTGTAAAAACTCATGAACTCTAGACTGACAGTTGTGGAGGCTCCATGGGACCGAACTGGGCCCTCCATATGTGGGAAACAGTGGAGAAGCTTGGACTATCAGAGGGGCCCCTGGCAGTAGGCCCAGGATCCTACTTTTTTTGTGCATGAGCTAACTTGTTGGAGACAATTCCCTATGGTGGGATGCCATGCTCAGCTTTAATGCAGGGGAGAAGGTCTTGGTCCTGTCCCAACTTAATATGCCAGACTTTGTTGATTCCCCATGGGAGCCCTTACTCAGTTGGGAGGAGTGGATGAGGAATGGGCTGGGGGGATGGGATGGGAGGAGGAGTTGGGGGGAGTGGAGGATTGTAGTTGGAATGTAAAATGAAATTTAAAAAAAAATTAAAAAAAGAAAACCACTACTCTAAAAACCTTAAGACATGGGTAAAGGATATCAACATTTTGGGCTAAACCATTCCTTATTTAAACAGCCCTAGCTAATTTCCATTGCTAATGGCAAAGTATTATATTATGTGGACATGTATATTGGGATATGCATGTATTATGTATTTATTATGTGAAAAGCAAAGATTTTATCCTAAAAGCTGGTATCTCTGAGCTGAGGTCAATCTTCTGGGCCTCTCCAGTATCATAGATTTGTCAAACTTTTAGGTATTAGTGGCTAGTAAATGATACTCAGTTTATTCTCAAATTTGACCAAGCTGATCAAGAAATCACGATGTGACTGCTAATGGAATAGTCTGGATGCTAAAAAAGAGATGAGAGGGTTTGCCATGAATAATATTGATTAGGAAAAGGTAGGAAGCAGGATTATGTCCTAGAGATAGCTGAAGGAGTGTTTAAATGAACAATTAATTTTATTCTCTTTGTCATATGCAGGGAACTTTTGTCCTGTTTACTTTTTCAATATTGATGTTGTATATGCCACAATTGCTTTTGGACCTACATATTGGTAAGGAAGAAAACAACCTTCCAGGTGGTATAGTTCTCAAAACTCAGAAAGGATGGTAAAAATTTCTAACTAAGAAAATTAAACAGGACAGTTGCTTTCGCCTTGTAAACAGACAAAATGGTGACTGCCAAGCATAACTGAGCTCTAAAGGATGAGTATTACTTCTGACCAGCTTTGTGTGCCTGAAGTTGTTAACCTCTTCGAGACTTACATTCCTCAAATAAGCAAACAAAACTGTCAGAGAAGTTTCTGGCAGATACAAATGAAATTGTGAATAACTTGTCAAAATATCCTCATATTTTTAAATGCTAGGAATCTGCAAAGTTAGCTAGAAAAGGAAGGACACTTTTTTTTTTTGGAGAAAAAGTAAACCTTAGAAATTGATCTTGACATCTCCTTTCCAATTTTGAGTTTCAAATTGAACCTAGATTCTGAAGGTACTGTCATTGATGCCATTGATTCTACTATAGGTGCTTCCTTGATTTGCGATGGGATTATATTCTTCTAAACTTGTCATAAATGATAATGCTGATAATCCACCTGACCTATTGACCACCATACTTGAGCGGCATAGCTGTAGCTATGGGTTGCCCACCCTTTTGATCACAGCTGTCCAGCATTCTAGAGATGATGGGAGTATACATGGCCAGTCTAGTAAAAGATACAAATCCAAAGTTTGAAGTATATCAGGTTTCTAATGAATGAATGTACATTGTTTTTAACAACATTATAAATCCTTAAAACCATAAGCTAGAGCATCATAAACCTAGGGAAGTCTCTTCTGTTGTTGTTTAAAAGACAAGTTTTGTGTATCACAAGCAGGCCTCAAATTTACCATATAAGCAGAAAATGACACTGAACCTCTAATCCCTTTCTTTTACCTTCCAAGTGCTGGGATTACAGATATATGCCATCAAACCTGGTTTATATGTAGCCTGTTTTTAAAGAACAATACAGTGCTATAATTTGGAACCTGGGGCCATATGGATGCCTAGCAAACCCTGCTACTTATCTACCTTCGTCACTATAGTGTCCTGTCTTTGTAAGACATTATGGACTGGAGATGTTTGTGAGTGGTAAAGCTACTTCCCTAGCACATGCAAGACAAGATGGAGGAGGACAAGAAGAAGAACAAGGACTTTAAGAATTTTTTTTGACATTGTTGTATTAACTTTTCCTGGAGAAATGTGAATGTCTATTCATCTCAGATAGTGCACCAAAACCAAATGAAAGTCAGAATTCCATCCAAGTCTTGCTTTGTAAACTGAGTATGCTAAGCTTGTTTATGGAAACATGAGTAAGGAAGTACTTTCAGGAACATGGGGAAACTCAAAGAAGTAGGATCACCTGAAGGCGAAGGTGTAAGTCAAAAACAATCCCACACCAGTTTAGAATTATGACTAATAGAATGGTTATTTATTTAAAGGGGAAAAAACTTACAGATCACCATCTCAGACAACAGCCCTCTCCACAATCAGGAAGGGAGTCTAGTCGCTGGAAACGGAGCAGGAAGTAAGAGAGAGCGAGAAGGGAACTGGCAGCTTTTTAAAAGGGAGAGAGACCACGCCCCAATGGGCTGGTATCTCAGCGGCTATTGGCTGGAGGAGTGGAAGGACCTCCCGCAACAATCACGGAAATTTTTCACTCCAGCATGGACGGCAACTTCCTCATAACTGTATAGATTAGTCCCTTCTTTAGTCAAACTCTGCAGACAATGTGCAGGTGGAGCAGAATTACAGGCAGCTAGGAGAGAGTTGCATGAGTAAGTGGCTGAACTCTCAGGTGAGGGTCGAATAACCTGTCCCTTCTATGAGGAAACACCAACAGACTGGATCTTGAGGATCACTTAGGGGTATCATAGCTGCTGTGTTGAAGGTGATCGCAGCTATTAACTTTAAAGGACCACTTTTTACAACAATATGTTTGTAGAGTTGCATACATTTGTAGGTAATAATACAGAGTTCCTTTACCCTCTTGTCTTAAAGAAGACACCTTTCAGGACTATAGTACAATACTGCAACTAGAATATTTACATTGTATCCACTGACTCAATTCATCAAATTTTCTTAAGTACTATTTGTACTCTTGTGTATGTATGTGTGTGCATAAGGTTTTATTTCTGTGGAAATACACAGTTAAAAATTTTCATGACCACCTGATATGGATCTGGATTCAAATTTGAAGAATACCAAAAAGAGAAAAGCTGATGGACATACACAATTTCAGAAAATCTCCTTAGATCATGTGGTTACAAACATCTTGTTAATAAAGTACGAAACTCCCCAAGTAGAAAAGAAAAGTAGACACAATTGAGCAGATAAAGCTAAAATGTTTATGTTAGGAGCATCTGGCAAAGTGAGAGTGGGGAGCTAAGGGGCATTTAATCAAGATACATTGTTTACATGTAGGAAATGTTCAAATAATGAAAACAATCCTCCAAAATACGCCATTAATAAAGTTTAAAGACAAGACACAGGCTGGATGAAACACTTCCTAAAAATATGAAAGACACAGTTTTAGCATCAGGAATGTCTAAAGAGCTTTGTGAATGAACATTAATGAACCATCATTAATATGAGTTTTAATAGGAAAATCATGGAAGCTCTGTCCTAACAACTCAATTCATAGACATGAGAGGACAAATGGCAGGGGAAAAAAACTACTCAGCCAGGGAAGTGTATATGAAAATATCAAAGAACTATTTTTTTTTTGTTTTAAAATTTTCCCCAAATCCAAAAGTTGATCAATATAAAGTGGAAATAGAGAAAAATAATACCTACTAAATGAATGCTGTATATGAACCATCTATTTAATCTTCCTATAAACCAATCTACTCCAGATGAGTGAGTGACATCCATATAAAATGAATCACCTGCATTGACAGATAATTGAGGAAATCATGCATATTCAATGACTCAGGAATTTTAATCCTTAGCAGCTCCCCTAGAGACATAAGCTCAAGGAGCTTGTGTGTGTGTGTTTTGTGTAGTGTGCCTAGAGAGATATTGGCAATAATAAAAAATTGGAAATGAACTAAATATCCAATAATAAGAGAATGATTATTTGTATATGTGTAGCATAATTCAAATGACTGGTGTAATTATAGATCATAACATATGTAGATCACCAAAACATATTGAGAAAAAAGGCAAATTGTAGACTAATGTCATTTCACATTAAAAACATGCATCATTACTAGACCTTTTATTGCATATCATATGTATCATACAAAGTACGACAACATAAAACACATATGCTAATTTTTTATTGAGCTCTACATTTTTCTCTGCTCCCCTCCCTGCTTCTCCCTTCCCTTCAATTCCCCCCCCCCCCAAGGTCCCTATGCTCCCAATTTACTCAGGAGATCTTGTCTTTTTCTACTTCCCATGTAGATTAGATCTAAGTAAGTCTCTCTTAATGTCCTCATTGTTATCTAAGTTCTCTAGGATTGTGATTTGTAGGCTGGTTTTCTTCGCTTTATGTTTAAAAACCACTTATGAATGAATACATGTGATAATTGTCTTTCTGGGTTACCTCACTCAAATTGGTGTTTACTAGCTCCATCCATTTTCCTGAAAAATTCAAGGTGTCGTTATTTTTTTCTGCTGTGTGGTACTTCATTGTATAATGTACCACATATTCCTTATCCATTCTTTAGTCAAGGGGCATTTAGCTTGTTTCCAGGTTCTGGCTATGACAAACAAAGCTGCTATGAACATAGTTGAGCACATGTCCTTGTGGCACGATTCAGCATCCATTGGATATATACCCAAAAGTGGTATTACTGGGTCTTGAAGAGGATTGTTTTCTAATTTTCTGAGAAATCATCACAGTGACATCCAAAGGGGCTGTGCCAGCTTGCATTCCCACTACAGAGCTACAGTACTGAAAACAGCCTGGTATTGCCATAAGAACACTCTGGAAGACCAATGGAACCTAGTTGAAGATCCAGATATTAATCCACACATCTTTGAACATCTGATTTTTGACAAAGAAACAAAAAATATCAAATGGAAAAAAAGAAAGCATATTTAACAAATGTAGAAGAATGAAAATAGACCCATATCTACTACCATGCACAAAATCAAGTCCAAATGGATCAAAGATCTCAACATAAAGCCAGCCACACTGAACCTTATACAAGAGAAAGTGGGAAGTACACTTGAATGCACTGGCACAGGGAACCACTTCCTAAATATAACCCCAGCAGCACGAACACTGAGAGAAACAATTAATAAATGGGACCTCCTGAAACTGAAAAGCTTCTGTAAAGCAAAGGACATGGTCAACAAGACAAAATGACAGCCTACAGAATGGGAAAAGACCTTCACTAACCCCACATCAGATAGAAGTCTGATCTCCAAAATATACAAAGAACTCAAGAAATTGGTCATCAAAAGACAAATAATCCAATTAAAAAATGGAGTACAGACCTAAACAGAGAACTCTTAACAGAGAAATCTAAAATGGCTGAATGACACTTAAGGAAATGCTCAACATCCTTAGTCATCAGAGAAATGTAAATCAAAAGACCCCTGAGATTCCATCTTACACCTGTAAGAATGGCCAAGATCAAAAACACTGAACACAACTTATGCTTGATAGGTTATGGGGTAAAGGGAACACTTCTGCATTGCTGGTGGGAATGCAAGCTGGTACATATGCTAATTTTAATTAAACTTGTTCATTTTTAGGAAGACAACATAGGTCAGAATCCTGAAGTAATTTTCCAGTTACTGGATGTTGAGACATTGTGTTTCTTGTTTTCTATGAACAATAATGATCATAAGGGAGGGATACAGAGGAACACAATTGGTAGGAGGGAGAAAAGGAATAAGAGGGAAATTCAAGATCATCACTCCGTCATGACCCCTTTCTGGTTTTCTGATTTCTACATGTATTCCAAGATAAACACACAAATCTAAAGATTCAAAACTAGAATTTGCATGATATAGAGGATGTGACATTGGCTTATAGTTCTTTAATTTGGTTCCAGTCCCATCCATTTACCCATAAATTTCCTAATTTTACTTTTTTTCCACAGCTGAATTTTATTCCATTGTGGATATGTACTGCATTTTAATTATTCACCCATCAGTTGAAAGATGTCTTTGTAGATTCCATTCTTAATAACCTTGGTGAGAAGAAACAACAATAAAAACAAAGTCAGGAGTTAATTCTGAAATGTGTAGGGACAGAATTCTTAGGTTGGAGTCTGTTAATTGATATTAAGAACTGTTAAAGTACAGAAAGGATTTTTTATCATGAGGAAGAAGTATGTGGAATTCAAACCAGAATGGCATTCATTGTAAAACTTGATGGATTTCTTGTAGCTAATAAATGAGTATCAGGGAAAGAATGATTTTCCTGTAGTGTGTTTTATCATGCTATGACATTTGGCCTTAAGAGATGATATTGACAAAGAGATGATATTAAAGAACTTTAATGAGTAATAGTTAGCCCCTAATGACAGGGGTAAGCAAAGACTATAGGGAGGAACCTAGAAGGTATTTTAAGTTGAACATTGTAGGATGGAAAAAGCCAACGAGAATTCACAAATTACCCTTCAAAGAAACCCCAATAGTAGCCCACTTCTAACTAGATATTAGTCTCTGCAGTTCTACCACCACTCAACAATCTATTCCAAATTTGAATTCTTCAATAGATTAAACCTTTTTAAATTTAGGGCTCTCAACACTTAATCCTGTCTAGAAATGCTCTCATAGATTCAACTAGAAGTGGGCCTTGCTAACTCTATCTCTTTTCCAGTCAAGTTAGAATAAGCTCTTTTAGTTGTTGCTATCTAATAATACCTTTATTTTTAAAAGGCATTTTGTCTGGACATAGAAATTGAAGTTGATTAGGTGGAAAGTCTGGGTAGAACAAAGGAGAGGAAGGTCCTGGAGCTCGCTTGCTCTGGAACCTGACCAGTCAAGCACGGAATCACCTTCTTTGGGTCTTTGTCACCAAATAATAAATCCAACTGAACCAAACTAAAAAGTAAAAGGCCATTAAGAATTTCTTTTTGACTTGGAAGATGTGAGTGTCTGAGTGACTTAAAAGAGAGCCCTGATGTCCTGTGTCAGACCCTCACCTACTGTACTCCAAGAGACCAAGTAAAAGCATCCTCACCTCTCAACTCCACTATCCCTGCAACATCAGCAACCATCAAAGCCACAGGCCCAACCTGCAATAATTGAAGGAATAGAAGTGTAGATGACAGTGTAAGAATACATTAAACAATACAAAGAGTAATATAGCAGCACCAGAAACTAGGTATTCTACAGCAGTAAGACCTGAACACTACAGCAGATGAAGTAAAAGCAAACAATCATAAATATAACATTATAAAGAGGATAGAGGCTTTTAAGGGAGAAATTAAAAATTCTCTTAAAGAAATGGAGGAAAAGACAAACAGAAAATTGGAAGAAATCAAAAAATCCCTTAAAGAAAACAAAGAAAAAAACAATCCAACCATTGAAGGAAACAGTTCAAGGTTTGAAATTTGAAAGAGGCAATAAAGAAAACACCAATAGTGGAATTCTGGAAATGGAAAATCAGGGTAAATGAATGGGAACTAAAGATGCAAAAAATAACCAACAGAATGCAAGAGATGGCTAAGAGAATCTCAAAAGCTGAAGATATGATACAGATAATAGATTCATCAGTCAAATAAAATGGCAAATCCAACAAATTCTTAACGTAAAACATTCAGGAAATCTGGGACACCATGAAAAGACCAAACCTAAGAATAATAGGGATAGAAGAAGGAGAAGAAAGCCAGCTCAAAGGCACAGAAAATTTATTCAACAAAATGGTAGACTAAAACTTTCCCAACCTAAAGAAGAATATGCCCATGAAAGTACAAGAAGCTTACAGAACTCCAAATAGATGGAAACAAAAAAGTCCCCTTGCCATATAATAATCAAAATACTGAACAAACAGACTAAAGAAAGAATATTAAGAGCTGCAAAGGAAAAGGACCAACTAACATATAAAGGGAGATCTATTATACCTGGATTCTCAATGGAAATTGAAAGTCAGAAGGTCCTGTGCAGACTGTTGAAGACAGTAAGAGACCACAAATAACAGCCCAGACTACTATATCCAGCAGAACTTTCAATCACAATGCACGGAGCAAAGAAGACATTCCATGACAAAACCAGATTTAAATAATACTTATCCACAAATCCTTCCATACAGAAAGTACTAGAAGGAAATGTCCAACCCAAGGAAGCTAGATACACCCATGACAACACAGACAATAGATAACCTCACACCAGCAAACCCCAAAGAAGGGGAACTCACAAACACTACTACCACCATCACCACCAAATCTAAAATGAACAGGAATTAACATTCACTGGTCATTAATATCTCTTAATATCAATGGACTCAATTTACTTATAAAATGACACAGACTAACCGAATGGGTACTAAAAGAGGACCATCCTTCTGTTGCATACAAGAAACACACCTCAACCTAAAAGACAGACATTACCTCAGAGTAAATGGTGGGGAAAAGATTTTCCAATCAAATGTACCTAAAAATAAGCTGGTGTAGCATTTTTAATATCTAACAAAATAGACTTCAAACTAAAATTAGTCAAAAGAGATGGAGAAAGATATTTCATATTTATCATAAGAAAAATCCATCAAGGTGAAGCCCCAATTCTGAACATCTATGTCCTAAATACGAGGGCACCTACTTATGTAAAAGAAATATTACTAAAGCTTAAATCACACATCAAACCCCATACTCTAACAGCGGGAGACTTCAACACACCACTCCCACCAATGGACAGGTTAATCAGAGAGAAATTTAAGAAGGAAATAAGGGAATTAATAGATGTTAGGACTCAAATGTACTTAACAGACATCTGTTGATCATTCCACCCAAACACAAAAGAACATACCTTCTTTTCAGCACCTCTTGGAACCTTCTCTAAAATTGACCACATTCTTGGTAACATAATAAATTTCAACAGATACAAAAAATTTGAATAACCCCTGTATCTTATTGGATTACCATTGGATAAATTTAGATGTTAATAATAACACTAATTTCAAAAAGCCTACAAACAAATGGAAATTGAATAATGCTCAACTGAATCATCACTGGGTGAAGGAAGAAATAAAGAAATCAAAGGCTTCCTAGAATTCAATGAAAATGAATGCACAACATACCCAAAGTCATGAGGTACTATGAAAACAGTGCTAAGAGGAAAGCTCATGGCACTATGTGCCTACATAATTAATGTGGATAAAGTTTATATTAGTTACTTAAAAGCACGCATGAAAGCTCTAGAACAAGAACCAAACTCACACAGGAGGATTAGATGTCAGGAAATTATCAAATTGAGGGCTAAAAAGAACAAAATAGTAACAAAGAGAACAATACAAAGAATCAGTGAAACAAAGAGTTGGTTCTTTGAGAAAATCAACAAGATAGACAAAGTCTTATCCAAACTAACCAAAAGGTGGAGAGACTATCCAAATTAAAGAAATCAGAAATGAAAAGGGGAATGTAACAACAATGAGGAAATCCAGAGAATTATGAGATCATACTTTGAAAAATCTGTATTTCACAAAATTGGAAAACATAAATGAAATGAACAATTTCCTGGATAGGTACCACATGCCAAAATTAAGTCAAGACCAGATAAACAATTAAAATAGACCTATTACCGCCAAGGAAATAGAAATAGACATTAACGGTCTCACCAAAAAAAAAAAAAAAAAAAAAGCGCAGTGCCAGATGGATTCAGTGCAGAATTCTACAAGAATTTTAAGGAAGATCTAATACCAATACTCTTCAAATTGTTCCACACAACAGAAAAAGAAGGAACATTGCCAAATTCTTACTAGGCTACAGTTACCCTAATCCACAAACTACACAAAGATGCAATAAAGAAAGAGAATTACAGACCAATCTCCCTCATGAACATTGATAAAATACTCAATAAAGTACTGGCAATGTGAATTCAAGAACACGTCAGAAAAATTATTTGCTATGATCAACTTGGTTTTATTCCATAGATGCATGAATGGTTCAACATATGAAAATCTATCAATGTAATCCACCATATAAATAAACTGAAAGAAAAACATCATTATCATCTCATTAGATGCTTTAAAAAAACACTTGACTCAATCTGACATTCCCTCATAAAAAAAGGTCATGGAACAATCAGGGATACAAGAAACATACCTAAACATAATAAAGGCAATATACAGCAAGTTACCAGCCAACATCAAAACTTAATGGAAAGAAACTCAAAGTGATTCCACTAAAATCAGAAACAATAAGGCTGTCCAATCTCTCTATATCTATCCAATATAGCACTCCAAGTTCTAGCTATAGCAAAAAGAAAACAAAGTTTAAGAGAACACAAATTGAAAAGGAATAAGTCAAACACTCCCTTCTTGCAGATGATATGATAGTATACATAAGTAATCCCCAAAATTCTACCAGGGTACTCCTGCAGCTGATAAACATCTTCAGTAATTTGACAGGATTCAACATTAACTAAAAAAAAGTCAGTAACCCTCCTATACAGAAATGATAAATAGACTGAGAAAGAAATTATAGAAATATTACCCTTTACAATAGCCACAAATAACATAAAATTTCTTGGGGCAACTCTAACCAAACAAGTGAAAGATCTGTATGATAAAAACTTTAAGTCTTTGAAGAAAGAAATTGATGAAGATATCAAAAAATGGAAAGATCTCCCATGTTCTTTGGTAGGTAGAATCAACATAATAAAAACGGCATCTTCTCCAAAGCAATCTACAGATTCAATGCAATCCCCATTAAAATCCCAACAAAATTCTTCACAGGCCTTCAAACAACGATGCTCGAATTCATATGAAAAAAACAAATAATCCAGGGTAGCCAAAACAATCTTGTGCAATAAAGCAACTTCTGGAGGCATCACCATCTCTGACTTCAAGCTCTACTTTTGAGCAATAGTAATAAAAGCAGCTTGGTATTGGATAAAAACAGACACATGGATCAATGGAATCTAATTTAAGATTCTGACATTAATTCATACACTCATGAATACCTGAATGTTTTTTACAAAGAACTAAAATTGTACAATGGAAAAAAAGGAAACATCTTCAATGAAAGGTTCTAGCATGACTGGATGTTGATATGTAGAAGAATGCAAATAGATCTATATCTATTTCCATAAACAAAACTCAAGTCCAAATGGATCAAAGACCTCAACATAAATCCAGTTACACTGAACCTTATAGAAGAGAAAGTCGGAAGTTTCCTTAAAAGCATGGGTACAGAAGACCACTTGTTAAATATAACACCAGTAGCACAGACACTACCAGTCCTCTTTAACCTTATTCCCCAGGGATAGGTGAGTGTGCTATCAACCTGTTTTGCAGTTCCACAACAGGAAAATTAAACTTGATAGGGAGTCAAGTCAAAGCAGGAACTCAGTTCATTACTGTGAGCATCAGCTTCTATAGGTTAAGTAACATCATACAGGTTGATGTGATGCGGGAGTACCTCCAGCCAGTGAGAGACAGTCAAGCCCTGCCTCTGGCTGGAGGGATGTCTACCTAAATTTTTTCTGTCTCATCCCCATTTGGTACCTTTGAGACTATCCTTCAAATGTGAGCCAGGCTTTTCTCTGTCCTACAGATCTCGAGGTACAGGCCCTGAGATACTTTTGGTCCAACACCTCCCCCTTTTAGTTTTATATCTCACCCCCTATCCCAGTCACCAGGCCAGAATAGCCCACCAGGGAGAGGGTATACTGGTCAGGGCCACCCTTATCCAGAGTTTTGGCCTGGAAACCCACAAATTGAAAACTCACCAGTGGGGTGATATGTATCGAGCCTATCATAATGTACTCGAAGGACCATGAGTTGTATCTATTGTATCTGTTTTTGGAATTCTTGTTTCAGCCTTTGGAGAATACATGGGCCCAAAAGACAGATCAATAAACAAATATCCATTGGCCCAATTAGGGAAGAAATGAATGTGGTAAGCCATGGGGACCAATTAAACCAGGTCTCATAGGGGGTCCTTGACTTAAAAAAATCAATATCTTTTCTTAACTTATCTAGGGTTTTTGTAACTCTCCCAGAATACTCCACATAGAAGCAACATTCTTTCCCAAGTGCCCTGTAATTCCTCCCTGCTCCATAAACACCAAGTCCAAGCCTCTCCTATTTTGTAAGGTTACCCTTGCTAAGGAATCAAAAGACTTTTGTAAATAATTTAAGGCAATCTCTGTCTTTTCTAAAGACGCTGTCAATTGTGAGTGAATTATTCCCATTACTTGTTGTAAAATTACCAGGGATGAGGTACCCATGGCAGTCCTGGCCACCCCTGCCACATCAGTGTGGTGACAGCCAGGGCCATTAGGGACTCTCTGTTATGCCTTCAGGCCAGGAATACTTCTTGCATGTGGTAAAACACATGAGGGAAATTAATGCAAGCAAGCAAGTATCATTATGCTGAATAATCAGTAGGTCAGACAGGCAGGGAGTAACCCTGTCTCTTGCAGATCCAAAAATACAGATGATATTTGGGCACCATCCATGGAGCTAGGCCCACTAGCTATATCACAAGTGAGGTTAAGAAGAGGGTGCCGGGTGTATGAGGCACAAGTTGCATTTGACGTCTGCCAAAGGGGGATAGTCAGTCCCAACATCTCTCCCATCTTGGGGTTTTCCCACCTACAAATATCAGCTGTATCTAGTATTTTTTTTTTTTACAATTCTTTTCTTTTTTTTTATTTTTTATTTTTATTGAGAAAAGGAAAAAAACAAGTTTCC
>NC_022016.1:41099858-41125285 GCF_000317375.1 Microtus ochrogaster
AGAACCTTCATCTGGGGATGGATGGCGTTAGAGACATGTATCTAGTATTTTATAAGAGTCATTTACCCCAAAGGCTTCAAAGTAGAAGGGTAGTGGCTGTAAGGAAAGCCAAAAGGCCTCAGTGGCTTCAGGGTGGGTAATATTTAAAGGCATAAAGACAATCTTAATGGTCTCCATCAAATAAGGTGATGCTTCTAAGCCCCCTACATCTCTAAGCAGTTTGGTGGAGGATACTTTAGGGGTAGATGATGAAGGGGTGGGTGTATGTAAAGTTGAGGTATAAACAGACATGTTCCCCATGGGCATTAACTTGGAAGCAGGTCCCAGCATCTGATGAGGGTCCTTAGGATGTATCTACATTCGAAATATGAGTATAAGGCCATGATCATATCCCTTTTGGTATAGCCTTAATCCCCACATTTTCCTAGATAACCAAGATAGGTCCCTTTTCTTCCCCTGATCTGTGAACATTAATATCAGAGGGTTACATCTAAATCAAGTGCATCTTCCAAATCGAGGCTTCTGGGATATGGGTACCTGGGAGACCCTGGAGATCATTATATCTCCATGTTGTTTTATCTAATGTCCAGTCCCAGTCTGCTCACATCCCCAGGATGAACAATAGTAATCAGGAGTCTGCCCCCCACAATTTCTTCCTGGGCATACATAAAAGGGTGTCTGTAGGAAGGCATGTCTCCTAAGGACATGAGAACATCAAGGTTCATTAGGGTAAAATGCCTGGGGTAGGGTGTACCTCTGAGAGCCTCTATATTTGGGTCTCCTGTAATCCCCCAAATTCAGTCTCCCATGTCCCACCTTCCACATGCCAAATCACAGAGGACAAACATCAGGTCAGGCTACCACATCCAGGGCGTCATCATCTGAGAAGTCTGTTTTATGATCCTTCCAGTGCCAGTGCTCGACAAGATCCACATCACCTTCTGTGGTTGGTGGGGGCTTGCTGCCTGGACCTTGATGCCCCTGAGAAGAGTTAACATGATAACCACCTGGAGGGTCATCTGAAATAGATATACAGGCAACATTTTCCTCAAGGGTCAGTCTCCCTTGGGTAGTGGTGTTGCAAGGAAAGCCAGGCCACTTGTTCATCCTAGCCTCCCAGTTCCCAGCCACTCAGCTAGCTCAACCCTGAAATTACCACACAGAAACTGTATTAATTAAATCTCTGCTTTGTTAGTTTCTTATTGGATAATTCTTACATCCTAATTTAATCTATTTTTGTTAATCTGTGTATTGCTATGTGACAGTGGCTTACTGGGTAAAATTCCCAGCATCTGTCTCTGGCAGATCCACATGGCGTTTTTCTGACTCTGCTTTCTTCCTCCTAGCAGTCTGTTTAATTTTCCCCACCTATCTATGTTCTGCCTTATCAACAGGGCCAAAGCAGTTTCTTTATTAACCAATGAAAATAACACATAGACAGAAGGACCTCCTACAATATTTTCCCTTTTCTGTTAAAGAATCTAGTTGGTATGTAACTGAGTCCTGACATTTTGCAATGCCACAACCCATGGACTCATGGACCCTTCCCTAAGTCCAGCACAAGCCATCTTAGTATCTTGGTTCATACCTTCCCAGACTAGGAGTTTAGTAAATTGGTCTCTAAGTCCCCTGGGGAGCAATTTCCTCTCAAGACTGGTCTGTACATGGACAATAATGTCCTGTAGTGGTTTCCCTGGTTTTTGCATCATGCCGGCTGTAGGTGATTCAGTGGGTCCCTCCTCTAGCTTGGCCCAGGCCTCCAGGTCTCCTTGTCTAACTTGGTCCCAATATGGAGCCCCAATCATGGCTTGCTGGATCCCAATAGAAAAGGTTTTCCCCTTACCAGCTAGCATCAGATAAGTGATGGGAATTTGGGGGTTGGCTGCTCTAATGAACTCTGCCCTAGTGCAATAGGCTTCCTTAAAGAAGGCCATCCATTTAACATATTGGGTAGCCTTAGCCAGATTATACCAGTCCTTGGGGACACAAGGATGGTAGGCTACCTCCTGATGTGGAGGGTCATGGCCCAAGTGGAGTTGGGGCCATCTTCAACCACTGTCTTCCTCAATTCTTTCAGGTCCCTAGATTCCCAAGGATACCAGACTAGGGGATAATTAGGGCCTGCGGAGCAACATTGGCCAGGAAGGCTTAGGGGTCCATAAACCTTAGCCCTATAGCCCTCAGCATAAGTAGGGTTAGGATGCCCAAGTTCCTCTGTATGAGATTCCCAACTTTGCAGTTCCTGCCGGAGGTTGGTATATTCATTTCCTCCTGGCAAGGATGGAGCCCCCTTATTTGTCCCCTTCCCCTCTTCCATTTTATTCTTTCCAGGGCGGCTGGGGGCATAAGAAGAAGGCTGCTCCTAATCATGCAATATCTACTTTCCTTTTTGTCTTTGCCTCTGCCTGCTGTATTCCTTCCCCCCTGGACTGTTCCTCAGCAAATTGTGCCTATTTTTTATCTTCCCCCTTGCCAGTCTTCTTTTCTCCTGTTCTTTTGGTTAATTGGTTGCTTTTGGATTCTTCAGACCTCTCCCAATGTATGACCTTTTCCTGATCCTTGTCTGTCTCCTCTCACACTCTCCTAGCCAGTTGGTTATTTTCAGATTCTTTAGACCTCTCCCAGTCTCTGACCCTTTCCTTACCCACCATTGGGGGAGGCTGAGCAGCAGGGTGAAAACATGCCTTAAGGGCCATAATAGTTGGATAAAGCCCCAATAGTGGGGGTATATCAAAGTGTTTTCCCCTTTCTCTGGCCAGAGTCTCCACCTGGTTCAACGTGTCCCATGAGAAAAGATTTCTGGTGGGTACCCAGTGGGCCAGGGTAATTATATCCTCCCATGCCTGGATTGCATTATGATCTGACAAGTCCAGACCTCAGGAGAGTAGCATATATCTCAGAGCTTTAAGTATTGGGTCATTTTTGTGTGAAGTTTCATTACCCATTGTTGGGTCCTACTCACCTTGACTGACTGCTTAGCACTGGAACAGTCATGCCCATGTTTGGGTACTAGTTGCCAGGCCTTCTTAGCCTTAATCCCCAGGGAAAGGTGGGTACGCTATCAGCCCATTCTGCAGCCCCACTAAGCAGGACTATCAGATGTGATAGGGAGTCAAGTAAAAGCAGGAACTCAGTCAGGTGGCACATGCCTTTAATCCCAGCACTCAGGAGGCAGAGGTAGGCGGATCTCTGTGAGTTCAAGGCCAGCCTGGTCTACAAGAGATAGTTCCAGGACAGGCTCCAAAGCTACGGAGGAACCCTATCTCAGAAAAAAAGCAGAAACTCAGTTTATTACTGTGAGCATCAACTTATATAGGTTAAGTGACAGTATATGGGCTGATGTGATGTGGGGGTACCTCTAGCCAATGAGACAGTCAAGCACTCCCTCTGGCTGGAGGGGTGTCTACCTAGATTTTGCTGTCTCATCCCCATACTGTAGCTTTGAGACTATCCTTAAAATTTGAGCCAGGTTTTTCTCTGTCCTACAGGCCTCTAGATATAGGCCCTGAGATAATTTTGGCCCAACAAGACACTAAGAGCAACAATTAATAAATGTGACCTCCTAAAACTGAAAAGCTTCTGTAAAGCAAAGGACATGGTCAGTAAGACAAAATGACAAGCCTACCTATTGGAAAAAGATCCTCACCAACCTCACAATAGACAGAGGGTTGATCTTTAAAATCTATGAAGAACTCCAGAAAATAGGCATCAAAATACTAAATAATCCAATTTAAAAATGGGGTACAGATCTAAACAGAGAATTCTCAACAGAAGAGCCTCAAGACATTTAAGGAATTGATCAACATCCTTGTCATCAGGGAAATGTAAATGAACACTACTCTGAGATACCATCTGACAGCAGTAAGAATGGCTAAGATCAAAAACACTGATGACTGTTTGTGCTGGAGAGAATTTGGGGTAAAGTGAATGCTCCTCTAGTATTTATCAGAGTGCAAACTTGTACAGCCACTGTAGAAATCAGTATGTTGGTTTTTCAGGAAATTGGAAGTCAATCTACCTCAATACTACTCCTGGGCATATACTCAAAGAATTCAAAATTATACCACAAAGATATATGCTCAACTATGTTCATAGCAGCATTATTTGTAATAATTAAAACATGTAAAAAACTCAGATTCCCCTCAACCAAGGAATGGATAAAGAAAATGTGCTACATTTACAGAATGGAGAATTACTGTGGTACAAAAAAAAATGACATCTGGTAATTTGCAGACAAAAATAGAACTAGAAAAAAAAAATTTAAAAAAAAGAACTAGAAAAAAGAATCTTTATAGAGGTACCCAGACCCAGAAAGACAAACATGGTGTGTACTTACTCATTAGTGGATATTAGTTGTAAAACAAAGGATAACCAGGATACCCAGAGAAGCTAGGTAAAAAGAAGTATGCTGAAAGGGACACACGTAGAAGGCCCCAGGAAGGGGAAATAATAACCTCTGGATAAATTCAATGGGATTAGAAGAGAGAACATGGAGGGTGGGAACATGAGTGATCAAGAAGGCCAAGTTAGGGGAGGGACAGGAGGGGAGAGCAATGAAAGAGACAATTTTTTAGCATTGTGAGGTGAAGGAGAAATCTGTTGCTAGGGAAATTTCCAGGAATCCAGAAGGATGACAACAGGTAAGACTCCTAGCAATAGTAAAGAATTTGCCTGAACTGGTCTGCCTGTAATTGGATTAGTGTCTTGGTGAGGGAAATCCTTCTGTATATACGTTGCTTTTGTTAGTTAATGAATAAAGAAAGTGCCTTGGCCTGTGATAGGGCAGAATAGAGCTAAGAGGGGAAAACTAAACTAAATTCTGGGAGAAAGAAGACCAAGTTGCAGGATCCCATCCTGGTCACCAGAGAAAGATATGAGACACCAGCCAGAACCTTGCTGGTAAGCCACAGCCACATGGTGATACACAGATTAATAGAAATGGGTTAATTTAAGATGTAAGAGCTAGGCAATAAGATGCTAGAGCTAACAGGCCAAGCAGTTATTTAATTAATACAGTTTCTGTGTGATTATTTCAGGTCTGAGAAACCAGGAACAAACAAGGGGCCTCCTTCTAAAGACTGGTGTGACAATGTGTGCTGGTAAAATCCACATAGCACCTGAGAAAGCTTTAAAAGGAATTCTAGAAACAAATAAAAAAACCAGTTTAATGCAGTTTCTTGCCCTGTTTGCTGGTGGGTACTTTAAGAGAGGTTTTCCTGATTCAGTGGTAGCAAAAACAAACAAACAAACCTTTGTGGCATCTTTAAAAAAAATGGTAGCTTCTTGGATTGCTAGCACAAAAGACTCTGACTCTTTTGGGATGTCCAGCAATGAAGCATTTAAATGGGGTCTGTGAGTAGCATGTTACAAATTGCTTAATGGTGACACAGACCTGCTGTGATCCTGGATTTGGGTCAGAGAGCATGGCTCTCAGAGGCAGCAAACATGCCTCCACCATGTTGGACTGGGCAGAGCCAACAAACAAGACCTTGGAGTGGGTCCTAGCAATGCCTACTTAGCATAAAGAAGGTGCTTCTGGTCAGAAACTGATTACAAATACACAGTAAAGACAGATTCAGATTAAAAAGAATGGGTCACAGTGTGTTTAAAAAATGTACATAGGCTTGGGGGAGAGAAGAAAAAGAGTATAAAGAGTTATAAAAGGAAGTAAATGGATTTAAAAATAAAACAAAGTCTCTAAAGTGACAGAGTACAGACAGTCATAGATAAAAGGAATAAAGATATTAAAAATAAATAATAAAAAGTAATAGAGTGAAAACAAATAAGCCACGTAAAGATGGAATACATACAGAAAGTCTGGATTATGTATATTGTTGTGTTTTCTTTAATTTTTTTGACTGTAAATGAGCTAAATACAGAGAGACATTTCATTGTACAGGCTGCTAAGCTAAACTAACATATATGTGTAGAAGATATCTTGACTTTGAAATTTGAGTCTAAGGATATATTGATTCACAAAAGAGGTTCTTTTTTTAGTTTCCACAGAAGATCAGAACCTGTGGATTTCTTCCATACTAATGTGGTTTGATGAACCAAGACCCACAAAATGTCACCATGAACACCCAAAAAATTACTTTGCCCAGCAAAGTGCATGAAGCAGTTTGGAGAGAACTATGCCCAAATTCCTTAAATTGTTTATAAATGTTTGTTTACATGTAAAGGGGGTTGTGCTATAGTGATATGCATTGGTATAGATCTTACAAATGTAAGGTCAATTTTGTTATATGTATATTTCTGCTCTTGATTAAGGTATTGTGTTTGTGCAGCTTATTTTAAAATGTAATGTATAATTAAGAAATATAGGTTAGTAGGTAATCATCTATAATAGTCGAGCTTGTAGTCATGTTAGTTAGGTTTTCTAGACATACAGAGATATATTTTAGTTAGATGGGTATTCTTCAAATCTTTCAGAGAACTTCAGAATATGGTATTTAAAATGTTTTAAGAAATTAGGACTTTTCATGACAATGAGACACATCTGCTCTTTGCAGCACCAATGTACTTTAAGAGGATGGTGGACACCGAAGAGTCTCCTTATGGCATTGGCTAGTCATTTGGGCAAGAACCTGCTTTTGTCTGAACTATTTGATGTTATGCTGTATGAACTGAACATGCAGGACCCACAGAGAAATGACTGCTGAAGGAAGCTGCCTAATGAAGGTGAAACAGTCCTTCGGGGTTCCTGCTTCATGAAAGGGTCTGCCAAACATTCTGCAGGACACAGAAGAAAGTGACTGACAAACTGCTAATATAGGTGGAACAGTCTTTGAAACTTCATGCTTCATGGAAAAGTCTGCCATATACTATGGGTCAGTAGGCTGAAGATGGGTACACAATGGTACAGAAGAATTTTGGGTGACTGTCCAGGCAGCAAAATGTCTCTGTCAATTCTAGAGTTTTTGGAAGTTATTTACAATGCACTTCCTGTTTAAATAGGCAATATTATATCCTCCTGGAGTTCTGATGAAGAGTTGAATAATAGATAGTTACAATTATAGTTTTCCTTAGTTATGATAGAAGATAAAGTAAATATAAATATTATAACTATAATCCTTGCTTGATAACTATTTTGTTATATGTAATTTTGCTATGTTAAATTTAAAACCTTCCTTTTTGTTTAAACAGAAAAGGGGAAATGGTGTGGGAAGTCCTTCTGTATATGTGTTACTTTTATTGGTTAATGTATAAACTGCCTTGGCCTGTGATATAGCAGAGTAGAGCTAGGTGGAGAAGTGAAACTGAATGCTGGAAGAAATAAGGCAGAGTTGCAAGATGCCATGGAACTACCAGAGGGGAAAGATGTCAGCTGCCATCTGGAACCTTGCCTGTAGGCCTCGACCCTCATGATAAAATATAAAATAATGGGACTAGTTAACCAAAGTTATAAGAGCTAGCTAGCAATATGCTTAAGTGATTGGCCAAGCAGTGATTCATATAATATAGTTTCTGTGTGATAATTTTCAGAAGTCTGTGTGGCTAGGAAACAAACATAAAGCCTTTGCCAACAATGTTTATCCTAAGTGTCATCATAGAACCTACATCCAGTAACTAATGAAAGAAGATACAGTGACCCACAGCCAAGCACTGGGCTGAGCTCCTGGAGTTCAATTGAAGAGAGTCAGGAGGGATCACATGAACAAGTTGGGAGGAGGTCAAGATCATCATGGGGAAAATCACAGACAGCTGGCCCAAACGAGTGGGAAGTCAAAGACTCTAGACTGTCAGGTGAGTAATCTGCATGGGACTGAACTAGACCTTCTGAATGTGGGTGACAATTACTTGACTTGATCTGTTGCAGGGGGGGGGGTGGGTGTTGACTATGGGACGAGGACTTATCCGGGATGTATGAACTAGGTCTTTGGAGCTCATTTCGTATGGTGGGATACCTTGCTCAGTCTTGATACAGGGGTCAAGGGCTCAGTTTTTCCTCAACTTGGTAAGTCAGATTTTGTTGACTCTCCAAGGGAGGCCTTACCCCTCTTAAGAATGGATGGAGTGGTGGGAGACTGGAGAAGGGGACGGAGGGGGAACTGGGGTTAGTATGTAAAATGAAAAATAATTAAATTAAAAAAGAGGAAAAAAACAGAAATTGTAGTTGCTGAGTTTATTTTCTGGACATGTTAAAGATGTTATTATGCTGTCTCTTATGGCCATGGCTTTTGAAGTTTTTTTAAAATGTAACCATTTACATATTTTTATACAATATATTATGTTTCTCCACCTATGTTCAGTAATTTTATCTACTTTGGCTTTCAACACTTTGATAATGTGTGTCCAAGAATAATATTTTTAAAATAATTTTAGAGGGGCTGGAGAGATGGCTCAGCAGTTAAGGGCATTGCCTGCTCTTCCAAAGGTCCTGGAGTTCAATTCCCAGCAACCACATGGTGGCTCACAACCATCTGTAATGAGATCTGGTGCCCTCTTCTGGCATACACACAGACAGAATATTGTATACATAATAAATAAATATTGCCGGGCGGTGGTGGCGCACACCTTTAATCCCAGCACTCGGGAGGCAGAGGCAGGCGGATCTCTGTGAGTTTGAGACCAGCCTGGTCTACAGAGCTAGTTCCAGGACAGGCTCCAAAGCCACAGAGAAACCCTGTCTCGAAAAACCAAAAAAAAAAAAAAAATAAATAAATAAAATAATTTTGAACACATCACTATTGCTACACATAGATTTTATATATCAACTGTTTTCTAAATTTTGTTCTAAAACTCACATCTTTTCCTCTTAAATTGTATATATTTCAGTAATTTATCTGCAAATTTATTGATTCTTCTCTGTGTTATTCCCATTGCAATATGGAACCCACCTGGGGGCTTTTAAAAGTAATAAACTTAGTTTCAACTCTAGAAAGTCCATTTAATTACATTTTATCAATTATAATTTCCTGTAAGTTTATTCTTCCTATAACTGTGTTATCTTTATATCATGGAACACAATTAAAATAGCTGCTTCTAAGTTTGTGGGTATTTTTCTCCCCTTGATATTTAGATCATCTGTTCAATAGTGTTGTCTGGTTGTCACTCTCATTTCTCTAATTCTTTCTGTGCTGATTGATTTTTATTATATTATATACATGCATTTCAATGATTATTTGCTCTGGATATACATATATGCATATATAGTTATGATTACATATAATCTTATATATAAGTTTATATACATAATCATATGTTTATGCAATTTATTTTTAATTATATCTATGTGTTTGTATGAGTATATGACACTTGGGTGAAGGTGTTCACCAAGACCAAAGGAGGGTGTCAGATTCCATAGTTCTGGAGTTTCAGGCAATTGTGAACAACCAGATTTGGCTGCTAGGAACCAATATGAACCTTCTGGAAGAATAGCAAGTGCTTTGATGTACTAAGCCATCTCTCCAGCCCTAAGATATTTGAATTGTACTTTTGCTATATAGAATATTAATCTAGTTATATGACAACAACATTTTTCTGTTATCTGTTTTAAGTGGTGTTTGGGGTCTTGGATCAATTTTCTAGGCCTTTGCTACTGTGGTTTGAATCATTCTCCACATAAATAGGTATGAAGTAGCTTGAATCACAGAATAAGAGATCAACTTACTTATTTCTATTCTCCTCTAGGATCCTCTTACTTTGTACTCCACAAGGTTCTCTTTCCTTTATTTATCTTCCAACTAAACTGTGGTTTCCTTTGTAAGTCTACAATGCTGTGTTCTAAATACTACCAAATCTACCTGGAAACACCCCTATAAAAGAGAAATGGTTTAGAACCCAGTAACTCCTCCTGAAGGGATTTTTTTCCAAATTTTGGCTTCTATTCATGAACATTCTGGTAGCTATCATCTGGGGGTCTCAGGTAGTTGTTTTGCTGTGTTTTCTGTCATAAGCAGCAGGATAGAGGGAGAGTTATTGGGATTAGGCAGTCAGAAGCTCATTTATCTTTTTCATTATACTCATATTAAAGTATTTGTCAAACTGTCCCATGATGTGAATTCGTTTGCTGGTTGTTTATTATTCAGATTATCTTGACTGTCAAAATTTTTCTTCATGTGTTTTAGAAATTAGTTTATGAACTCATATTGAGAGAATACCTTCATTACCTGGCTTTCTCTCATTTCAGTTAGCTTGTGAAGTCTATGAAGTATCTTAGCAACATTCATGTCAATTTAGTGTTACTGTCACTATTAAGAATAGTAGTAATAACTAAAAGACATACATCTCTTACTATCTGCCAATTCCTTGTTCATGTGTTTTGCATTCAAGTTTTGTATCTTAGAATAACTTCTCCTACAACTGCAAGATATTCTGCTTGGATTTGGAGATAAATTGCATTAAATTATAAAATATCTGTGCAGATCTAATGTGTTCACATTATAATGCCAATGGATATAGTATATGTCAATATTTATTTGGATTTTATTTCTGCTTGCCACACCTGGATTTTGGATCTCATTCTTGTTTCCTCATTGTGATTTGTAACTTTCCCTTTTAATAAAGAAAACTTTAGTATTCCCTGTTCTGAGCTAGTGTGGGATTATTTGATTTGTGTTCCCCCATCTGATGTGTTCTGCTTCATTACATAAGCTGAAGGTTTTGTAGATGTTCTTCAGAAAATCCAATAAATTCCTTGTTAATAGTTTACTGGTAGTTTTTGTGTGAGTGGCTGTTGAATGCTGTTAAAACAGTCTTCTTCCTCAATTGACATTAAGATGTTTTCTAGGGCTTTAAAATTTAATATTCATATTTTATTAGCAGATAAAATTTATAACAGTATATCTATTGCATAAGTCTAAGTAGACCTATCCATTATTATTGAATGCTGGGATCTTGCTCCAAAATTTATACTTTTTTCGGTCTAGCATTGAACCAGGATCTACCATTTCCAACAATATCCAAACGATGCTGTTGTTGTTTCTTTAGAGACCACACTTTGAGAACTGCTAAGATGGGAAATAGGTTTTAATTATTTTGGGGGTACAAATTGCTTGAGTGAGATTAAGCCAATTACAATTATTTTGTTTCTCAGTGTGTTATCTGATAGCTAAGATATCAATGAAAACAGTTCAGTCCATTTCTGGTGGAACAGGCCTATAACCCAAGCTGCTTGGAAGGCTGAGGCAAGATCAAAACTTAATCAAAACTCACACTTAATATTTGTGATTTTCCCCCACTTTCAACTTTTATAATATATCAATGACTCTTTTTGGCTATTATGAAGCAGAAGATAAGTGGTTAGTTAATCAAAAACTTCTTCATCTTCAAGTCTCTGGTTTTGCATTGCCCTACCTATAGTCCCTGAGTAATGGTAATTTTTTTCTCCAGTGTTTATTGCAGAAATATTTCACAAGGAATTAGGGACATTAAGCTTTACAATACTGCTTCGTTTTCCTATACTGATACTCATTACTAAAGGAAAGCCTCCCTTAGTTGATACTGTATCAGATGCTATAAATAAAAATATTGGATCTTTTCAGATATTCAGGTTTCTTACCTATAAATCAGTGCAGTTTGAACTTGTTTACCAAGACATAAAGGTAGAGAGGACTGGTTGTATTTCACCACTAAATGTTAAAGGACAAACTTGCTGTTAAAGACAGACTAATTAGTTCTTTTTAATTATTTGTCTTAAACTGAAGGGAGACTGGAAAAAGGGAGTGATCCCACTGTGATAATAGCTAAAAGAAGGAGAAATTCTGCACATTTTATTTTTACCAAATATAATAATGGGGTAGACTTGTTTTTGGCATAGCAGTCATTTCTTTCATTTGAATGCTAATTGCATTCTCAGTGTATGAATTAATTATGACTTCCATTGACTATGTTGATATTATTAAGAAAGATTATCTCTCAGTTCAGATGAAAACTTTTGCCTGTGTATAAAAGGCTCAAGTGACTTGTTCTGCATATGGAATTAATATTCCTTGGTGTAAGTCTCATAAAACATTAAAACCAAATTAAACTCCAAACGGTATCAGAACTGCTGATTTATTCTTTTAAAGTTGAGAATTTGAGAATTAGAGGCTTCCTACTCCTCTTCCTCTTCCTCTTCTTCTTCTATAGATAAAAATATATGCATCAAAGATAAACAATGATTTGGTCTCAGCATGCTCTGTATAAAAATATTTTGAGCATTATTTATTCCAGAGAAAGAAAAATTTCCAAATAGAAAGAAGGTTATGAGAATATGAGACCTGACACTTTCTGTAGTGATCTTTCTCAAAAATATGAAGGATTTTCAATTTTGTCATTCCCCCTTCCCCTTAGGGACTGTAGTAAAGTATACAGCAGCCTATGGTGTAATATACTAATATGTAAACAAATTCATGTTCATATTTGTTCCTGAATCATGCTTATTGAGTAAAGGTAACCTTAGGGCAGTCTAAAAAACTTGTATTGTGACAACTTCAAAAAGTGTACCTCAATTATTTATTCATTAATTCATTTGACATGGCTAACATAGATCAGAAAAATGGGTTAATCAAGATGTGAGAGTTAGCCAGTGAGAGGCTAGAGCTAATGGGCCAATCAGCTTATAATTTATGGAGACCTATGTGTTATTTTCTTTGGGACAAAACAGTTGTGGGGGACCTGGTGGGAGGACAGAAAATACAAACAAACAAGTAAGCCAGCCCGCTCATGTTACAATAAAGGCATGGAACCGATGGTAATGATAGACCACTATGGTGGTTTGAGTGAGAAATATCCCTCATAGACTCATGTATTTTAACACTTTTCCCAAGTTGATGGTACTATTTGGGGGATGGTGGAACCTTTGGGAGGTATGGATTTGATGGAGGAAGTATGCCAGTGGGGACAAGCTTTGAGAGATTATTGCCCAAGCCTGCTTCTTGTTGCCTCTCTCTGCTTCTTATGATTGATTGAGAAGTGATCTCCCAGCTTCCTGGTCTCACTTACCACCTCACCACTGCTGCCATATTTCTCCTGTCATATGGACATTCCCTCTAGAACTGTAAGCCAAACTATTTGCCACAAGTCACGTTTGGTCATGGTGTTTTATCACAGCAATAGAAAGTAATGAATACAACCATAAAGTTTGAATTTTGAAATAGGCATGAACAAAGAGAGAAGTGTGAGAGCTAACTATTCCAGTAAGAAAAAGCATGGGAATAAATATGTGAAGAGTTTGAGAAGCAACTAGAAATCCAGTTTACTTGACATAAAAGGGAATCCATACTGGGATAACACTGAGACAGAATGGATGACATTGGAGTTGATCTCCTGTTGTAAATGCCCCTGCTTTGAGGACTTATGACATAACTACTCAACTTTTACAAATAGCCTAATAAAGCAGTATTAATGGCTTTGTTATTAAATATCCCTTAAAGCTTATAGGTGGAGTACTTAGTCTCTAATGCTATGTTTATAGGTGGCTTTTTTTTTCTATTTCAGGAATGACTGAGTCATGAGGGTTTGGACCTGATAATCATACTGATCCATTGAGGGATTCATAATAAATAATATTACTAGTGATAATTGAAAGTAGGAGATGGAGCCTAATTATAGAAAACGGGTCAATAGCCAGGATGCCTTTGGAGGCTAATCTTGTGCTTGACCCTTCATATATCTTTTTTCCTGGCTACAGGAAGTGAATAGGTTTTTTTTTCTGGTCATTCTGCCATGGAGTTTCTGTTTTATCAGAAACTTAAATACAGTGGAAACTGCTGATCATAAATTGCGTATTCTAAGACTTGAAATCATAAACCAATACAAAAATTTTCCCTGAAGTTGTTTCCAGTGTTTTTGTGATAGCAACCAAAATGCGACTAACACAGAAAATTAGCCATTAATAGACTCTCAATTTTTAAATAATTTTTAGTTCATAATCATTTTATATAATCATCCCAGTTCCCTCTCTCTGCCCTCTTCCTGCTTTCCCCACCTTCTCCACAACCCACTCACTATTTATTCCTCAGAAAGGGTAAGGCTTTCCATGGGGGGGGTCAAAAAAGTCTGGCACATCACTTTGAGGCAGGACAAGGCCCTTCCTACTATATCTAAGTTGAGCAAGGTATCCCTCCAAAGAGAATGGGCTCCACAAAGCCAGTTCAAGCACTAAGAATAAATCCTGGTCCCACTGCCAGTGTCCCTACAGACTGACCCAGGCACACAACTGTCACATACATTTAGAGGGCCTAGTATGGGTCTATGCAGGTTCTCCTGCTGCCAGTCCAGAGACACTGAGCTCCCACTAGCTCAGGTCAACTGTTTCTGTGGGTATCCCCACCATGGCTTTGATTCCTTTGTTTATATTATCACTCATTCCTCTCTCTTCTTGACTGGACTCTGGGAGTTCAGCCCAGTGCTAGCTGTGGATCTCTGTATATGCTTCAATCAGTTGCTGGATGAAGGTTCTATGATGACCATTAAGGCAGTCATAAAGCTGATTGCAAAAGAAGACCAGATCAGGTGCCCTCTCCACTATTGCATAGGGTCATCCTTGTGGACTCTTGGCAATTTCCCTAGTTCCAGTTTCTTTATAGCCCCATAATGTCTCCCTTAATCAAAGTATCTTTTTCCTTGCTTTCCCTCTTTATCCTTGCCCCATCTCAGCAATCCTGTTCCCTCATGTTCTCTTCCCACTTCCCTTCTCCTCTCCCCCTCCCCTTCTGCCTTTCCTTCTATACCTCCCTGCCCCTGCACGCTCCCAATTTTCTCAGGAGATCTTGTCTAATTCCCCTTCCTAGAGGGATCCATGTATGTCTTTATGTCTTACTCTTTGGGGTCTCTTTGTCACCTAGGTTCACTGGGGTCATAGGCCATAGGCTGGTTATCCTTTCCTTTACATCTAATATTCACTTATGAGTGAGTACATACCATGTTTTTCTTTCTGGGTCTTTGTTACTTCACTCAGGATAGTATTTTCTATTTCCATCCATTTGCATGCAAAATTTGAGAAGTCATTGTTTTTTACTGCTGAGTAGTAATCCATTGTGTAAATGTACCACATTTTCTTTATCCATTCCTTGGTTGAAGTGGATCTAGGTTGTTTCCAGGTTTTGATAACTATGAATATTGTTGCTATGAAAATAGTTGAGCAAATGTCCTTGTGGTATGATTGAGCATCCTTTGAGTATATGCCCTAGAGTGGTATTCCTGGGTCTTGAGGTAGATTGATTCCCACTTTGTAGTAATATGAGAGGCGGGGCTGAGTCCCCAGCACCCCGGCCGCCTGCCCGGCTAGCTTATGCCCGAAATAACAACACACAAACTGTATTCATTTAAACACTGCTTGGCTCTTTAGCTCTAGCCCTTTTCTCGGCTAACTCTCGCTCCTGGACTAACCCATTTCCAATCATGTGTGTCGCACCCCAAGGTGCGCTTACCAGGAAGATTCTAGCCTACGTCCATCCTGGGTCGGAGCTTCATCGCGTGTGCCTCAGAGAGCAGAGCTCTCGCCTCTGCCCGCACGAGTGGAGCATCATGTCTCTCTGAGGCGTCTGCCCCCTCGACGAGAGCTGTCGAGTCTGACCTCACTTCCTCTTCCGCCCAGCATTCTGCTCCTCCCACTTACGTTCTAACCTATCAGGTCAAGCAGCTTCTTTATTAAATCAACCAATGACCTTCCTCCATCACCACTTTTCCGAGAAACTGCCATATTGATTTCCAAAGTGACTGTACAAGTTTGTACTTCCACCAGCAATGAAGGAGTACTTTCCTTACTCTGCATCCTCTCTAGCATAAGCTATCATTGGTGTTTCTGATTTTAGCCATTCTGACTGGTGTAAGATGGTATCTCAGAGTCATTTGGATTTGCATTTTCTCAATGGCCAAGGATGTTGAGCAATTCTTTAAATGTCTTTTGAGCTTTTGAGACTCTCCTGTTGAGAATTCTCTATTTATAACTGTACCCCATTTTTAATTGGATTATTTAGTATTTTGGTGTCTAGTTTCTGGAGTTTTTTTTTTTATAGATTTTGGAGAACACCCTTTGTCAGATGTGGGGGTGGTAAAGATCTTTTCCCAATGTGTAGGCTTTCATTTTGTCTTATTAACCCTGTCCTTTGCCTTACAGAAGTTTCTCAGTTTTAGGAGGTCACATTTAGTAATTGTTGCTTTAATATCTATGCTACTAGTGTTATATTTAGGAAGTGGTCTTCTGTGCTCTTCTGTTCAAGGCTACTTCCCACTTTTTCTTCTATCAGGTTCTGTGTAACTGGATTTATGTTGAGGTCTTTAATCCATTTGGACTTGAGTTGTGTGCATGGGTTTAGATATGGGTCTATTTTCATTCTTCTACATGTTGACATCCAATTATGCCAGCAGCATTTGATCAAGATGCTTTCTTTTTTCCACTGTACAATTTTGGCTTCTTCATCAAAAATAAGGTGTTCATAGGTGTGAGAATTAATATTGGGGTTTTCGATTCAATTCCATTGGTCCACCTGTTTGTTTTTATGCCAGTACCAAGCTGTTGTTATTACTGTAGCTCTGTAATAGCACTTGAATTTCAGGGACAGTGATGTCTCTAGACATTTCTTTATTGTACAAGATTGTTTTGGCTATCCTGGGTTTTTTGTTTTTCCATATGAAGTTGAGTTTTGTTCTTTCACATTTTGTGATGAATTGTGTTGGGATTTTGATGGGGATTGCATTGAATCTGTAGATTGCATTTGGTAGGGTGGATGGGTGGGTTTGGTGGCAGAGTGGGATTCATAGATTACAGGGTCCAATGCAGGGGAGTTGGAGCAACCTGCCTGGAGGAGGCTTGCCCGCTGGCAGGCTAGTGCAGCTGGAAGAGGGTCCCAGGATTTGCCTTGGAGCCTAGGGCCTAGACACTGGGCTGTCTAGCTGGGGGGCTGGTCACTTAGCTCTTGGTCTGCTCTGTTCAGTTGCAGTCTGGGTTCCATAGGGCCACTGAGGATGTGGAAGATGGGTGGGTTTGGGGGAAGAGTGGGACTTGTAGATTACAGGGTCCTATAGAGGGTGTGTGAGCACTCTGCCTCGGGATGTTTGCCTACTGAAGGGCTAGTGCTGGTGGGGAGGCGGGGTTTTGCCCCAGGGCCTAGGGCCTAGACACTTGGTTGTCCAGAGCAGGGGCTTGTCACCCACCTCTTGTTCTGCTCTGTGTCCCAGAGAGCCAGCTCTGTGCAGTTGCAGTCTCGATTTTTCATTTGTTTTTTTCTGGAAAGGTAGCAATAGCTTAACTGATATTTACAAATCTAGGACAATACTTTAGTTGTTTTCAGGCACTGTCACATAATCTTTGCTATTCATCTTATGAAGAGCTGGAGTTTCTACTCTCTTCCCTTGAATTGCCCAACAAAACATGGCAAAATTGACAATGATATAGATCATTTAGAAAACTATAGAACTTTTCTATATTTGTTTTTGGATTCTGAAGATACCATCTACAAAATTTAACTACCTTGACGTTGCTGTGCTCTAAGGAAACATACGTTTCATAAATGGGGGCTTATGTGTTCTCTGATACAACTGAGCCCCAGTATTTGCTCCCTTCTAGCCCAAATTTCAGACTGCGAAGTCAACAGCCCTTTTTAGGATTTTCATACTGAGTGTTAAGTAATTATTGGCCCTCAAGACTACCCAGCCAAGTCCTACAAGTATGATAAAGCAGGCACAAGCCATTCGCACTGTGCTCTCTTCAAATCTGATCTGTGCAATCTGTGGCTGCAGGGAAATAAGTGGCTGCTTTGTAATACTAAGTGATTCTGCACATCGATAGATGCATGGGAGGGACAACATGAGGAGCAGGGACCTTCTACTGATGGTGTATATGAGGTGTATATGAGACAACACGAGGAGCAGGGACCTTCTACTAATTGTGTATATGAGGCTTCGCAAGCTCAGCGATTGGGAAAAGAGGTAGAAAATGAAACTCATGAGCTATTTTGCTTCATTTGATTGAGTCTCACTGGATTTTGTCATTTAGGATTTTATTAGCTTTTTGAGAATATGAGTCATGCAAGGATATTGAAAAAAATTGAAAGTAAATATCTGTATTTTAGGGACAAAGATGAAATGCATGCTAAATCCCACAAAAAATTAGAGACATTTTAGATAAAGCTGATGACATGTTATAAGTAGAAAATACTATCCATCAACAGACAAAAATATCTACTATATATTAGCAATTATATCTGGTAAACAAAAGATGATGATAATTGCATTAGGAAATTAGGCAAAAATATGGATAAGAAAAATTAAAATAAAATTATTAAGGCCAACGATTATGTTTAATGATCTTTATAATCAATAATTGTCAAAAAATTCATATTAAAGTTAGGCTGAAAACTCAAATTACTCATGACTATCAAAAATTGGGAGGCTTGGTAGTAAAGTGTTATTGTAATATATTGCTGTATGGAGGAAGGACCAAGACAGATACTCTGTGGGAGAGCAACTTGGTACAGGATAGGAAAAGTATCTGAAACTAAGTATTACTGTGTCCAGAAATATAATGAAATTATAGTGAGTTGGTGGCTACCTGAGTACCAGAAAAATGAAATGTTGTACACACTCATTATGGAATACTATGCACTAAATATAAGTAAGAATTGAGAACATGCATTAGTCCTAGAAACAGCATAAACAAAAAAAATGCAAGATAAAAATGAGATATATAATAAAGTTTTGGTTAAATTGCTTAAAATTTCAGCAAGGGGAAATGGTACACATCTTCTAAGACTATTAATGAACTCTTCATATCATGGTCACGATAGATGGGTACTGTGAGTTGGTAAGAAATAAAAAGGAAAGGGACTTTTCATAAACCAGCGACGACCACGTCTCATGAATTGAAAACTGTAAACTTCTGCCCCTGGCAGCTAAAGATGTAAATAAACTTGAAAACTAAGATAAAGAGTTCTGGAATCATTGATTAATGTGAATTAGTTTTAATTTCTCTTAGAATTAGATTCCGTTGTTTTTTCTACAATTCTATCTGGTTATAAATAATTTAGCTAGGCATCAGATGTGAATTACTTTGTTATATAGTCCCGCCAGGAAATTTTATGAGAGCTTGTTGGTAAATCCTGTGATTCTTTACCTTGATTCAAATATCTTCAATGTTTCTTGATTGTGAAAATAAAACATATTCATGGTAAAATATGAAATACAAAATAAAAGGTCAATAATTTCATGACTTATTTCTGTTACCAATTTGCCACCTAGAAATAGTTGCAGGTAACATCTGGATCCATTTACTTCTGTTTTTTTTAAAAATATAAATGCATCCATGGGACTATTAGTTGTAAAGGTATATATGAATATGCAAATATATGTACATATGTATAATACTTTTCAAGTGGTACTATATGAAAATTCTTGTTTTCAGAAACCTGTGTATATCTTAAATATCTGTTTAGTTCATAAAATTGTAGCAGTATGTCAGTATTATTTTAGATTACCACTGAAGTACTATTTATAAATTTAGTTATTTTCTTACTATTCTTGTAAATGATTTGCTCATGAACTTTGTCTATTATTCTATAAGAGTCTTCTGAAAAAAACTCAATTGAATATTTTCTTTGTATTGGACTATCATTCAACCATTGTCATATTTCTTATTGTCATTTAATTTATGCTGAAAGTATTACAATTTTTCTTTTATAATTATTTGAAATTATATTTTACTCTTTTCAATATTTTCAAATTATTCTTAAAATTAGAATATCTTCACTCACCTGTAATTATTTTTCTTTTGTTTGTGGAGCACCATATATTTATATTTTTAAAAATCTTACTCTTTCAGCAATTAGAACTTATTTTGCTTGGGTATCATAGGGGATTCTAAATTGATTTTCTCAGTTTTGCATTATTTTTTTATTTTTCTATTTATTTTTAGTGCTTACTTTATGATGAATTACTTCACACACACATTTTTTAAGGTTGTCTTATCTATCCTTATACTAGAAATATAGTGTTTAAACTATTCAAGTTTACGTTTCATTTATTTGTATACTAGTTTGCATTTACAAACTATTGTAGTTTTTAGTTTTTTAATAATTTTATTTCTTTTTCATGTTTTTTTTTTTTTTGGTTTTTCGAGACAGGGTTTCTCTGTGGCTTTGGAGCCTGTCCTGGAACTAGCTCTGTAGACCAGGCTGGTCTCGAACTCACAGAGATCTGCCTGCCTCTGCCTCCCGAGTGCTGGGATTACAGGCGTGCGCCACCACCGCCCGGCTTTTCATGTTTTTTGAAAACATATCTGTCTTCCCTCCTGCAAGTCTTCCCATTACCACCCTCAGTCTTCTGTCCCTTTCCACTCATGTTTGAAATTTTTTCAGTTTTCTCCTGAGTCCAGTTTGTGCTCCCCATCTGTTATTGGAAGTGAGACTTGCCCTGGTGTGTGATCAACCTATTGGCGGTAACTTCATTAAAGAAAACTGACTCTCCCTCTCTAAATAGCTATCAAATGTCAAATAATTCCCAGTTATTAATGGGATTTAATGCCCACCTTACCACTTCTGTGTTAAGATTTGTCTGGCTGGAACCTGTGTATACCTTAAGTATTCTTGTCACAATTGCTGTGAGTTCATATGTGCATCTGCCTTGCCTGGCAATCACTGTTTCCTTGATGTTAACTGATCACCTCAGACTCTGAAACTGTTTCTGTTCCTTCTCCCACAAAGATCCTTGAGCCCAGCACTCCATTCTTTTATTCTCTGCAAATGGCCATTTTTATTCTCTATGCTAATTGCCAACCACTGCCAGAAATAGCTCCTCTAATGAGAGATAGAATATTGTCAATTTATTATAAATTTTTGAGAATTTTTTGGTACTATTTATGACCCACTCCCCCCAACTCTTCCCAGAGCCTCTCCCTTCCACATACACTCAACTTAGTATCATTTTTTTTCTTTTTTTAAAAAATAATCATCAAGATCAATTTGTGCTGCCAAAATATTTTTGGATGTGTGGCCTTGCAGGGATTTATTATATATCTGAGCAAGTAATAACTGGCACAATAACTCATCTAATATCCTTTAAAAACATTAGCAATAGTTTTTCCAAGTAAAGCTTATAATTATTTGTTTCAAAACAAACCTCATTTAAGAATTTATTTGCAATCACTTTAGTAACATCATTATTTATTGTCAGTAAACATAATCTTCAAAATATTTATAGTTTATATCCAAAATGGCATATTTCCTCCTTTATATGAGTCATTCTTAAACTCTATCACAGTTTTTTCATTTTAGTCATACATACTGGTTTGATTATTTTGATCAAGTTGTTTTGGCTTGCTGCTGGCGCTCATCTGCATACAATGTGGCACTGGCTCACCTGTATTACTGAAGGTGGAGAGAAAAGTGTTTGTCAGTAGAGACTGAGACCTGGAAGCAGTGGTCCTACTTGATTTCGGAAGAAATTTCACTTCAAGATTGTGACAATTAGTGTTAATGGCGAACTTGACGGAATCTAAAATTCCCCAGGAGATGAGTCTCCAGGCACATCTGTGAGGGCTTACCTAGCCTAACATTATCCAGTGAGAATGTCTATGAGAGATTATCTTTATTAGCTTTATACAGACAGAACCATTTTTACTGTTAATGGGAGCAGTCTTTGGGCAGTAATGCAAGACTCTAAAATGGAGAATGTGAGCTGAGCACTGGCATTCATTGTTCTCAGCTTCCTGGTCGCACATGTGACCTGACCAGGTACACCAGGGAAACTCCTGCTACTTGACTTGGCTGTCAAGAGACATTTGTGAGTTGAAGTTTTTTCTCCCTTAAACTGAACTGATCAGGGTAATTATTACAGCAGCAGGAAAAGAAACTATGACAGTCTTCTTATGTATGTTTTCTAAACTCCACAGTCACAAAGGGAAGATAATGGATGGCTCAAATGAAAATTCTGCCCTTCAAATATATTCCTATCTTTTGAGAAAATATTCTCAATATATATATATTTGTAAATTGAGTCCTATATCTACCGTGTTTAGTTGAAGGTCTGTAGAATTAAAGTGATTGGACATGAAGTATATTTTCATGTACATTATGGTTTTAGATCTGTCTTCTTTTGTGAGCATTTTAATGGATACACAGGTACATTCAGAATATGATAAGTAATGTTTCAATCGCAATTATCCTCCATCTTTCACAGACTTTATCAGACAGGTTTGCTTTCTGTTCTGCCTGATTATTCAACACTTTTGTCAGAGAGACTCTGATTATTGTAGGATTATGGACATGCACATCATTGCAGGCTCATGTGACTGCTGCAGCAGGGAAAAGAGACAGAAGAAATCATACACTGTCCCTTTCACCACAAAGGACCAGACTTAAGTCAATACTTTTCCATTGTCCAAAGCAAGTCATTGATCTTACCCGATGACAAACTAGGAAGGTCAGTATAATCCTACCTACATTACCAGAGTGAGAGCGGGCTCTCTGTGAACAACTATGATTAGCATGGATTTCCATTCGGAAAAATTAATCTCCTTTCAGTGAATGCTAGAAAAACGGTAGCCATTTGGCTTCTTAATCATTTAAAATACATAGACTGCATCACTTAGCATATGGATACTGTGTTAGAGACTGCAAAGGTGTTAATCTTTGTAGAATATCAGTGTATTTATAAGTCAAAGGCCAAACAACACAGTAGAAGTGGTGTCCTTGAACCCTGGAGGTCTTTATTTCAGATAGGGCTTGAGGGTGGTATGCTTCTGCTACTCTATCCATGAAGCAATTATATAGAAAGTATGTTAAATAACTCTTTTATTGCCTGAATACTTTATTATGTATATTGACTTCTTTTATTTTCCTTTCAAAAGAAAAGCCCTGGAGCATGAGAATAATGTGCCCAGCATCCTCTTCTGCTGGTTCCTAGGCAGCCACTCTTTCTTATTGCCAAAAGAGGAGAGGGAAGTCCTGTTTCTTTAATATGCCATTTTGAACAATCCTGAACTGTGAGGCTGCCAACTCTGGCATTGGCTAACTCCTTATCAGGGTGCAGTGGGCAGCAAGTGGGGGAAGGGGGGAGGATCCATGTAATACACGTCTCACACTGATTCGAACAAACGAATGCTCTGTACCTCTGATGTCAAAAGACATTTACGGTTTTTCTAGCCTGTTTCCCACGTCTGCTTGGCACACAGACTGCCTGGATCAATGGTCCAATTTTAGTTCCACTTTCTTCTTCCATCATTCCTTGTATTCAGCACTTCGGAAGTGAGTAAATAATGTAAAATCTGGCTGAATTAAATTCATTTAACTGTGCTGCCAATTCTCTTCCCTTCATGCATTTTTAAAGAGATCTCAAACCGGTGATGGATTTCTAATGCTCTAGGAAAAGAAAGCAAGGATGAGAGAGTAAACCTGAATGGGCTGAATTGTTTGTTATAATTACTCCATTGAATTATCTCACTGTGTATAGAAAAGGGAGATGAAATTTTAGCCTACACAGGCTTTGCAAGTGGTAATATGAACAATATTTTAAAAATGGTAGAAAGTGACTCTTCAGTCAAAAAATGACACTGTGCTGCTTCACATAGAAAGCTGTGAACAGTAAAATATGAGACAGGAGGGGGTCTGTTTCTATAGCAACCCAGTATATTCTAGCTAGGATGGTGATATTTTTTGTAAAAAAAATAAACTTAAACTCAAAGTTAGAAGCAAATTAACATCAGGCCTCAGCCTGACTGTTTGACACGAACTATGTGAGCTACCTGTTAAGTGTTCTATCTAGTAACCTGTTCGCTGTTCTGAGATTGTCTTTGGTTGTCCCCAACCTCTTGGCTCCTTAAACTGACTGGTACTATGGCTGGAATATACAGCATTTAGTGTTCAGAAGAAGGTAAAGCCAAAGTTCCTATCTAAGAAAAATTAGGAATATCAGAAAGCAGAGACCTCTAAATGTGGTCTTCATTAAGTTGAGTCTGTTAAACATTCAATTTCCAAAGTGAGCTGCTTTCAAAGCAAGGTGTTAGATAGAAGAAATCATTCATTCCTTCTCCTCCTTTTCTTCATCTGCCTCAACCACCTCCTCTTTCTGAATTCCTTCTAGTCAGAAGATAACCCCCCCATGGGAAACAAATGTCACGTGGCTTTTGTGCTATATTTTGTTTCCACTCTACTTCCATGCAGTATCTGCCCACACCAGACTGTCTTGTTTATCTAAACTAGAGAGTGCTTCAGTGTTGTAATCTGCTAATGACTCAATCAGCTCTCCACTTTATAGTCTCGTGACAAACCAAAGTAGAAGAAGCAAATCTTTGGTTCCATGTTCCCATGATTCCTGTCCTCTAAATGGCATTAGGGACTCTCTTGCAACTAGGCTGTTTTTTTTTTTTTTTTTTTACCATATTGTACTCTCTAAGGCCCCATCTGCTCACCATGAGCAGTAGTTCCAACGACTCAGAAACCTTGCTCCTATTGATTTCATGTTTCTCAAGATCATTCTGGAAATCCAGCCCTTGCAGTGATGAACAGATGGGTAGCTCATTTTGTCTATTAGTTTATCGTCTGGCCAAACCCACATCCTGTGATGTTGTTAAGAGTGCAGGTGCTTCTATTGAAATAAGAAACCACTTCCCTTCCTGTTAATGAAGTGCACCCTGTCTTCTCATCTCTAGATATCTTTGCTGACTCAAAATCAAAAACCTAAACCCATTGTGTCTGCTCTGCTCTATTTTCACACAAAGCACAAACACCTCTAGAAAGAACACTGTGTGTCAGCCAGTGTCGGGGAAGATTAGAAATTTGGGATGCGAGATTTGAGGATTTTCCTGATACTCTGAGTTTTCCCTCTGATTATATTTTTATTTTTGTTTTGTTGTTGTTATTCACCATCCATCCTGCATCCCATTTCTGATAATTAAGATTTTCAAAGTCTCTCATATAGGCTCTGCCAAGCCAAACCTTGATGAGACCGACCGGAGTTTTTATGTCATAGCACCACAAAGATGTATACAATAAAATTGGACACCACAATATCTCCTCCTGATGAACAGTCTGAAGCTTAACAAGACTACATCCTGTTCTCATCCCTAAGGCAGCTATTGGTTAGTTAGACTGATCTAGACTCGAGTTTGTCATCCCAAGCAGCATCCTAATTCTTTCGGTAACCAGTCTACATTTCAGCACTTAGATGTGGTCTTCTCCCATGACTCATTTAGACTGATGTCTCCATCTTTACACCCTGCTTTCCCTATGTGTCTAACGCCTGTTGGCCGACAACTGTAGGGTGGTATAACTTGAAAACTTGTTGTGTTTTCTAGGCTGGCTTGAAAACATATATTCTTTTTTTTTTTGTGACAGGGTCTTTTTTTTTATTTTTTTTAATTCCCAAACCATGACACAGAGATTACTAGTTTGAAAGCTCGGCCTTAGCTCATGCTTATCTAGAGGAAGAGAACTTAGAGAATATACATATGTGTGTATATCTACATATATATTTAAAACATAAAAGAGTATATATTCTTTTTTTTTTTG
>NC_022016.1:41127225-41137291 GCF_000317375.1 Microtus ochrogaster
TATCCAAGAACACATTAGAAAAATTATCCATTATGATCAAGTAGGCTTCATCCCAGAGATGCAGGGCTGGTTCAACATACGAAAATCTATCAATGCAATCCATCATATAAATAAACTGAAAGAAAAAAACCATATGATCATTTCATTAGATGCCGAAAACATATATTCATAAATTGAATGGAATAACTAGAGTGCACAGTCCTTGATTCAGCTCCAAATCAAAAGACAAAGCTCATGGAACCCATGTTTCATGATTTATTTCAAAATGTCCATTCTGTATTTTTTGATTTTCTGAAACAGTATTGCAATGAGTTGACAGGTTCTAATTCAGGACCCTCCTGCCTTAGCCACTGAATATATCATATGTTTATGATGTATATGTTTGTATGTATACAAATACATGCTAGCACATACAGCTACCACAGAATTTATTCCCTTCTTCCCATTCTAAATTGAAAATAATTCTCTCTTAAGGACTCTCCCATATCCTCACAGAGTTGATGTGCTATTTCTCTATATCCTGTGCTATGACAAACTAGTCCAAAATATGTGGCTCTTAAAACATTATTTTGTCTTTCTTAGAATCTTGAAATATGAATTCAGGGAAGATGGGAAGATTCATCTATGTATTTTTGTCTGTCTTATACAAATAGTTCTAGGACACCTGAAGGTAGAAGATCCACTTCTAAGGTGGCTTCTTTACTCAACCCTGGCACCACAGTGTCTATTGGTCCTCCCCCAACTCCATTTTATCCTTTAAAGCTGCTTCAGGAGGCATGCTTGGTCTTCCTCACCACCCTGATGTGTTCAGGACAGATGCATTTTTTTTCTAATTGTTTTTGAGCCCCTGTTAGCTGAACCCAAAGATCTGGAAGCTGTGGAGATTAAAATGCCCACTGTATTATGAAATGATAGACCACGGAATCCTTGCTGCTCCACCATTTGAACTCAAAGCAGCCAATGACAATACATAAACAAATGAGCATACATGTGTAACAATACAAACTTTATTTGCCAAAACAAGTGGTTGACCTTCAGGTTGCCATGTGTACCTGTTCTAGATCTAGAGAATCTGTTTCTGATCTTGAGAGTGCAAAGCACTCTGATATCTCACCTCTTGGAACTTCATATCTGATGGGCCATAGAAAACACTGAGTTTACAATAGAACAAGGTAGAGGAAGTAACTGAATGTTGTGTCCCAGCGACCAGAGAAGAAGGAATTTGCCTATGTGTCTCATTTTGTGATCTAAAGCATTTTCTATTGGACAGTGATTCAGGTTATACCTCTAGCATATATGGGAGGACTGTTTGACAAGGCCAGAACCCAGCACAGAGGAAATGAAAGTGTTAGTTGAAAGGAAGGAAATGGAGAGCAGAGAGAACACTTCCCATCTCCCCATCTAGGATTTGTGACATATGAGACATGGCAAGTGATATTTTACTCCTGCTCTACAAGGGTAGAGTCTAATTTTCCTGTCCTTGAATTAGGGTAGGTTTTAGTGAACTATTTCACCAAATGAATATGCTTTAAGAGATTTATTTGAGGATAAGCTATGAAAAGTCTTGTATTTCTTTTTCAGTTTCTATGGAAAAGACCTCTGTTCTTTAACAAAGCTACCCTGGGGAACACATGCCCAGGCATGCCTCCAGGAGAGACTCTAAAGGACAGAATGGAATTTGTGGAGAAACGGTGGTCAAGAAGCACTGTAGGACATGGATAGGAGTAAAGAACCCATCTTGGAAGTAGATCCTCCATCTTAACTGTCAATGGACCCCACCTGGATCAGATGGAAAGCAACAATGAATGACAACAAAAGCAACACAAACAAATATACCGCACAGTTGAAACATTCCTGACCTCCAGACCTGCAGAATTTTAGCAAAACGAGCTGTGTTTCCTGAGGTAGCCACATTCCCTTGGAATATTTTAGACATGCAAATTTTAGGTCTATTCCAGAAAGTCTGGGGTGTAGCTCACTGACATATGGGTTTGTTTACAAGCTCTCCAAGTAACTCTAACACACACTTCTGTGTGATTATTGCTCCTTCAGATAGACAGTCATGAAACCAAAGCAAGAGTCAGACAGAAGTTGATTGCAGTCACTACATCTGCTGTGCTTGAGCTGGGTTGGTGGATGCTGAGCTTCCATGTTCATAGGGAGTGTCTTCAGTAGCAACAAAGGAGGAAACACATCTGCTTCAGTCTAGAAGCAGCAGTGAATCAATTGTATTGGCCTATGAGTTTTCTTTTTCATTTTCTCAATTACTTCAGTCATGCAGAATAGGCCAAAGGTTAGGAACTTTGAGTGGGGCCCCAGCTCTGCATCATAGAGACCTGTGTTTTGTAACTTTAAATAATTTTGTAGCTTCAAGCAACACACAAGAAATAACCATTGTAATGCATTCTGTTCTTAAGATGATCCAAACAGTGTGAAGAACACTTGAGGTATTTTATAAGCAGTCATCTGTCATATTCACAGGGGAATGTTTTCAGGAGCCCTATACATACTCAAATCCACAAATGCATATGCGTCTTATATAAAATGTCATGTGTCTGCAGGCAATTTATGCATATCTTCCCAAATACTTTAAATCAACTTCAGTACTTTTATACCTAATACAATGTAAATATTATACTCTATAGTTTAGGGACTAATGACATGGCAAAAGCCTCCATATTCAGTACTAATGCAATGCTTTTCTGAATATTTTCGATCTGTGGTTGATAAAAACCTATAGATGCAGATATCCAGGATATAGAGGGTCACCTATACATATAAATAAATACCATTACCAGCGTGACAGAGAATTTCAAGCCTAGATCCAATATCTTAGCTTCTAATTCTGGATGTGTTGGTCTCTAACTACATTCTCTTGACCAAGTTATTTAGCTACTTTCTATATCCAGCACCGTTCATTATCAAAGTAAGGCTAATGGCTGTACCCAGTCCATAAAAATGCTATGAGAATTAATGTATCTAAGGAGCTTAGATAATGCCTGGTGAATGCTAATACCTCCAAATAAATCAATTGTATTATGTCATTGAATTTCCATAGCAGTATTCCAAGGTAGGTGTTACTCATCTGGAAGTTCTCTGGATCTTAGGTTCCTTAACTAAACTTGCAGAAGCGGCCAAGCAGAGGTTTAAAGAAGATTGCTTATAGCACAGTGATCAAGCTCTTAGCCATCACACACATATACATACTCCACACACATGCTTAATTTGGAGTTTTCTAGAAATCTTATTCTCCCAAAAACTGAATTTCTGAATTGCTATGTTAATATTTAAAATAATAACCAAATTTCTAAAAAGTTAAAATGCCACTTAACACTATCCTGTTTAAGGTAACTTTAGTAATTCCAGACAGCATTATTCAACTTCTTGAGCATGTTTTGATAATTTGGCACTAGTTGTTACACTAATGAATATACATTAATTAACATAGAAGTTATTGGTGCATAGGGTTTCTTGGAAATCCCCCAACAACCCAGGCTTTGGCCAAGACTATATGTTGTTTTCCACAGTGAGAACAAGGGCCCCACAACTCACTGAGCATGTAGAGTTTGAGCTGCTGCCTACATTGAATCTTTCCCACTGTATTCTAGTGTCTATGACATGAAAAGGTACTCTGCTGGCTACCAAAATATGCATATGATTTAGGAGTCTGCCCATAGGACTTAGGAATCTACTGTTTCATATTTAACATGCCTTTGTTTGATAAATTCCTTTGTAGCATTTTTAAAAATTATTCAGTTTGCTCCTGAAGTAAGGGCTATACTCCTACATGGCCCATAAGCTCCCTCTTTCTTTAATTCTGTTAGCCAAAGCAATTTTTTCACCTTCTAGAAAATATCCAAAAATTTTCAATTCTGGTAGCAGGATTTTAATTTTTAGTAAATGTCAAGATATACTTGTTTCATTATGGGAAAGCAGAGCATACTCATTACTAAAGATGATCTCATTTGTATATTGGAGATATAAGGATGGGTCAGGTGGTATCTCTTGTAATTTTGCCATTTTTAAATTTATTTTTAATTAAAATATAATTATATCATTTCCTTCCTTTCTCCAGCCCCTCCCGTGCTACCCATCCACTGCCTCTCAAATTCATAGCCTCTTTTTCTTTAATTACCATTGTCACACACACAGACAGGCACACACACACTGAATGGGGCAGAACAATCAGTCAAAGCACTTTGGCCGTAACCCTGCCCCCCTTACTAATTTAAAATAGTGATCAAAAATGATTACAGAAACACAATAAAGACAAGATTCAGACAAAAAGAAACCTCTAAATGGGTCACAATGTGTTTAAATACGTATGTAAGCTTAAAAAAGAAAATTAGTATAGGCAGTTATAGAAAGAAATAAATAATTTAAAAAATAAAACAACGTATTTAAGGAGACAATAAAAGTAATATTTAAAAGCCACATAAAGAAAAGAAATACAGAGGGAATCTGGATCCTGAATAGTAATATGTTGTTTTTGAATTTTTTGATGGCTGATGGGCAAGAGATAGCTGCTGAGAGACATGATATTGAAAGAGAGACGGATAAAATATACAAACCCAATACTTTAAAAATACCTTAATTTGAAAACAAAAGTCAAAAAATATATTTGTAAAACATAACTTAAAATATGAATTTCTTTGGAGAAGTGGTTTTGCTTTTGTTTCTACAGAAAACAAGAGGCTAAGGATTCATTCCAGGTTAAGATGGACTAGTTTTGATCAAGGGAGTCCTCTTGAAACTTGACAAGTGATATCTATCAACAAAGGTTACAGCTGATCTTCCAGAACTTGGCCATTATCTTAAATTTTCTTTGGAACCCTAAAGATACTTTGTCCACAGACATCAGAAAGCAGTTTGGAGAAAACAACAGCCACATTCCCAAGAGCTGGGGGGTACGGATGGTCTTCGGTTATTTAGTAGGTTACAGATGTTTGTTATATTTAAGGCAATATAGAAATATAGGATAAAAAGACAACTATTAATCTCAGATGTTTTGAATTAGCATGAATTTTACTATAGAGATACAAATTTCAAGTTAATTTGGTTACACTGTATATATGTTTCTATTCTTGTTTAGAGGATTTTGTATATTGATACAAATTTAAGATCAATTTAGTTACATTGTATGTGTATTTATACTCTTGTTTAAGATATTATGTTTATGCAGCTTGTTTAAAAATGTAATGCATAGTTAAAATACAAATTAATATACATCTATAATAATCAAACTTATAGACAAGTTAGTTAGGTTTTCTAGATATGCAAAAGTGTATTTCAGATGGATAAGTAATCTTCAAACCCTTCAGAGATCTACAGAATCTGGCATTTAAAATGTTTTAAAAGCCTAGAATTCTTTGGACATGAGATGTCTGCTCCTGCCAGTGCCAATTACTTCAAAGAGGATGATTGGCATGGAAGAAACTTGTTATGGAGTTTGCTTTAAATGTGGCAAGCCTAGACATTTAAGCAAGAAACTGTTTTTGCCTTGACTGCTTGATAAAATGTTGTATAAACTAGACATGGAGAACCCACAGAAAAATGACTACTGAATTTGGCAAAACAAAGTAGGACAGTCTTTCAGGGTTCCTGCTTCATGAAAGAGTCTGTCAGACATTCTGCAGGACACAGAAAATAAGAGACTGATGAATTTCGCCAAAATAGGCAAGATATTCCTTCAAATTTTCTGCTTCACTGAGTAGTTTGCCAGATACTCTGGGCCTGTAGACTGAAGATAGATGCCCCAATGTTACAGAAGAATTTTGTTTAGCTGTCCAGGTAGCTAGATATCTCTATCTTTTCTACAGTTTTGGAAGTTGCTTACAATACACTTCCTGGTTTCTTAGGTAATATATTTTTCTAGGGTCTTTGATGGAGTTGAAGACTAGATAACTATAATTTTCCTTAGGGATGACAAAAATAGATTAGCTATGAAACTTTAGATTTACAAAGATAGAATAGGTGATAGAATAGTTTCTTTAATTTTGGCAAATCCAAATACACTGGATATTGTAACTGATTCTTGCTTGATAACTACTTTGTTATATGTAATTTTACAATCTTAAAGTTAAAACCTTCCTTTTTAATTAGATAGAAAAGGGGATATGATGTGGGATGTCCTTCTGTATGCTGCAAATATGTGTTGCTTTTATTAGTTGATGAATAAAGTTGCTTTAGGGGGCTGGAGAGATGGCTCAGTGGTTAAGAGGATTGCCTGCTCTACCACAGGTCTTGAGTTCAATTCCCGGCAACCACATGGTGGCTCACAATCATCTGTAATGAGGTCTGGTGCCCTCTTCTGACCTTCAGACATACACACAGACAGAACATTGTATACATAATAAATAAATAAGTATTTTAAAAAAATAAAGTTGCTTTAGGCTATGGCAAGGCAGAATACAGCTAGGTGGAAATACAAGCAGAGGTACATGTGAAGATGGATGAGGTTGAAAGCAATGCCCATAGTTTTCCAAGGAACAACATGCCAGAGCACCACCAAGAAGCCACAGGCTACATGGTGATACACAGATTAATATAATAGTAATAAGCCTGAGCCATCAGTCAAATATTTATAAGTATTATTAAGCCTTTGAGTGATTATTTTATAAGCAGCTGTGAGACTGGATGGGACACAGAAAAGCTTCTGATTACAAATGTATGTGTGTGTAGATATATAAAGATATAAATAGATGGATAGATACATATATACATACATAAATACAAATATAAATAAATACAATCTACTGAGTTTGTTTAGTGTTGTTTGTATGTGTATTACTTGCAGGCCACTTGATAATGAATGGCAAATTAGGGACTCATCCCTAGGGAAGACTAATTCTATCTCTCTCAATAGTAGTTGTTTATAGTTCTTTGTCTACAGGTGTGGCCCAGTGAGACGTCTCCCACTCACGTTGGCATGCCAATTGGTGTTGTTATTGTTCAGGTCTTGTTTAGTCAGTTTTATTGTTGAAATTGTATGAGTGTAACTTCTGTATAGATGAAAAGATTCATTTGAGATCTAAGCTTGAGATCCAGTTGTTCGTTTTGTACTGAGGAAAGCACCCAAAATAAACATCACATTTCTGGGCCAGTACTGAAGGAAGATTAAGCACTGATAAGATAAATATGACACCTTCTATGCCATCACCATCAGCATGCGCATGCACACACGTTCACGCATGCATGCACACACACACACACACACAGAGAGAGAGAGAGAGAGAGAGAGAGAGAGAGAGAGAGAGAGAGAGAAAGAGAAAGAGAGAGAGAGAGAGAAGGCAAGCACCATAGAAGTAAATCAGTAGAAAAGATCTTCTGGAGCTGATTCTGATTCTTTGGAAGATAAGAGATTTGGATGGATGGAAATAGCTATGAGAAAAACTGAGAAGTGAGAAATTAGGTAGGGCATGTAGCATGAAGAAAGATATGAGATCAAGAAGTTCCATATTGTCATTTATATGAGAAGATTCATTTGGCAAAATAGTGTAAATGAAGGGTTCTCTGTACATTAATTATTAAAGCTTGGACCATAGCTCAAGTTTATTACTAGCTAACTCTTACATTTCAGTCAACCCATATTTCTATCTACATTTTGAGACATGACTCAAGGTTGAAACCTCATTTTTTACATATCCTGTTTGTTTTACTATGGACTGGCATCTCTCCTGACTCTGACCCTCCTCATCTGAATTTTCAGTTTGATTGTTCCACTTAACTTTATCCTGCCTGGCTATTGGTCAATCAACTTTCATTATTAACTAGTGAGAGGAATACATATTCACAGCATACAGAAAGAACTACAGCAGGAGAGAGAGCAGGGCATGTCAATGGTAACATCCTGGTCATGGGGTCCTTGTATGTGGTATAAAGCAAATAATGTTCAATATGCATGCTCACTAGTCTCAGTTCTTCTAGGGGATCTGTTTCCAATCTGGCAATTGTCTTGGCTGTCATGAGCTGTTTTTAATTTTATACTAGGCCTCAATTCTATGCCTCTATTTCTAGACTTCTTTCTTGTATTATGTTTATTGACCTCAGTCTTTTCCATTGCATTGTGGCAAGACACTGCAATTTACAATATGGTTTCCTGTTGCATATACCAGCCATTTTTGCTGTTATTTTTTTCAGTGCATGTTTTAATTAAATAACTGATTTTTATTATTCTGCAATCTTTTCATGAACAATATTATTTAAAAAAACACATAATATCCTTCTTATCATAGGTTTATTATAGATTAGTAGTGCTATCATTTGAATATGTCTTTTCCAAGGTTTGTATTAGGATTTAATCCTTATTGTGTAGTTACTAAGAGGTGCGGCTTTTGGGTAAGTAATTAAATTGGGAGAGTCCTGTCTTTGTGAACAGTTGAATACCTTATAAAACAGACATCAGAAAGAGTTCATAACCTTTTGCCCTTTTGCAGTTTATAATTTGAGGACATGACTCTAAACAGATACCTAAATGCTGGAACCTTGAATTTGAACTTCCTGGCACACAGTTTCAAAAGGAATAAGTTTCTGTTGTTTATAAATTACCTATTATGGTATCAAAAGGAAATCAAGACAAACATTAACAAAAATGTTATTGGATCACAGCAGAAGTTATTTAACTTTGTTTCTTTCAATTCTTGTAGTGATTTCACTGTGTCCTTTTTCTGCATCTCTTGAATGATCATGGAATTAGCTTCTTTTCTACATATAGCAGAATGTCTCCTAGGCTCCATACTGTCCGTTGTTTTGTTTTAATTCTATACTAATCTTTGTAATGGGTAAAAATATGATAAAGTTGATAGAATTTTCAATTATAGAGATAGATTGTTTTCATTTGCAAAACTCTTAGCCCCAAATTCATTCCTCTGTAAATTTTTCTTTCTCCTTAGTGTGCTGACCTGACCTGAGAATGTCTCCTTTTCATCTTCTCACTCTTTGGCATTGCAGAATGTATGAATAATGATAATGTTGAAGAGGGAGGAGGAGAGTGGGAGGAGGAAATGATCATCACTACTGTACCAGACATTTCTCTGAGATCTTTACATTAATCATCCCATTTAGTTCTGGCAAGAACTCTATGAGACAGCTGCTATTTTGCCCCATGTTACTTAGAAGGAAAGTAATATATAGCTAGATTAAGTAACTAAAAATGTTGCAAAAAGTAATAATAGTTAATATAATATTGTCTGAGTCCAAAGTCTGATCGATTCACCTGCATGAAATACTTTGTTTTCTAGAGTCTTTTGCTTGTTGTTGTTGTTGTTGGTATGATCTTGTCTACCCCAATCCTTTGCCTGAATATAACTTACTTTGCCTTAAAGCATGTTCCAGGATGCAATGATCCATCATTCACACCTCCCACTACTTTCTACTGTTCATCATATGGCATTTGGAACTCTGTAGAAGGAAGATGGAGAAGTAGTTGATAAGATGATGTCCCATTTCAAAGCTGTCATTTCTCTGAAAGGGATAGCACTGAATTCCTTCTTATTGTATTTTGGTGCATAGCCCTAACCTTTCCTTCCACCTCTTTCCTCCCTGTGCTATTCTCTAAAAGGCCTTGGGGATGTAGCTCATTTGTAGAATGCTTAAGTTGCATCCATAAGGCTCTGGGATCCATCCCCAGTATGTGCACATGCACACACACACACACACACACACACACACAAACACACATGAGGGACGGGGGAGGAACATTGTTTGAACATACATTGGCTAGTAATTTTGTTCTTAATCCATGTTCAGCATACTAAAGAAAATTTCTTCCTACTTCCACTCTATTATCATGAGGATTCCTTGGTTTATTATCCTCTTGTATTCTTCTGATTGGTTCATTGTACTACCACAATGTATTCTATCAGCTAAGTTATATATTTTTAAAGGGAATATTAGAATGGGTTGACTCAAGCACTTTAAGTACTCAAATTTTATATTAAATCTCCACTCTCTTCTCTTTTTCTTTTTTTTAAAATAATAGCCAAGCCAGAAGAAACATTAAAAAGTGTTTGCTATTGTTGTAATTGGAGTGGCGGGGCTGCGTCCCCAGCACCCCAGCCGCTTGGCT
>NC_022016.1:41138280-41142068 GCF_000317375.1 Microtus ochrogaster
AACATTTAAAATGCCATATTCTATAATCTTTGAAAGATATGAAGAATGCCTATCTAAAATATATCTATGCACATCTAGAAAATATTAACTAACATGACTACAAACTTGACTATTATGATTATCCATTAACAATCTATATTTTTAATTATATATTACATTTTTAAATGAACTACACAATCATAGTATCTTAATCAACAGCAGAAATATGCATATACATATAACAAAATTGACCTTAAATCTCTATCAATAAAGCAAAATCTATACTAATACAAATTATTTATATCTCTATCCGCCTGTCTCTGCCTCCCAGGCATTGGGATTAAAGGTGTATGCTACAACACATTGAACTCACAGAGACCTGTTTGTCTCTGCCTTCTAGGCACTGGGAATAAAGGCGTGTGCTACCACACCTTGAAGTCACAGAGGTCAATCTTCCTCTGCCTCCCAAGTGTTGGGATTAAAGGTGTGTACTACCACACACACCTCTTTCTTCCTTATTTTTGTTTTTTACTTTAAGAACTTCAACTTTTAGTTTACATATATTTTTAACATACAGTAAGCCATTTAGAAATTTTCTTTGTCTTTGAATCTCTCTTTACTGTATATCTCTCTTTTTCTGACCATACAAGCCTTTAAATTACTGAGCAATATGGGTGGGATTAAAGCCGTGGCTTTGGCAGCTAGATCCAGCCCATTCCTTAGCTTTCCAGCCTCATGGCTGAGGTACCAGCTGTAGCCATGTTTACTGCCACAATTCTATGGTATTTCAAGGTCCCTGCCAGCAAGTGAGCTTCAGCAGCCTGTGCTTGCAAACCACATGAAAAGCCTGCGTAAGAGAGTCAGAGTTTGCCCTGGCAGGACGGCCTAGAAAGCCGGCATTTTTAAACGGCGCGGCTTTTTTCCTGCTACGACTGAAAACTGAAAAGCATGCGTTCAGCTTTTCGTCAACACCTTGTAAGTGTTTCGTGGCAGGACCTCTTAATGAGCTGCAGGGTTTTGTAGCTAAAGCTGAGTCAGGAAGCCTCTCTTAGATGCGAGTGCTTGCTTGCCTTTAGCAAGCAGAGTAGAACCGAGAAATGGCAGCTACTAAGAAACCATGCTTTACTCTTTCCCAAGCTTTCTCAGGCTTTTAGTGGATTCAGTTTTCCACACGTCTGGGCACCATCTGTAGTAATATGAGTGGCAGGGCTGTGTCCCCAGCACCCCAGCCACCTGCATGGCTAGCTTATGCCCCGAAATAACCACACACAAACTGTATTCATTTAAACACTGCTTGGTCCATTCTCTTCTAGGCTAACTCTCGCACCTGGACTAGCCCATCTCTAATAATCTGCTGTAGCCCACAAGGTGGCTTACCAGGGAGATTCTAGCCTACGTCCATCCTGGGTCGGAGCTTCATCGCGTGTGCCTCAGAGAGCAGAGCTCTCACCTCGTCTGCCCGCAAGAGTGGAGCATCGTGTCTTTCTGAGGTGTCTGCCCCTGAGAGGAGAGCTGTCGAGTCTGACCTCACTTCCTCTTCCTCCCAGTATTCTGTTCTCTTTACTCCTCCCACCTGCTTTAACCTATCAGGGCAAGCAGCTTCTTTATTTAATTAACCAATGACCTTCCTCCACCATGCTATTCAAAATGCTGTAGGTCTATTGATAGTCATGCAAAATAATCAATATTTCTTAAGTTCTAAGGAATATAAAAAGTGAAATTCTCAGTAGATTGATGATATAGGAATGTATCAGAAGTTTTACTTTCAAGTTGCTACTGGGCAATAGGTATACATATGATTCCTTACATCATTTTTCATACCCTATATGACCTGTTCCACAGTGTAGCTAAGTGTGATTTGAGCCCAGGAAAGGGAAAGGCTCTTTTCTATGAGTGTCACTTTGAAATGACTTCCAGGAAGGATTATGCTGGATTCTTCCAAAGTATATAACAAAAATTAACCTTAAAGTATAAGGTCTACTTAAAAAGTGATCCCAGGAAGCCATGCAGGGTACATGAACAAGCTGCTTGTTTTATCTGAGCAGCATGAACTTAATTCCACTGAGAAACTCTGGGTATACCTTTATATATTTTTATTGGGGGCAGAGATATGATGCATTTATTTATCAAACTGAATTTGTTGTTTTTTGAAATTAATAACAAAGGATGGATAGATTTCATTTTTCTTTTTATCTTTCTTTTGTCTTTCTTTCTTTCTTTCTTTCTTTCTTTCTTTCTTTCTTTCTTTCTGTGATTTTTATTGAGCTCTACATTTTTCTCTGCTCCCCTCCCTGACTCTTCCCTCCCCTTCAACCCTCCCCCAAGGTTCCCATGCTCCCAATTTATTCAGGAAACTTGTCTTTTTCTACTTCCCATGTAGATTAGATCTATGTATGTCTCTGTAAGAGTCCTCATTGTTGCCTAAATTCTCTGGGATTAGTAATTTGTGGGCTGGTTTCTTTCTTTTATTTTAAAAACCACTTATGAGTAAGTGCATGTGATAATTGTCTTTCTGTGTATGGGTTACCTCACTCAAAATGATGTTTTGTAGCTCCACATATTTTCCTGAAAAATTAAAGATATCATCATTTTTTTCTGTTGTGTAGTACTCCATTGTGTAAATGTACAACATTTTCCGTATCCATTCTTCAGTCAAGGGGCACTTAGGATGTTTCCAGGTTCTGGCTATGACAAACAATGCTGCTATGAACATAGTTGAGCACATGTCCTTGTGGCATGATTAAGTATCCTTTGGATATATACCCAAAAGTGGTATTACTGGGTCTTGAAGAAGGTTGCTTCCTAATTTTCTGAGAAATCACCATACTGACATCCAAAAGGGCTGTGCCAGCTTGTATTCCCACCAGCAATGTAGAAGAGTCCCCTTTACCCCACAACCTCTCCAGCATAAGTTGCCATTAGTGGTTTTGATCTTGGTTATTCTTAGAGGTGTAAGATGGAATATCAGATTTGTTTTCATTTGCATTTTCCGGATGACTAAGGATGTTGAACATTTCCTTAAATGTCTTTCAGCCATTTTAGATTTCTCTGTTTTGGTCTGCACTCCATTTTGTTATTGGAATATTTGTTCTTTTGATGACCCATTTCTTGAGTTCTTGGTATATTTTGGAAATCAGACCTCTGTCTGATGTGGGGTTAGTGAAGATCTTTTCCCATTCTGTAGGCTGTCGTTTTGTCTTGCTGACCCTGATCTTTGCTTTGTAGAAGCTTTTCAGTTTCAGAGGTTCCATTTATTAACTGTTTCTCTCAGTGTCTGTGCTGCTGGGGCTATATTTGTGAAGTGGTCTCCTGTGCCAATGCATTCAAGTGTACTTCCCACTTTCTATTCTGTGAGTTTCAGTGTAGCTGGCTTTATGTTGAGGTCTTTCATTCATTTGGACTGAGTTTCGTGCATGGTGATAGATATGGGTCTATTTTCATTCTTCTACATGTTGGTATCCAGTTATGCCAGCACCATTTGTTAAATATGCTTTCTTTTTTCCATTTGATATTTTTTTGCTTCTTTGTCAAAAATCAGGTGTTCAAAGGTGTGTGGATTAATATCTTGATCTCCCATTCGGTTCCATTGGTTTTCCTATCTGATCTTATGCCAATGAAAGGCTGTTTTCAGTACTGTAGCTCTGTAATAGAGTATGAAGTCAGGGAACATGGGATGTACTCACTCATATTTGGTTTCTAGCCATAAACAAAGGACATTGAGCCTATAATTCGTGATCCTAGAGAAGCTAAATAAGAAGGAGAACCCAAAGAAAAACATATAGGCATCCTCCTGAATATTAACCTTCATC
>NC_022016.1:41142256-41151664 GCF_000317375.1 Microtus ochrogaster
AACTCAAGAACAATGGCAATGGGTTTTTGATCCTACTGCACGTACTGGCTTTGTGGGAGCCTAGGCAGTTTGGATGCTCACCTTTCTAGATCTGGATGGAGGTGGTTGGTCCTTGGACTTCGCACAGGGCAGGGAACCCTGATTGCTCTTTGGGCTGACAAGGGAGGGGGACTTTATTGGGGGAGGGGGAGGGAAATGGGAGGTGGTGGCAGGGAAGAGACAGAAATCTTTAATAAATAAATAAATTTAAAAAATTGTGAAGCATTTTCAGATATTAAACTTGCATCTCTAAAATAATAAAGATGTGCTATACATGACAGAAATGAAAGCGAGTCATGTGAGTTTTTGTTGTATGTGAAGAAACACCAAATTATATCATATGCTTTGCAAGATAGACTGGCTCTCTGTTAACAAAACCCATGTGAGATTTCATTTTACCTTTAAAAGTAGGTTGGAAGCCTGTGTTAAAATTTACACCTGTTTAAAAATGCTTTGTTTTGGACAGGCAGTTGTCATCTCTGGCAATTTACACCCATGAGCCCCTGAAGCCTTCCAGAAAAATGAATAACAGCAAGATATCACCAGAGTTTGTAGCCTCAATTTCCCTTGGGACAGAAGAATGTCAACAGGGAACAGGTGAAGCTTATTGAAAGCACATTTATTTCTTTTATTTACAACATGGAATAGAGTATTTTATGTAGTGGATGCTGAGTTCACATGTAAGAACTAGAGTTAATTCCTTAGTCTCAGAAGTCCAAGGGACATACTTCTGCACTAGAGAAATGGCAGCATTGCATAGTAATTCTGTTTAGAAAGGAGAAAATAAAAAGATGAACCGAGACATGTCTATAAAAGAAAAATGAAAGATAGTCTCAATACCCTAAGGATTGCCTCTTCTACTTTTCAAAGTTCAGCCTTTTCTGAGGTAAAAAGATTTGTGGAATTTTGTCTTTAGTGGTCCATATCACAGTGCTGTAGAGACATTGTTCTGTTCTGTGGGTCCATAGTTGTTGATTCAACATCTACACAAAAACCAACGGCTGAGCTTGTGATAGAACCAGCCCCACTTACATCTCACATCCTGTCTTTCTGTATGTTGTCATAGTTTCACCTAATACTAGAAGGTGGGAAACCTTTCCCCAAATCATTAAGGAAGGTACTAATAGGCAGAAAATGTCCAAATCTGTATTGTTCCCTGAGATTTGATTTTCATGACAGCCCAGTAGAACTGAGTGTCACTGTCTATCTCTGTATTCAAGCTCTGGGGGCCTAATTCAGAGGGATCATGAGTTCGAGATACACAGAAAGACTTCTAAAAATGGGAGGGATGAAGGAGAAAAAGGGGAGGGGGATGAGTGAAGAGAGAGGACGAGAGTACTGAATCTCTCACAGATAAAATAGGCCCAATTCTGTCTCCACCCCGACTTCTTTCTTCCCATTCACACTCTCAACACACAAAAAAGCGATTTTCATGTTTTGTTTAGAATTTGAAAGCTCATTAGCATTGACATTTCTCCTTCCACTATTGTCCCCCACCCCCTGAGTGTTGGAAATACTGTACAGGTCCCTTGGGAAGTTTTGCCTTTTAGTAGCTACTTTCTTGGCCATGATACAGAAATGTAAAATTCTCACTCTAGTGACTAGTGAATTTTATTTTTTCCACCCATCTTATTTTAACCAGGAGAAGAAGGAGAAGGTAAATCATTTAGTTGTATTAGGGTAATGTGAGGATCTAGTGGGGTGATGTGGAGGAAACCTTTTTTAACTTTAAAATCAATGCAGGCTGTTGTGAAAAGCAGTCGTGGATTCTTATACTCCCCATCTGATTGCTCCCTCCCCCTGGTATATCCTCTACTGGTGTGATTATCCCATTGGCTTCAACTTGTCTATTCATGTATTTCCTTCTAGGTGCAGTCTAGCCACCACAGTCCACTTTATTTTGTTTCCTTGAAACCCAACAGTGGGAAAAACTACATGGTTGGTAACAAGTAGAAATTTAGTGAATGAATTTTTATTCAGGCTGTCTTCTCACTTTTTCAAAGAATCCTACTTAACAAATTTTACAAGGGTGTGGGTAATTTGAAAAGTTTCCAGAACCCTGTTCCAATTATGCTCTACTGGGGAGGAAGGGGAGGGAAGACAAAAAGATCCACATTTATGGAATATCATATTTATACCAGATTCCAAGTAAATCATGACCTATTGTGTGTGTTTGGCTTCTCTATATTTGAGAAACAGTCTCACTTTGTAGCCCAGGCTAAACTGGAATTTGTGATTCTATCTTCCAGCTCTTGGGATTATATGTGAGTATTATGATAATTGGTCACCTCACCTAGATTTTACATTTTACCAATGAGGAAAGGTAGGGTACAAAAGCTAAGTTATAGGTCATCACTTCTTATGAGACATAGCAGAGATGAACACAAGACTGTGCCCAAGACCCAGGTCTTTCTACATATACTTCTAAATAGCTTCTTGAAATGTGCTATTTAAATTATATACATACATCCTTGTGACCCTTTGATCTTTATAATTATTATAATCAAAATTTATATAATATTTTGATACAAAAAGAACCTTAACAGAGAAATAAACATCATTCAGCTCTTTGTATCTAGAGATTCTAAATTCACAGATTCAACTAATTGAAGATTAAAAATATTAGAAAAATAAAATGTATCTGTACTGATTAAACATACAAATGCTTCATTTGTAGTAATTGCACTGTATTAGGTTTTAGAAGTAACATAGGCTGTGGTTAGGTTATATAAAAATGCTATTTTCATTGTCTAAAGGGAATTGTATCCTCTTAGTTTGTATCTAGCTATCTAAATCAGTCGTGACTCCACAGATGCCAGAGATGACTGTGCTCTATTCCATATTACATTAAAGGATTAGCATTCACTTCTTTTTTCATTTTTAGTGTTTGTATGTAGTGTATGCCTGTGCATGCATGTTTGTATGCATGCATGACCAAACACTGATGCTGAGAATCATTCCAATTGCTCTTTTACCTTACTCATTGAAACAGAATCTCTCAAACTCACTGGTCATCAAACCCAGAGCTGGGTAGTCTGCCTACCCAGCTTGCTCTGGGGATTCCATCTCTACCTTCTGAGGCTACATTTAGAGGGAGGCCACCACATCTATCCAGAGATGATGTCAAATCTGGGGACCCAAACTCTAGTCCTCAGACTTATGAAACAAGTGCTTCAAACAGTCATCTCCCCATACCCCGGATTAACATTCTTAAAGCTTTCCTTTGGCTTAAATCTGCTAAGTCAGTTTTTGTGCGACAATATAGTTCATGTTATACAGCTGGAATATAGAGGGAGAGTCCTATGAGCTTCTGTGGGCAAATGCCTGTAGCAGTCGTACAATTCCTTAGCTAATCCGATGAAAGTATTCTGAAAAATGGGTCCAGTGATAGCTTCTATTTCACAGCATTTTTTTAGAAGATTAAATTATACAATCCACATGAAGCAATTAACACAGTAGACAGCAAGAACTTGGATAAATGTAAATTAGTACTGTTATTTGTAGGAATTTTTGTTAATAGACATTTACCAAACTCTTCCTTCTGACTTTTGCTTTGTGCTCAAAGATTCCCATAGGACAAACACTAAACAGGATGTGATCCCCATGCTTTTCCAAATTCTATGATTAGCTTTGCTTTTTTTCTTTTGCTTAAACTAACACCTCTTCTTTTCCATCTGCTCATGCAAATCCAATTAATTTTCTCACTCTCTCTGGCAAAGCTGGTACTCTAAATAGCTAGCCCATCCTATGGACACAGTTGTCTTCGTTTCCAAACTTCCTTGAGTAAGGTTGTTCAATGTGCAAAGTATGGCATAAGTGATAGGGGTTAGGCATGATTTGACAGTTATATTGATTATCAGTTTGACATGATCTAGACTCACTGAAGAAACAAGCCTCTGGGTATGCTTATAAGGGGCTATGTAGATAAGGCTAACTGGCGAAAGATCTAACCTCAATGGGATTGGTACCATTCCATGGGTTAGGATCTTGGGTTGAATAAAAAGGAAAAATTCAGGACAAGATTTTCTCAACTGTTGCTTCTTGTCTTTGGATGCAATGTGATCATCTGTATCTTCAAACTCCAAGCACCATGACTTCCCTGTCATGATAAGTACAACTTGAGGATGAGTGCCCTTGAGTTGTGATCCAGAATAAACCATTTTTCCCTTAAGTAGGACTTGTCAGGGTTTTTAATCACAGCAACAGAAAAATTAAACAATACACATGGCTTCACAAAACAGATTTTGTCACATTAAATAAATCTTGCTACTACTATCATTGAGATACATGTTTACTTATACTAGAAATAAAAATATCCTCCACTGAGGAAAGAGGTTTGGAAGAACAAACGCCAAACTCATCCACCGTATCCACAGCAGCAACTTGTGCTGACTGAAATCCTTATGCATTCTGAATGTTGGTTGGTATTTCTTCTTGGGATTCTATTGCCAGTACCACTATTCACAAGTGTATATCAGATAGTATTCACTATTCTAGAATTTCACATAGTATTACTTGCCATCAAATACCATATGTTAGAGTGAAAGTGTGGCTTAACCTTATGTGTATAAAATTTGTGAGCTTTAGCAAGTGCCTCACTGTTCAGAAGCAGTTGACATCATAAAACATTGAAATTGCCCATGGAAGATACAGACACTGTGCCCATTGCTGTGGTGTCTTAAGGGTTCTAGTGCTGTGAAGAGACACCATGACCAAGGCAATTCTTAGGAAGAAAAACATTTAATTGGAGCTATCTTACAGTTCAGAGGTATAGTATATTGGTCTTGTGGCAAGAAGCATGGTGCATGCAGGCAGCCATTGTGCTGGAAAAGTACCTAAGAGTTCTATATCCAGATTGGCAGGAAGCAGGAAATGAATGTCACACTAGACCTGGTTTGAGCTTCTGAGACCTCAAAGCCCACACCCAGTGACACACTTCCTCCAAAAAGGTCTTACCTACTCCAACAAGGCCGTAGCTCCCGATAGTGCCAGTCTCTATGAGACTACTGGGCCATTTTCCTTTCAAACAAGTGACTAGTACTAGGCTTTAGATGTTGACCAGATCCCAGAGGCCAGTGACTTAAGGCTTTGCCTCTATCCCCAGGGACCTCTCTTCCTTCCATTAGGCACCAGTTCCTAAAATTTCCATGATCTACAAATAAGGTATTTATAGTTCTCCTTTCTCCTTGTCTGAGAAGTATGGGGCCTGCCAGTCACAGAAAAATGTCTTGAAACGCATTTGAGGTAAGCATGTTTGAGTTTGAGATAAGGGGGCATGTTCCCATCTTGTTACCAGGGTCGATTTTCAATAGCATAACTACATAGTACAATTTATGAATGAAGAAATGCAGGCCCTCAATAATAAGAGACATCCACAAATTGAACCAGTGGTCAGAGAGATGGCTATGTGGGTTAAAGCACTTGCTATGCAAGTCTGGGGGCCTGAGTTTGATCCTGGGAACCCATGCGAAACCCCTGATGTGGTAGTGTGCATCTGCAACCTCAGTACCCCTTATATCAAGATGGGTAGAGGAAACACACAGATTTCTTGGGAACTCATGGGCCACCTAGCCTAGCAAACAACAAGAGAGACCATGCATGAACAAACTGGAAGGCAAGAACTGACTTCTAAAAGTTCTCTTCTGATCTCAGGACTCATACTGCGGGACATGGGTGCATGTGCACACACACACACACAAAAATTTTTAAGAAATTTAATGGAATCAGCTGGTAATTCTGGAAGTAAAGAGTACAATATCTGATAAGCAAAATTCACTGAATAAAATTAAAATGTTCCCTCTGAGTCTCCAGAAGAAGCAAGTCAGTCCCTTGCATAACCTGACTTTAGCCTAGGGAATCTAACTATGTAAATTTGACTTCCAGAGATATAAGAGGATCAATTTGTGTCATTACTGAGTTTCTGTCAACTTCTCATAGCAATAATATAAAATTATTTCAATGATTTTGAAATAAAATTTCCCCTAAAATACCTACAGGGGCTTATTTTTCTGTCTAGGCAATGATGTATAGGTGTTCGGTACATATTTATGGGATAAATGAATAAAAGGGATGTGTAAAAGCTATGAGATCCAAAGGTGCAGAGCAAGGCTGTGATCCCCTGTTGCCTATATTTGGGTTCCCCAGATAAGAATTTGAGTGAAACGTTTTTTGGATGAGTCAGGAGAAGGAGTAAGGCAGGAAAAGAAAGATGATCAAGCCCGTGCTTGATGCTATCAAGCAGGCTCTCATTATAGAAATTGAAACATCATCCTACTGGGAAACTCAAGAAGACAGTGTAGAGTGCTCACCTTAGATTTAATCTACCTTGGTAATAAGGAGACTGGGTTTCTACCAATTTGCTTTCAGTCCTTAATTGAGGGCTGCATTAACCAGAGTAGGTACTATGGTCAAGAGAGTACTCAGCCCAGAGATGCAGCTCCTGGCACTTCGAAGTTGGACTGGAGTGGTGATGGCTGGTAGATAAGGGAATGATGGCAGCCTCAGCTTTACCCACAGAATCTGCTCCAGCTAATTAAGTCTCTATTTATTTTCTTTCTAATTGATTGATAGACACATATATGTACCAGTCCTGGAAAAAACAGTGACTTTGAGATGCTGTGTGAATTTGTAGGCGGACAGGGGTTTTCAAGAACAAGCGTGGGTCATTTCACTTTGCTATTTGGCCTAACTCTGAGCTCAATGGGAAACATATTCTAGCTACTTCAAAACATGCTGAATGGTTTGGCTTTCCACAGCAGTGTATTACCTATTCCATGACCGTTAAAGCGCTCTCTCTCTCTCTCTCTCTCTCTCTCTGTCTCTCTCTCCCTGCGTCTTTTTTCATGTTTTTGAAGCAAAGATGTTAAGAAAAGAAAAGATTTTAATACATCCTTAAGGATGAACATTAAGATATGGGAGAAAGACCTATGAGGGACAGTAGTTTACATCTCAGAGTGGACACAGCCTTCTCAAGAGGGTCTCCTGTTTCCTCCTTTTTCCTTCATTAAAATATTTGAATTACATATAATCATTGTAAGTAGGGAAATAGGACAAAGATATTATCTTTAATGTATGTATCTACCTACTTACCTCACTTTTTTGAGTAAATCAGTCTTAATACCTATAATTAGCCTTCCATAACCTTAAAAATAAATGTGAAAACACACATGCTCCATTTTGTTTTGACAAAGTATGCTATTATATGCACTTTCCTTTGCCACTTGATGATTTACTAGATGGTATGTCATGGGCACTCCCAAATCAAAATAGATCTAGCTCATTCTTTTCAAAATAGTTACAGAATATTATCTTTTAGATATGGTATAATTTCTTTATCCATTACTTTACTGATGGACATGAAATTTGTTTCCAGGGTTTCTTGCCTTCTTAAAAACTGCTTCAGGAAACATGTTAACACAGCATTCATTTATATTCTTCAAAGCAAAATTACTATGTCAGAGGGTATTTTGCATTAGGAACGTTCACAGACATTACCAGATTATCTGTCATTTTGTATCAGTATTGAAAGTTTTCATTTTTCCTATGCATTCTTCATTTTATTTATATGTAATGAGCTTTACCAAGCTATCATAAATTAGAATTGAACATTCTTTATCCCAAACTCTTTATCCCAATATTGCAGAGTCTGAAACTTTTGAGCATCTACATGATGCCACAGGGGGGAAATTCTGCACATGACCTAAATAAATGAACAAAGATGCTTTATGTTGAGAATTGTGTATGCAAATATTCTAAAACCAGAAAAACACAAAAAGCACTTTTAGGCTCAAACATTTCAGGTAGACATTTTTGGTACTAAGAGAAACAGCTTAGAAGAAAAAGCAATATGTTTGAAAGATCATCTGGGGCGATGGTGGCGCACGCCTTTAATCCCAGCACTCGGGAGGCAGAGACAGGCGGATCTCTGTGAGTTCTAGGCCAGCCTGGTCTACAGAGCTAGTTCCAGGACAGGCTCCAAAGCCACAGAGAAACCCTGTCTCGAAAAACCAAAAAAAAAAAAAATACTGTTACTTTGAAAGATCATCTGTCAGAGCAAATGTCTGCAAAGCAAGATTTGTAAAAATTAAAGTAATATCTAGTCTTCCTCTGCATTTGCACTCATTGGCTGGCAAGGTGTAGGCAATTATAATTTGTTTATATTATGGTTTGAATTCTTAAATTGGTCCCAAACCTCACATCACTCAGGATAAACTCACTTTTAGGTATTTCTTTTAAACCAAATATAACACTCAAGACCTAATTGATATGAATATCAATAGCATGATTTTAATAACATCAAACACATTTTCTCTGCTGGTACTTTTTCATACTGTGTAAACATTTGGCATTGAGAAATATAGTGACACAGTGATTAAACATCTTAATATAGTTATAAACTTTTAAATCCAAGATTATACATTATACTATTTTTTTAAAGAGTACACAAAATGCTTTATTATAATAATTTAAAATATAAAAAAATTTTCAAAAATTAAAAAAGATATTATTGATTTATTTGTACACAAGCTTCCAGGAATCACAAAGGAGCTTTGGTTCTCCTTTCTGAAAACCTCTGCTTTAGGACTAAAATAAAAACTTTGGGGGAGGAAGGGATTTTGCAACAAATACACAGCCTTGTGGACGCAGCCAAAGACCGTGCAGTGGAGAGGAGAAGCTGCATGTCTTTTATATACTAGCCTAGCTTTGCCAGTTTTCCTAGTTTGCTCCAAAGTTCATTTTTAAAACACCTATGCTCCATCATTTGACAGCTTGCAGTTTCTGGTGTGCAGCTAATGTATGTACATTTAGAAAGCTCCATATCTGAACTCAGATATATGCAACTCTTAAGTTACATGCTGCCATCAAGTATTGACTTTTAGGGTTGATAGCTTTAATATTACCATTTGTGACCCTGTGAGGTATTTTTTTCAGAAGCCAAATAAAGGAAAATCCAAATTTTATTAATATATATACCAAACATAACACTCAAGACAATGGATACGAATATCAGCAGCATGATTTTAATAACATCAAACATTTCAGTGTCACAGGGAGGCGTCTTTGAAATGCAGACGATGTGTGGTACAGGGAATCAGAGCAGGTGTTTAGGGTGAAATAGCTGACTTACATCTGTGAACACAACAGAAAGATCTGAGAAACCTAAGAAATAGTCATAGATATACACCTGAAGATGCCATTTACCATAGCCTTGAGCTTTACAACCATTGGTAAATAATAAATTGATTACGTTGAGATCATGAAAAATCCTACGATCCTACAAACAATGGAAATTTGTCACTGTCTTTGAAGGTTGTTTGGAGTGTGTGTGTGTGTGTGTGTGTGTGTGTGTGTGTGTGTGTGTGTGTGTGT
>NC_022016.1:41151764-41153485 GCF_000317375.1 Microtus ochrogaster
CATTATATGTGGGATGGCGAGAGCAACTGTGGTAAGTAAGGTTTTGTTTGGAGTGTGTGTGTGTGTGTGTGTGTGTGTGTGTGTGTGTGTGTGTGTGTGTTGTAGGTGCCAGCTCAGATGGCAGCGGAAGTAGGAAAAGGGGTATTTAATTGGCTAAAGAGAAACTCCTTTAGAGATTTTTTTTCTGATAACAGGAGTTTTAAGATTTCAAGAGCCGAGAGGTGGTGACACACACCTTTAATCCCAGCACTTGGGAGGTAGAGGCAGGCAAATCTATGGAGTGAGTTCCAGGACAGGTTCCAAAGCTGCAGAAAAATCCTGTCTCAAAAAACCAAAAAGAAAAAAAAAAGAGAAGAAGAAGAAGAAAAAAAAGAAGAGGAATTTCAACTTTCTAGCCTGATTGTCTTCTTTCTAAGTTTGGACCTCGGGTTTCCTAGATTTCCATAGTGGCAAATGCTTGTGAGAGAGATGTTGACAAGGTCCACATAAGGTATTTGTGACAGAAGGCAGATGACATCTAATGAAATGCCTAGCCAAGTATGTTTCAGAGAATCTCAAATAAAGGAATGCCTGAAGCCAGGGCCCCATGTGACCTCTAACCCCCTGGATATTTGACTGATAGAAAGAAATGAGACACTGAATGAATCAAAGCAAAGGCAACACAGGAAAAGTCATTTTAACATGTCCTATTCTATTCCTTGTCTACAACCTTAGCCTACCCCCAATAACCAGCAGTTCATACATGTGTGTGTATGTATGTATGTATAATTATTATTTTAAAAAAGTAAACAAACTATCATTTTTTCATTTAGATACCAATCCCACTCCCCACTACCTCTCCTCCTCTTATCTCCTCTACCTATCTCCCCCATTCCACCCCCAATCTACTCCTTAGAGAGGGTAAGACACATTGCTTTGGGGAAGCTCCAAGGCCCTTCCTACTATATCTAGGCTGAGCAAGGTCTCCATCCACAGAGAATAGGTTCCCAAAAAGCCAGTAGAAGCAGTAGGGATAAATCCTGGTGCCACTGCCAGTGGTTCCTCAGTCTACCCCAGCCACGCAACTGTCAACCACATTCAGAGGGATTAGTTTGGTCCTTTGACCAGCTTCGTTATTAGCTATGTCATACATGGATAGTTCATTCTTGAACATTATTAGCCAAGAGGGGAAAGTTTTAGCATTAGCCTTTAATTTTTTTAACCCAGAGAAAACTTAGCCTTTTTGAAGTTTATTACCACAGAGCCTTACTCTGAAAATACAGCAATAAAGACCAGTGGCTCATTATGAGGGCTCTTAACAGATAATATGCTTATATCTGAACAGAATCTCTCAAAACATTAAACAAAGGATAGGCCAAATAGTGGTCTTTTCACCTTAATCAGATCAGTAGGGGAACGGTTGTCAGTAGAAAGTCCCCAAATGACACCTTGTAGATAGCTGTTGTAATAGGAGTGGCGAGCTGCATCCCCGGTACCCAGCCGCCCACACAGCTAGCTTTACCTGAAATAATTACACGGAAACTGTATTCTTTTAAACACTGCCTGACCCATTAGTTTCAGTTTCTTATTGGCTAGTTCTTACATATCGATCTAACCCATTTCTATTAATCTGTGTAGCCCACAAGCTGGCTTACCAGGAATGATCTTAACCTGCATCTGCCTGGAGTGGGAGAATCATGGCGACTCTCTGACTCAGCTACTTTCTCCCAGCCTTCTGTTCT
>NC_022016.1:41155790-41162498 GCF_000317375.1 Microtus ochrogaster
AAAATGTTAAGCAGTTCTTAAAAACTTAAGTTGCACCATGTAGGGGTAATACGGTACTGCCTGTTTACTGCCAAGTCTAAACCTTAACTGCGCTATTATTATGGTAATTACGGCAGTTCCTGCCTGAGGTCAGCACAGTTCAGCATGGAGCAATTGCTCCTGCCTCAGATCTATTTGGTGCCCCTGAGCTGAGCACAGTTCCAGGCACACAGCAAGTCCACATTGGCACCGCAGTCAGCAGTTTAACTCTGAGACTGAGCGTGCAGCACAGAAACTCTTTTCATCCAAGTTACATCCAAATCTGACATGCAGAGCACTGCGCAGTCTGAAAACATGTTTCTGTATGGCGGCAGGAATCCGCCATGCTCTCCCGCCTGTCTAAGCCTGATTCAGCTCTCAGCCCAGGTGCAGGCGGGGAGCAGGGTCTTAGAGCACTCTCCTTCCGATCTCAAGTGGGAACACAAACATCCAGTCCCATAAAAGCCCTTGAAATGCTTTAAAGCCAGAGTTTGCACTGGCAGCACAGTCCCAGGAAGCCGCGCTTTAAAAATGACACAGTGTTTTTTTTTGTTTTTTGTTTTTTTTTTTGCTGCTGTTGCCGAATCAGGAAATCTCTCTACAGCACGCCACCAACAAACAGCAAAATTCTGTGTTAAACTCTCTCTTTCTTATTTTTAAGCTTTGTCAGGTTTTTTAAGTGGATTTAGTCCATCACGTCAGGTGCCACTCTGTTGTAATAGGAGCGGTGGGCTGCATCCCCGGCACCCAGCCACCCACACGGCTAGCTTTACCTGAAATAATTACACGGAAACTGTATTCTTTTAAACACTGCCTGACCCATTAGATTCAGTTATTGGCTAGCTCGTAAATATCGATCTAACCCATTTCTATTCATCTGTGTAGCCCATGAGCTGGCTTACCAGGAATGATCTTAACCTGTGTCTGCCTGGAGTGAGAGAATCATGGCGACTCTCTGACTCAGCTACTTTCTCCCAGCCTTCTGTTCTGTTTACTCCTCCCACCTATGATTTAACATATGAGGGCCAAGCAGTTTCTTTATTGCTTAACCAATGAAATCAACAGATTGATATATGACACTCCCACATCAGATAGCTGCTGGTTTAAGCATAAATCTTGTCTGTGTATTTCCTTTTCTATTTCTAGTCCACTATCATGGAGTCAAGTCAATACTCTGTAAACTGTAGGTAGCTTATGCTACCTTCCATCTACTAAATCAGTCTCTCCTGTCTGTGTGAACCTTGGCTGCTTGCTTTTGAATATTAGTAAGAGTAGCCTTAAGACAGCCCCACATTGTTCTTTTACTTGGTAAATTCCTGAATGCCCTCCTGACATAGTGTAAGATTCCCTTTATGCAGCTGCAGCTAATAAGTACAGACTACATGTCTGTGTACTGGCTGGACTGGGCCCACAGAGGGTCTACTTTCTTACAGTTTCCTAGAAATCCCAAGAAACTCAACCCAGAGATACAAGTAATATTATGTTCTCTTGAACAATAAGAAAGTGAGCAGAAATGAAATGGGGCCTGGTGACACAAGCCTGTAATTACAGCTCTGAGGGAATGAGAAAGAAGGACCACAAGTTCAATACCTTCCAATCCTATAGAGTGGGTTCAAGGCCAGTCCAAGCAACATAGTAATACCATGTCCCAAATAGCAGTTTAAATAAGACATGAGAACGTAGCTCAGTAGTAGAGTGCTTGCCTAGGTATATATACACGTATATATTTCTCGTATAGTAAGCTACATTTTAGTTTATTATAATTGCCCAAAGACTGTAGGGTAGTCTATTTAACAAGAAAATATTAATGTTAGTTACTGTTTACCGGGCTAAAACCCTATGGCTATGATGTAGATCCTAAGGGAGAATCTAGTACTACTATTCCCTAAATGGACATAGTAATGAGCTTCTCCTTGATTTATTATCTTTATAACTAGACTAATGCTACTTTCAACCTTTGTCAGAGAAACTACGTTTTGCAAATGGTGATTAACACAGAGAGACATTACTGGTTAATGTGAAGAGAATAAAAAATCATGGAGTGTCTGCTTTTAATGGGACATCTATTTCATACAACTTCACCCAAGGCTCAGGTATGATCGTGGAAGAGAGGGCAGAAATATTGTAAGATCCAGAGGAACTGGAAGACTGCACTCAAACTGTATTCTCTCCACATAGCAGGACTGTTGCCCGCATAAGCTCAGAGGGTCTGTAACTACATGCCTAAAACTTGCATAAAATCAAGCCAATTAAATTTCCAGCACGAATGAGGGAGATACTCAGCAAATCTCATGCCTAGCCAACAAATTATTGACCATTTATGTGTACTGGGTTCCAAAAACTCAGTTTTCTTTGGGGATGTAGATCCTCAGGGACTACCCAGGCTCCAGTAGACGTCCTCAATTCTGGGCACATATGAGCTGCAGTTAAGTGGATCCAGTGATTTTTTTTTTAATAGCACATGTAGTCAGGAAAGAAAAGTGGTGTAGGGACAGGAAAAAACTGGGGTTGATTTGATAAAAAAAAAACATGTATACATAAACTTATCAAGCAATAAAAGTATTAACAAAAATATTGTGGGCTACAGTAAGTTGTCCAGTACAGCATCAGGTGTCAAGGAGTGAGGAAGAAAGATGTCAGGGATGTGTAAGCTCTGGACTTGAAAGGACAGTATCCCAGAGGCATAAACAAATCAAATAAATAAAAGGTATGTTATAAATAAATAAAGTAAATTCGCCATAAAAGGGTCACTTGTGCCGTTCACACAATGTACAAAAAAAGTCATAGTGAGGGGATGGTAGGAAAAACCTGATAAAGTTTTTTTTCATGATGAACATGGCCTCTGTGGATACCTTGGCCATTTGCTTGGCCAAGGCCCTGAGAGCTGAATCCAGCAAAAGGTTGTTAAGGATCCCTGGGGAGCAGCATCCATTACAAAAGTTCTCCTCTGGCTCAGCACAAAGCTGGGTAAAGTTCAAAGGAATATATGCTTAATCTCTGATAATAATACATAAGAAAATAATAAATAATAAAAATAAAACAAACATAAAAATGTTTACATATGTTTCTTAAAATAATTTACATGCAATTTCTATTCACAGTTTTTAGTAAGCAGATTTGAGTGATCATACGTATCCTAGGAAATCTGACTCCATAGGGCTGTTCATGACACCAGAGGCCAAGAGTGAACAAGTACTCTATAAGTGAAATGGAGGGAAAGCAAGAATGGTTTTAACCAGATCACTTTGAATGGAATGACAACAATAAATTGAACTGTTTGAGAACTTTTCCAAGTGTGACAAATAAGGTTACATTACTAAAGAATCTATCTCTATAATCTTGGACTCTGAAAAAAAACTAATGGGAACCAGACTTGATTATTTGAGCTAACGTGCAGAAAATGAAGTGTATATTAAGGATACATCATTTTAGATGAAGGTATAAGAGCAAAAGTGAGACAAAGATTAATTTAATATACAACAATTTATACAAGGAGACCTGTACATTTTCAAGTAAATATTTTAGCAAAAAAACCTATTGAAATAATTCCAGAAATAATTTTAATTTTTATATGGGTCAGAAACAATACATTTTGTTTTTTAAAATTTATTGTATATATAATAATAAAATTGAGAGACTAAAAGGATTTGATCGGTATAGATCAAGAGTTTAGTAAACAATGAGGGGTAATAAAAAGTAAGATATCAAGGGCTTAGCACAGGTTTGTTTAATTCCATTAAAGACAATCAATACATTTTAGGGATAGAAAATTTTGCATGAATTTAAATGAATCTGATTCAATTAAAATATAAAGATGGAGTCAGGAATGACTTTAGTATTAGAACTTAAATACTAGGAATTTAATATTTTAATACTAAATATTTGTGGGAGTTGGATACCAGCCTGGTCTACATATCAAGTTCTGGGATAGACAGGGAAGGGTATGTAGGGAGATCTTCTCCCTCAAATAAATGAAAATAATAAATTAGCTAATTAAATAAAAACTATGAAGATGGTCCAATTTAAAAAAAAAGAACATTACAACATTCTAGTCATTTAATTTTGATGTATTAGGAAAAATCCTGATAAATATTTGTTTGTTTTTCTTGTATATTATTGGGTAAGGAAGACATTTTTACAGTGTCATTAGAGTTAACAGTGCTTTAGAAAGTTAATAAACTTGTCTGCTGAAGCCACACTGTTTGGATAAAAGAGCTTGAGTTTGGGACTCCTAGACCAAACAGTGTAGTACCGTGTCAGCCCTGTTCTTCCAGGCACAACGGACATCTTCTATGTATGGTCTAGTCACAGAAATAGGTTTCAGTCTTTAAGTTTTTGTTCAAATACTTTTTTTTTAAGAAAGCCTGACTGGTCTTCCTTGTCTGACATTCCTTTTTGATATAAATATATTTTTCTAGCACAAGGGGAAAGATGCTTGTATTTGAATAGAACTTCCAGTTACTAAAGCCACAAAAAAAAGGACAATGGCTTCAAATTTCATCTCATTGACCGAATACATATTTGAGAAAAAATAAAAAATTTTAGTAATGATGGTCCCCTGAAAATGAGTGAATAACCCCTGATGGCAATGCCTAGGGAATTACGGTTAGTTCTCTCATGCTTTTTTGCAGAAAATATTTGCTATAAATTTAGGGTACTCTGTAAGGCACCAAGTAAATCTTACAAAACAATAAAAATTAACCTTTAAAATAAATTTGTTTACCTTAATATTTTTGTGTGCGAGAATGTTTGCCTGCACATATGTACATGCAAACATGAACATTCCTAATATCCATGGAGGTCAGAAGAGGTTACAATTCCTGGAACTGTAGTTACAGCCCGTTGTAAGCCATGATGTGGTTACTGGGAATCAAACCTGGGTCCTTTCCAAGATCAGCAGGTGCTTTTAACCCCTGAGCCACAGCTCCAGCTCCCAGACCCTTAAATAAGTTTGTGACTTAGTGGTCAAGCACCAGCCTAGCAAGCACATAACCCCGTGTTTTTCCTTTGCATTAGCAAAGGCATATAAACAAAACAGAGCTTCTAGTAAGTTTGTTTTTTTAATGTTTATGACTTTTGGGTCTGTTTTCAACAAGTTTTATAGGATGTTCAGTTCAAGAAATAATTTTTGAAATATATAGTTTGTCTGTTTTTTTTTTTAAGAAATGATAATAAATTCCTTAGAAATTACACAAGCATCTCAGAAATTCAGTTCCAAGCTTGGACGTTTACTTGAGCTTTCAGATCTGCTTCTTACATGCTCTGGGAAGAAGGGGAAGTTATTCAGTTTCTCTCAATCATTTTCTTCTCATCTCATTATAAGGATTGAAACTATGTATTATAAGTGCATTTGATATACTTGTGCATTACTATAATTTTTATCTTATTTTATGTGTATGGGTGTTGTGCCTGCATGTGTGTCTATGCACTACATACATGCTTGGTGTTCAGAAAAGTCAAAAGGCGTCATTGGATCCCCCGGAACTAATTCTACAAACAGGTTTGAGCTGCTGTGTGGGTGCTTTGAATCGAACCCAGGTCTTCTGGAAAAGCAGTAAAAGCTCTAGACACTAAGCCGTATCTCCAGTCCATTTTTATTTTTATGTCTTCACGTGCAATGTGGTAAATTTAATGATTTTATAAGGAGTATACTTCAATCTACTTATTGTAAGGTTGTATATTAATTTTAGGAAATATAAGGCTTTTTAAAAACTGTGAATGTGCGTTTTTGCATTTTTACTTTTCATTCTATTTTCTGTTACTCACATTCCAAATGATGAGATAGAAAGGGAGTTAAGAAGAAAAAATAAAAATAACATTTTTTCACCTTCATAATTCTTGAAAATTTGATAATCTCAGCTGCTATTTCAAATGAATATATTGCTCAGTATAAATTCAGGACATTAGGCTGAAAACTCCCTCTGTTGGTAAAACTGACCCCGGCAACTTGTATAGCATATGGAGATCTTACACTTGAAGGATGTATCAAATGCTGTGGCCTCTGGTTGCCAGCCATGGTTCTCGATGGAACTAAATAGCAGCACACGCTTCCAGCAAGAGTTGCTGCCCAGCTGGCTGGCTGTGGCAACGTGAACATGGGCTGCCAGCCTTTCTCCCATGCTCAGCTGCTCTCCTAGCAGCAGATAGTAAGCAACACTGGTCAGTTTTTTGTCCCAAAACACCCATCTGTCAGCCTCTGTATTTCCCTTTTCTCCCATGCAAGAGCCCAAGGGACGAAATGTTTAAATGAAGATCTGTTTTGATCTTTCCAATTGTGTAAATGTTCTGTCCTTGAAATTAGACATGAACTCTTAGCACTAAAGAGGCAGGACAATTGGGATATCCAATACTGTCTGAATTTAAAAGTGCTTTCCAGAGCCAGGCAGTGGTGGCATATGCCTTTAATCCCAGCACTAGGGAGGCAGAGGCAGAGTTAGAGGCTAGCCTGGTCTATAAGAGTTACAGGACAGGCTCCAAAGCTACAGAGAAACCCTGTCTCAAAAACAAGCAAACAAACAAAACATAAAAGCAAAAGAAAAATCAATCCTTTCCAGGCCAACCTAGGATACATAGTGAAACTTGTAGAAATAGGAGCGGCGGGCTGCGTCCCGGCACCCGGCCGCCCACATGGCTAGCTCTACCCGAAACAATTACACGGACACTGTGTTCATTCAATCACCGCTTGGCCCC
>NC_022016.1:41162598-41163076 GCF_000317375.1 Microtus ochrogaster
GTTTAAACAAAAAAAGGAAGGCTTTAACTTTAACATAGCAAAATTACATATAGCAAAACAGTTATCAAGCAAGAATTACAGTTACAATATTCATAACTATTTTATCTTTTATCATAACTAAGGAAAACTATATCTATCCATTCTTCAACTCCATCAAAGACTCCAGAAGGATATAATAATACCTAAGTAAGCAATAAGTCCAAAACTCTAGAAATGACAGAGACATATCGCTGCCTGGATAGTCACCCAAAGTTCCTCTGTACCGTTGGGGCATCAATATTCAGCCTACAGGCCCATAGTATCCAGCAGACATTTTTATCAAGCAGGAAATTCCAAGCACAGTTCAGTCACTTTCTGCTGTGTCCTGCAGAATGTCTCGCAGACTCTTTCATGAGTCAAGAACCCTGATAGACCATCTCACCTTTAGGCAAGTTCGGTAGTCCTCTCTCTGTGGGTTCTCTGTGTCCAGTTTATGCAA
>NC_022016.1:41163176-41181516 GCF_000317375.1 Microtus ochrogaster
ATGGCGTCTCTCTGAGGCATCTGCTCCCGAGAGCAGAGCTGTGGAATCTGACCTCACTTCCTCTTCCGCCCAGCATTCTGCTCCTCCCACCTACGTTCCAACCTATCAGGTCAAGCAGCTTCTTTATTAAATCAACCAATGACCTTCCTCCATCAGAAACTCTTTCTCAAAATTAAGTAAATAGAATAAAATTTTGTCATTTTTACTTTTAATGACACTTAAGTTGTTCAAGCTTGAATAACACAAAAGAAACAAGCATAAACATTCTATTAATAATCAAGATATTAATAAACATTCCAGAATACCTTGACAGAAAATTATTATAATCTTATACTAATAGATAAAGAGCATGAGAAATTACTTAATCACAAGCTACAGAATGTTTATCAATAAAATCAATGGAGAAGCAACATAATAGCCAAATATTCTTTTGTGGTTTAAAAGCCATTGTCTAAATTAGTTGCTGAATAAAGAAACTAAATAATAAGAACTTTAGAACCGTTAATATTTTGGTCTGACTAAAAGTTAGCTGAAAGAATACTCATCCAAAATTGCAATCATAATTCAATAATCACAGAAGCTTCAAAACAGTACACAAAATGACAATCATGAAATCCACCAGCTGTTCTAATAGCAACTTACTGGTGTCTGATGACTTACACTTTGAAACAAAATTTCACAGATGTTTTCTTAATATAATAATCTTTTGAAGTAGGTGGACATGCATCATTGTTTTCAGATGAAAATACTGAAATCCAAAGAGATTATATAATGTGAAAAATATCAGGCTTTTGATTCCATTTTCTTGAGCTTGTATTCAGAGTAGGTCTTTTCTTTTCTCTCTGCTGGCCTCAAATGTTAATATTCATCATATGGTGGCTATCTTAGTTTTTCTGAAAGAGTTCAAATATTCACCTATAGAATGTGTGTGTGTGTGTGTGTGTGCGCGCGCGCGTGCGCACATGCACGCGCACACTTGACAAAGAGAATAAAGAGAGAGCCATTTTGGTGCTAATATTATATTCATCTGTTGAACTCAGGACCACAATGAAGCACAATTCTTGGTATTCATACCTTCTAAATTTTGTCCTTGTTATTGGCTTTATAAGAATAGTGTGGAAGTGATGCTGTGCTGGTTAGGGCTGAAGGCCTACAATCTATGACTTTAGCTCAAACACCTAACATAATATAAAAGAGATATGACTTCCTTGTTGACTTCTCAGGCCACCTTGGTAGAAACACCATGTGGAAAAACTACTTGAAATTAGAGAGACTATAAGATCACATGAAGAAAGAAGATGAAATACCCTGGAATCCTTATGTCTGCTGGACGTAGTCACAGGAGTGACCCTGAAGGAGACCAGCAAAACTCTACTAGAGCACAGCCTATTTGGCAGGCCTGTATGGAAATGAAGAGGAAGTGATGGCAAGCTACTGAGTTTTATAGCAGCAGACTACTGAAAGAAATATGGAAGCAGCAGGCCTCACGATTCTTGCCATGTCCGTAGTTGCTCAAAGTCCTGATGAATTCTGCATTGGATATCTTGGATCATTAGGATAAAGGAAAGGCCTGTTCTGAAACTAAGAAGTTCATGAAATTGACTGATTTCTTGTGTAATCAAAGCACTAATGCTACTAATTGTTTGAGCCAAACATCCAGGCACAATGTGGCAGTCTAGATGTGAAATGACATAAACTCATTTTGCATCCATGAATGCATTCCCAGCCTATGAATTCTGGTGTGTATGTGGCTGCTTTCAGTTCTGGGAATGTCAACTGGGAGAAGGTAGCAGCAGCTTGGCCATGAAAGCAAAGGTTTATAAATTAGCAAATTTTCAACGCTCTGTTAATTAGTGAGATTGATGAGACTAAGGAAAAAAGTTTCCAAATCTGTGTGAAAATGAAAATGATGATACAAGTAAGCACTTTAGGAGCACTGAGGGAAATGCAGGCAAGGTGCAGCATGCTTTGACACACACTGTATCTAGGGCATTTGGGTCTGCTCATGTAACCAGTTTGTTTTTCAAACATTAAAAATGATCCTGTTGATTGTATGATTTTTCAAAAACATATGTAAGGATAATTTATTTAAGCCTTAATGGAAGATATAATCATGGCTTGTTTAATGAAAGTACTTGGTTGATAGGTACAGAAAAGACCTGAGCTAGTCTATGATGGGAACTAGTTTTCCTTCTCTAGCTTTTTGGTCCCATCTTTCTGGTCTTGCTCTTCAGTGAATTCTGGTTTGGGTTTTTTTGTTTTGTTTTGTTTTTCGTGTGTGTGTGTGTGTGTGTGTGTGTGTGTGTGTGCATGTGTGTGTATGTTTGTTGTTTTCTTTTTGGAAGAAGGTGGTTTGCTGAGAAACTAGCAGATGGTCAAGTAAAGTTTAACATACAGTCCCCACCCTCAAGGGACTCAGTTTAGGTCCAGAAACAACATTGCATAGAGGGGCTCAGAGAAGCTAATGATGAAATCAATCTCCATTTCATTTTATTGGAGATGGGCTTAAATCAAATATTTACACCCAGTTTCTTTCCCCCTGTCTTTATTTTTATGTATCAATGTGCACAATAGCTTCCTTCTAGAAAGTTATCCAAAATGCCTTCGATCTTTATTTATCAACTGGTCTATCACAATACAACTTAATGGCTATCAACAAAATTTCCTAAAAGCTAAGTAGAGTATGAAGTTATATTTCTATTATGTATATATAAATTTATTGGGAAAGATTCATACAATGGGTTTAAAAGTTGAGGGGTGTGTCTGGAGAAATGGATCAGTGGATACCAGAGCACAGAAATGTTTGGTTCCCAGTACCCATAGCTGCTCATATCTGCAGTAACTCCAGCTCCAGGGGACTCAAAACCCTGTTTTTGCCAGACACCTGCATTCACGTGCATATACCTGCACACAGACATGATTAAACGTATAATACATCTTTGTTATCTCTTCCCCCCTCCCTAATTCAAACCCCTCATTTTTCTCATTTCCTTCCTCTGATCACTTGTCTTGCTATTCTCTTCCCAGTTCCACCCCACAATGCTTTCTTTCCATTTTCATAACTAAATAAACAACCTTGTGAATTTGAAAGAGAATTAAGGAGAGGGTGTTTTATGAGAGGGCTTGGAGGGAGGAAAGAAAGGAAGAATTATGTAATTATATTATAATATCAAAAAATTAAAAAATTTTAAAGTTGAAAGGTTAAGTGGGGAAAAGTATATTTAAGACTTTTGAGGGAGGAAAGGGAAAATGATATAATGAAATTACGTCTCAGAATATTTATTTCAAAAAAGAACAATCATATATTAGTGAAAGAAATATAAATCTTCTATATTGTTGTTTTAATTAGAAGATGGGGAGTACAATTGTGAAAGAGTGGAGGAATTCTACAAAAAAAATAGTAACCCAGAGTGTACTTAGGGAAACTCAACTGTGGAAAAAAGGATCAAGGGGGTGCTGGGACACCACAAGGAAGAAATCACCCCTCACAATGGTCTACATTAAAAGACCTTGTCTCAAAACAAGAAAAGTTCCCCCTTCCCCTCCCTTCTATCTCTCACATGTGTGTGTGTAGAAACACACACACACACACACACACACACACACACACATTCTAAACTAGTGAGTCAAATAGAAAAAGTAATAATAGGACTGACATAGTAGAAAGCATTTTTTTCATTGTAGAAATAATACATGTTGCCTCATGTACAAGATATATTAGTCTTACCTTGTTTGGGGGTTTCATTCTGACATATGGATTCTCATGCTCCTATATTCTTACCTGTACATGGAACACATAGACAACTTATGCAAGTGTGAAGAAATACCTATCTTCATCATACTGACTTGCTAAGAAAGTTTCATCACCTTCTTGATTAGAACAAAAAAAAGCTTACATTGGTTTCCAGGCTTGTGTCACAAAACAAAGAATTTTCTCATACTTCATACCCCAAGGAATCTGGTGTTTGAACAATCATATTTTTTTATTTTACTTCTTTATTCAACCCCTCTGAATTTTTTTTTAAATTTTTTATTGAGAAAAAGAAAAAAAAAAAGTTTCCCCCTCCCCTCCAGCCTCCCATTTCCCTCCCCCTCCTCCCCCCCTTCTCCCCCTCCCCCCACTCCTCTCCCCCTCCCTCTCCAGTCCAAAGAGCAGTCATGGGATAAAACCAGACTCTCTGAACAATGAGGGCTGATGAGAAGCCAAGGACAATGGCACGGGGTTTTGATCCTACTTCATGTGCTGGCTTTGTGGGAGCCTAGCCAGTTTGGATGTTCACCTGCCTAGACATGGACAAAGTGGGGAGGTCCTTGGACTTTCCACAGGGCAGGGAACAATCATATTTTCTATAAAAACTGAAATGAATAAGGATAACAAGACAGGTTCCTCTTGTAAACAATCCAAACACTTTGTGCCTTAGTTATCTTTTTGACATATTGGAAATAATTACAGGAGAATCCTCCTCCCTATTGCTTTCTCATATAAGTTTACTGGTGTGACAAGTTCCTTGAAATTACTTTAATAAGAAACAGATAAATTTACAGCCAAGAATGGTGGTACTTCATGACTATACTTCCAATACCCCAGTACTTGAGAGGTTAAAACAAGAAGATAACCACAAGACAAAGGCCAGCCTGAAGATACGAAATTCTAGGTCAACCTAAGCTATTAAGTGAAACTCTAGCTCAAAAAAAGGAGAGAAAGGTTTACTGTATGTATGAGATGGTTCATTTATTCCCAGCTGTCCTTTGAACTCAAGACATGCAATGCATATCCTAGATAGACTAGAATTTTCTCTCTTCCTTCCTCTTGAGAACTAAAGGAAAGACACACAACAAAATCGTAGAAAAACAAATAAACCTCCCTATTTCAGACCAGACATTTCACAGACTCTGTCTAGCTGTCTCTAATTTTCTGTTTGATTTTCCATGACTTACAGGCAAGAATGAGAGTTATTTGGGCAGAAATTAAATGTGCAAAAATGTTTTACCATCTGTTGTCATATTCATGAATGTTATCCCTCCCAAAAACTCATTATTAAAAATATTTACTGGACATGAACAATATATCAAATTTTGTTCTAAATATGGGAGCTGCTTCACAGTTATTATTCATTTGAGCATAAGCTAGAGATAGCCCATCCTTCAGTTCTGCTATTCTTGATACCTTTCCCTCTCCTTGAAAGAGAAAGTTATTTAAGATTAAATAGATTACGAACAACCCTTAACACAGTGTGCATAGTAAAGGTTGAAAATGTTGACTGACTGGTAAATTTGTAAAGCCTGTTTCATCATCTTAATTGCAGATTTCTTACGAGATATAGACAGGACTTATTATTTCTCAGGTATATGCCATTTGCTAATTTCATATTTTTTGTCTTTATAATCAATGTCCAACATCTGATGCTCTAGTTCAGGTTTAAAAAACAAAAAACAAGTAAAATATGCTGAATGTGGTGGTACATGTGTTGTGGAATATTATTTTAAGGTGTGTTACATTTGTTTATGCTGTGGAACATTTGTTTAATGATGCAAAGATGTGTTGCTTTTGTTTATGTCGCATTTGTTTAACTCTGTGAAGCTGTGAATCTTGGCCAAAAACCTGGTGTTCGAATAAAAAGCTGACTGGCCAATGGTGAGGCAGGAGAAAGGATAGGCCTGGCTGGCAGGCAGAGAGAGTAAATAGAAATAGGAGCAGCAGGCAGGAACAAGAACAAAGGAGGACAGCAAACACAGGGAGTAAGAGTAAAAGTAGTTAAAGGAAAAGGCCCGGAGGCAAAAGGTAGATAGAAAAAATTAAGTTAAGGAAAGCTGGCTAGAAACAAGCCAAGCTAAGACTGGACATTTATAAGTAAGAATTATATCTCCATGTGGAGGATTTATTTGTGAGCTGGGTGGTGGGCCCCCTAAAGAGTAAAGAATAAAAAGTGAGAAACAGCCAACAACATACATGCTAGTAATTCTATTATGCCAAAGGAGGAGTCAAGAGGATTCTGATTTCAAGGCCTACCTTATCTCAAAACAAACAAACAAACAAAAGTCAAAATAACAAATTCTTGTTTCCCAGCTGCCCTTGCACCTAGGATACTGACACACAGCTGTTAGATCAGCAATAGTGAGAAGTACTGAGAGAACTTATTTGCAGCAGCAATATTCACATCCAAGAGGTGGCAGTGGTAGCAGAGTTAACAATGAAGGCTGTGGTAACCAGTGTTCATGGAACTGACATAAATCCTCTCTCAAATGTCTCACAATTCATGGAACTGACATAAATCCTCTCTCAAATGTCTCACAATTCGTGGAATTGACATAAATCCTCTCTCCAAATGCCTCACAATTTTGATTCATGTTACAACATCTTGTCTGCTTATTACCCAAGTATGATTCTACGGCTTTCCAACATATCATCAATTAATTTCTCTTTTACTTAAATCGGACAAAGAAGAATTCTTTTGATTTTATGCTAAGAAACTTCTTTCCTAGCCTCCCTAACAGACAGAAAATAGACAGTCCATGCATGGTTCATTTATCCAGTACTATTTTTTTTGAGTTAAACTCAAAAACTTTAATTCTACAGTCTTTTGTATGTTTAAGTATTTTAATATATTAATTTTATCTATACCATGCCATCTTAAGGTACTTCCTTACAAACAGACATCATACAATCTATTTCTATAAGTTCAGAAATATACCAGGTTTCTGGTAAAGAACAAGATGAGTATAGTTTTCTTTGATCAATATCACCTAGATAATATCAAAATAATAGTCATTAGCACAACTAACAGAAAGGTAGATAATATTCTTTCTGAACCAAGACCGAGAACACATGAGTTACTTAGAATTAAAATTCAGTACCACATAAAAGGAACAAAAGATTTTAACTCAGTTCAAACTGCTTTGAATTTAGTTTAGTCAAATCAATTTTTGTAACTAGACAGTCTTAAAACGAAGACTGATTATAGGTTAAAATTAGATAAAATAAGAATGAATGGATACATTTCAATGTGTTTGTCGCAATGTCATTGTTTGACTAATAATGCATGCTTTCCTCCTTTCTATAGCTCTCCAAAGTATATTCACATAACAAGGTCAGAGAATGTTGGTTTGGTGTTGGGTGTCAAATGAATTAAAGAATGAATCGACTACAGATGTAGTGAAGGAGACTGGACTGAAACAGCAGCCCTTATTGTGAACATGACCTGGAGGTGAAGGTCTAGTTCTAGGAAGGGAATGTTGCTCTCTTAGTAGCCAGTTTCTCTCTCTCTCTCTCTCTCTCTCTCTCTCTCTCTCTCTCTCTCTCTCTCTCTGTATGTGTGTGTGTATGTGTGTGTGTGTATGTGTGTGTGTGTATGTGTGTGTGTGTTTGTGTAGAACTACTTACATCAAAGCAGATTAAAATGAAATGATATGAATTTAAATAATCAGGATCTGATCCTACAGATGTCAGTGTTTTGATCAATCAATATTAAAAAGTTCACTCTTTGGGGCTGAAAAGATAGCTAAGCAGTTAAGAGTACTTGGTGCCCTTGCAGAGGGCCTTTGTTAGGTCCCCAGCACACACAATAAGTAGCTTACAACTCCTGTTCCAAGGGATCTAATGCCTTTTCTGACTTCATAGACTCTACCCATCCATGTGGTACACATAAACTCTGGTATGGATACATAAATAAAAAAATTTAAAAGAAATTTTAAGCTTACTCTTTGGTGTATTCATTTAACAACATATTGAAAACTTATCCTATCATGTATTGCTGGAGACTTTAGAGCTAGACCTGTAAATGAGACAGATAAAATCCTGAACTAAATAATTTATATTCTAATAAGATCGATAAATAAGTCATTAAAGAAGCAGAAAATATTCCTATGTATCAGCTAGTAATAAGTCCTATAAAGCAAAGTAAAATAGGATACAGAACATAACCTGATGGAAGCTGATATTTTCAGAAGGGTTGCCATAGAAGTTCTTTCCCTGAGGTGGCAATATTTGGCAAGCGACAAATAAAATGAGTGATCAAAGCAGACATCTGAACAAAGGTGCTCCAGGGGTGTGCAAGACAAGGACAACATTCCTGAGGTGTGATTATACTTAATTTGACAAAATGAAGGAAACCATTTTGCTCAGTATAGGAATTAAAGGAGACAATAGGAGAGTATTTGGGCACTATGCTACCCAGATCTTTCTTCACTGAAAGACATGTCACTCCAGCTTATGACCAGTAGCTATACCTTAACTGATGAGTGTTTTCTCAGGAAAGGTCTTACTTCTGACGTGGTCAGTACATATGTGATGATTAACCCACGAGGGACTATACCAGCCACATTTTGGCCCAATTCAAGACAACTCTGAAGAGTTGTTCTACTTTCAGAGCAGAAGGTCAAACATGACTAAAAGTGAGTATGAATTGAAGTTTGTTGCCTGCTCTTTTTCATTTTCTTCCATGGACAAGATGTTAGTTACAAGTGAACCCTCTTTAAAAAAAATAAAAGGAAAAAAACAAAAACCATGCCCCCTAAACACCATCAACAGACAGCACAACTTACAGAAGTAGGTGATAATTTCTTTAGTAAATTTGGTTTTATATTTAAGAGTGTTATATAAGATTTTTGTTCTAAGCAGAAGTATGCTATATTCCAATTTCTATTTTAAAGGGATTGTTGACCTCCTAGATGGATAAGAGGGTGTTATAAGAAAACTGAAAGTAGATTCTCCTCCAATAATTGTGAGTTCACTGGCATTGAGTAGTTATCTAGGTTTCCAGTACCAGGCATAGTTTCCCTCTTGCTGAGCATGTCCTAACTCCAATCAGAAAGTTGTTGGTTACTGTCAAGGTATGTTTGCCACTACTGAACCCTTGAGGTTATCATGGCAAGCTGCTTATTTATTAAACCAGCATAATCCTTAGCAGTAATTTACAGGCATATGTTCTTATATGCACAGATAACTATAGTCTTCACCACTCAGCAACAGACAGAGATCAATACAGAATTGTGGCTCCCATTCCCAGGGGCTACATCTAAAAGATACTCCCACAGTTACGGTTCCCAGAACATTGCAGTAGAGATGGTGGAAAGATTGTAAGATCCAGAAGACCATAGAGTTTTCTGTGAGATTGTGTCTCCTAGTAATATCAGAAGCTGCATCAATAAGGTCTCACCAACTTGACTGCCCAAACATGAGCTGAACAAGGATGATCCCAATGGACATGCCAAAGTAGACAGGGAAAAGCCCATGTGACCTCAGCGCTCCACAGAGAACTATAAGTAACTGAGGAAAGGTAGTAACACCAATTCGTTGTATAGTGTCAGCTAGCCCTGAAATATACATACAAGTAACATTATATGGACTGAACAGGTGTACATATGTGCATGCAATAACAATTTGTGCAAAAAAGAGACCATAAATTTGAAAGAGAGTGTGGAGGGGTATATGGGTGAATTTGGAGGAAGGAAAGGGAAGGCAAAAATGTTGCAATTATATTATAATCTCAAAACTCAAACCAAAATAAAACCCAGAAAGTTGGGAAGGTCTTGAAGGAATTCAAGCAACAGGTGACATTGATATCACACTTGAGAAGGATTAATAAAAATAATGGGAAATGGATCGGCCCAAGATGTATTCTAAAGACAGAGCTGAAAGAATGAAGTGATGCTCTTTATCCATTAAAGTTACCATTCAACTCTATAATTATCATCAGAATAAAAGTCACCCCCTTGGGCAGATATATGCAAAAAGCTCACCTCTCTATTCAACTGTATATAATAAAGAAGCTGAGCTTTGGGAGAGGGCACTGCAACATCAGAAAACTCAGACCACTTGATCCCAGATTTTCTGTAAAAAATTAAAAGAAGAAAAGAGTCAATTAAAAACATAGGTCTTTTTACAAGTACAAGCAATGTTTAAGCTGTATAATGCCACTAATAAAGATCACATCAACTCTCATATCGTTTCTATTTGTAACTTAAGACCTTTGTTTATATCATAGAAACAAATGCCATTGAACTACCTGGGAGAACATCCTTTCAGGGCTAATCAAGCTGTGCACTTTCTGTTATGAGTTGATGAGTTATGGCCCACAACACAATTCTAGCCAATTACATCCTATTTCCACAGGACCTGTATCACAAGAATAATTTTTACATTGTGTGTGTGTGGGGGGGATATTGATATATGTGTTTGTAACATGAGGGTCTGCTTGTTGGGGTTTCTGTCCTGCCCAGTCCCCCAGCCATTTAGTCCCAGAGAAAATCACAGAGGTCTCCATAGGATTATAAACTGGCTGGCCCATTAGCTCAGGCTTCTTATTAGCTCTTGTAGCTTATATTAACCCATTATTCTTATCTATGTTAGCTACATGGCTCGGTACCTTTCTCAGGGGGCGGGTAACATCTTGTTTCTTCTGCGGTCTGGGCTGGACTGCAGAGGAATGGGCCTTCCTCCTTCCTAACATTCTCCTGTTCTCATCGCCCCACCTCTACTTCCTGTCTGGTTGACCCTCCTATACTTCCTGCCTGGCCAATCAGCATTTATTGAAAACATGATTGACAGAATACAGACAATTATCCTGCACTATGTGTTTGCACAAGCACATGAACATTGGTGGTCAGAGGTTATCAGTGAATATTTCCCTCTGCATCTCGCTATGTTATCATTTAGAGAAGATCTCTTCCTTGAACCTAGCTATTACTCATGGCTAGCAAGGTCCAGGGTTCCACCTGTTTCTAATTTGCCAGAACTGAGATCCCATAAGCAGGTGGCGCAGGTTTTTATGGAGGTGCTGGAGATCTAAACTTAGGTTCTCTTACTTACTTGGCAAGAGCCTTGCCAACTGAGCTATCTTTCTAACCTCCAATTTCTATGTTTTTAAATGATTGAATCAAAATCAAAACAAGCATGTTTTGTGTCCCTAAAATGTTGGATTCAAATTTCCATATCCATATAGAAGTTCTGTTGGTACATGATCAAATACATGTGTTTAGCTATAGCCAGTGACTGCATTTTTGCTCTAAGACTAGAGTAACTGTAACAGAGACCACATGTCCTATACAGCCTGACATACTCACCAGCTAGCCCTTGTAGAAATGTTCACTGACATCTTGTTCTCACAGCAGTACAATCTGGCAGAATATTGAGATTGGGTTAGTGGGACTGGTGACCTCTTCACCCCTGCTAACTTTGTGTCTCCTGGATACTAGTGTGATGAGCAATCATTCAGGGTCATTTTTAAAAGTTTTATTTGAAAGGTCCATTGAATTCTAACTTTTTCCATAGTTTCTTTTGGTCATTTAAAGGTTAATTGTGATTCCTTTGTATGGTGGGCTCTTTCTTATTATTATAAAGCATAAGTTTCAGACCTTTACAGCTGACCTTGGAACTGTCACCTAGTCATACTCACCAAGCAACATGCAGTGACAAATGAAAGCAAACAGCAAATAATTTAGAGCCACTCTTCTCCATTTTCTATGGTGCACACTTCAGTTCCTGTTTTTGACCCTTGTTCCTGTTACTCCCATTTTTGTCTTCCCTCGCAATTTGGACTTGACTTTTAAACTTGATCTTCCATGAATTAAACCTTAGTCTTAGCCTGGGATTTTGACTCATGTTTGCCTCGATGGTCTTCAGCATGTAACTGTCTTTTAGGAAGTTCTAGATTGCTGTGAAACCAGAGCTCAAGCCTTGTGTTCTTTTTATTATAACATATCTATTTCTTTTGTCATCCCAAACCTTCAGCAATTATTAATCTCATTTCTATTTCTAAACATTTCACCATTGCAACAGGAATCAAATACCATACTTTTTGTTTCACTCTGTATGAGTGCAGTAGATTCATTGTAATTATTGCCTGTATCTACCATTCATTCATTTTCATCACTATGTAGCATTATATGTATATATGTATAACAGTATGCTTAACTGTTCACGATTATCTAATATCTAATACCTAAGAATATTTAGACTGATGGCTGACTTTGCTCATTAAAATTAAGGTTGCTACTGACATTCATATATGGGTTTCTATGTAGGCCCTTGGAGGAGGGTGGGTATTTTCAGGCCTAGAGAGACCAAGAAGATCCATGACTGGGTCCAACTGGTATACTGGAGGTACCTTTTGCTCATTTTACCCATCCTCTTCAGTAGCTTTTGAATGTGAGCTCTAAAGTTAAATTTTGTAAGGAGCACTTCTGGATGCTTCCTTATCATTGGCAAAGCTTCCTATGATTTCTTGTGCAAACAGCATCTCATCTAATAAATTTCCATTCAATGAAAGGGTGGAATGAATGTGTCCAGGCTACCTTATGTTGCTAGGACAGGAACAGAGAATCCCTAAGAGTGGCTGCCTTCTCTTTGTGGTGTGCTGCTGATTTTTCCATTCATTCCTAATAGTTCAAAAGACTATCTCCTTACTACTCTTCAGATATTTTCTTGAGGTGTCATTTTATAATTCCCAGAAGCAGTGGGACTAAAATGATCTATGATATTTTGTATGATTCAGAAGTCTGAGATCATTTTGAAAATTAGGAAGGAGAATCTGGGCATAGTGGTACATGCCTGTGGTCACAACACTTTGGAGGCTGAGTCTAAATGATGGAGAGTTTCAGGCCAGTCTGGGTTACATACACAGATCCTGTTTCCAAATACCAGAAAAAAACTCATACAACTAAACAAAATAATGTAATTACAGAAACAGAAAGTTAGAATAACAAAAATTAGAAATAGGTATAGGTCTTGACTTTAATTATCTACTCAAAATAATGCTATTCAATCGACATCTGTCTTAATCAGTGTTCCATGGCTGTGAAGAGACACCATAACCACATCAATTTTTATAAAGGAAAACATTTAATTGGGTCTTGCTTACCGCTTCAGAGAGTTAGTCCTTTCTCTTTACCACGGGAAGAATGGTGGCATGCAGGCAGACTTGATGTTGAAGAAGTAGCTGAGAGTTCTGCATCCAGACTATAAGCAGCAGAAAGAGAGACACAGAGAGAGAGAGACAGACAGACAGACAGAGAGAGACCTGGGACAGGCTTTAACTTTTGACAGTTTAAAGCCCACTCTGAGTGACACACTTCTTCCATTAAGGCCTTTACCTACTGCAACAAGGCCACACCTCTTAACCTTTCTCAAGTAGTGCTACTCCCTAAGGGCCAAGCATTCAAACATATAAGCCTGTTGGGGGCCATTCTCATCTGAACCACCACATTCCACTCCTTGGCATCCATAGGCTTATAGCTGTATCACAATGTATAAAATTATGCAAAAATGCATTACATCCAACTTCAAAAGTCCATATTATCTATTAGTCTCAACATTGTTTCAAAGTTCAAAGTCTCTGCTGAGACTTAAGGAAATCTTCTAATTGTAACCACCTACAAAATCAAAATGAAAAAGCAGATCACATACTTCAAAAATACGATGGCAGAGAATACACATTAACATTCCATAAGAAAGGAAAGGGAGCATAATGACGAAAACTAGATCAAAGGAAGACTAAAAACCAGCTGTGTGAACTCCAAATTCTGCATCTTCATGTCTGATGTCAAAGTACTCTGCAGATCTCCAACTCCATTCAACTTTGTTAAACACAATAGGCTTCTCTTTGCAGCTCTCCTTGGCAGGTATTCCATGATTCTAGCATTGCCAACATATTGAGGTCTCCAAAGAAAACCATGCTTCACATTCGTAGCTGAGTGCAGTGGTTTCTCTGGGCCTCCATGCAAAACATCCTTGACATATACCTAACCTCAGTGGCTTTCCTTAGTCGCAGAGGGAGATTCTACCACCCTGTTCCTGTATTCTTGACTCTAAAGCCAGAACCAAATAGCTGTCAGGTTCTTCTGGTTGCTGAGGCTAGAATTTGGCCCCATCATTCAAATACATTTCCACCAATTTTCTGTTTTTGATGATTTTCTTCACTGTCTAAACTTTTCTTTAGTTTCTTTCCACAAGTTGGAAGTTTAACTTGGTAAGATCTTTCCCTGAGGTCACCACTCCCTTTATTACACTTAGTATCACACTTTTCTTTAAAGTTTTTATCTTCTTGAGCACTGGACTTAGTTTCATTAAATGTCCTTTTATCCTCAGTCTATACATTATGTATTTTTACTTGCTCAGCTTTCTACATTTTATTATGAATCTGCATAAGACTAGTTACTAATAGCCACTAGGCTGATGTGAAATTTCCTTTGCTAATGCCATTAATTCAAAACTCTTCAAATGAGCATTAGGCAGATTTTTAGGACAAGGGCAGAAAACAACCAAATTACTTACTGAAGTATTGCAAGAATGATCTTTAGGACATTTACTAATATTCTTCTCCTCTGAAACCTTTTGAGCTGGCCTCACATAATCCACATTGCCCTCAGTACCACTGTCTTCCATACTCCTACTAGTATGGCTCCTTAAGTCCCATTTAAAGCTCTCAATTGTTTTCCTAATCCAAAGTCCCAAAGTCAACATTCTGCCAATAAACAGCATGGTCAGGCCTGTCAAAGAATTACCCTGATTCTGTTTAAAACTCCTGTCGTTGTTAGTATTCTATTGTGGTGAACAGACATTCTGACTATGGCATCTCTTATAAAGAAAAACATTTAATAAGGGCTTGCTTACAGTTTCAAAGGTATAGTACATTATCATCATGACAAGAAGCATGGCAGTGTGCAGGGAGACGTGGTGCTGGAGAAGGTGCTGAGAATTTCACATTCAGAACTGTGGAAGCAGAAAGCAGGAAGAGAGGGAGATCCTGGGACTGGCTTGGGCTTTTGAAAGTGACACACTTTCTTCAAGAAATCCACACCTACTTCAACAAAGCCACACCTCTTAATCGCTCTCAAGTAGTGCTACACTCTGATGACAAAACATTCAAATATATGAGCCTATTGGGTTTCATTCTTATCCAAACCAACACAACACCTATGATTTACTGGTTTCAGCCTTTTAAAAACTTATGAAAGTTTTACTGGCTTTCATATACCAGAATAAACTACCCAGAATTCTGTGGGACTAATGAAAGAAGAGTTAATAAACAAAATTTGTATTTCTATAATTTTCTTAAAAGATAGAGAATGACTTAATCCCATGACAAAGGTCAAGAAACTTTAACTATTTAAAGCAGAATTTGCTCAAAGTTCTACTAATTAATGCTCATAAAAATCTTAGAAGATAAGTTGTAAATTTTGATAGAGGTAGATGAATTGGGGATGGTGATTTTAAAAAAACCCTATGACTGTATGAAAAATCCATATGGAAACCTACTAGTTTATGAATTAATCAGAGGATGTAATTTAAAATAGAATTTGAGCATAAGTATCCTTCTAGAACTCATTGCTTTTTAAATAAAAATCTAAGTGCCAGATGTGAGATACTACTCTAGGAGCTATTGGTCACATGGACCCCAGAAGCTCCAAAAAACAATAGAGACTATTGCTAATGTTCTTGATTGCCCACTAAAACTATATGATAAGAACCTATTATAAACAGCACACACTTTGGATACAGGACACAGAGGAGTCAAGTGGAACTGGCTAGCATTCAAAATTCCACAAAATGATATGCAGACTTGTGGGTGGATAAAAAATATCATCAATTGTGTTACCCTATGTACTGAAATACCTCCTTGCCAGGCAAAATATATTCACTGATGTAATATTGTCATGACTGTTGAGGGGGTAATCACCATTTTTGAGGCTTTTTCCATGTGAGAAAAACACATGTCTAGTATTATAAAACTGGTCAAAATCCTATAGTTAGGGAGGTCACAGTTCTGAGGAATGAGACCTATTACTAATGGTTTACTAATTGCATATGTTATCAAAGTGCTTTCTGAGTATTTATGTTGATAGCCACAGTCTAGTATTGCTCTCAGTCTTGGTCAGTAAAGCTTTTTTTCCAGTGGTTGACAGTTAATGTTGAGACTTATAATTTGTCAAAATGCAGATAATAAATGATTTTTTGGGTGCTCATCCCTGAGTGAGAAATCCCAGGGAACAGCACTGAAGAGGGGACAGAAAAATTGCAAGATCCGGAAGGTAGGGGAAAGTTTTATGAAATTCTGCCTTCTGGATATGACATGACTGTTAAAATTATGAGCACACAGAAGTTATGACTACCTAAACAAGACCTGCATATATGAACATATGTAAGGATGAGGTGTACTACTTGAGAAAACGTGTATCATCTGGAATAGAAATAGAATAAGAGGGTAACTTTTACCAAATATGATCATAATACATTGCATTCGTGTATAAAATAGTCAAAAATTAACAAGAGGAAAGGAATCTTGTAAGATAAGTATTATTTCCTCCATTTTACAAGTGATAGGACTCCATCTGAACAAACATAGAGTTAAATAACTGAACCTTAGGGGCAAAACAAATTTTATGTAGATTTGCATTTTGGTAAGAAGTGGGGCATGACCAGACCTATATTTATATTTCAAGTTCCAGTTTCAGTGCAGAAATGCTCTATTGCAAGTTTTAAAATTCTGCTAATTCAGTCTCTCCTATTTTTCATTAAGAAAAATTTTTGTGAATACAGTCACAAAGTACAAATCAGTTGGAGAGTACAGGCAGGGGATCTATTTCTCTGGATGGAGCTACAAGGAGCCTGTTATCACTGTCCCTTTGGGTTCAATGTCTTAGAAATGATAACACTGTGCTTCCCCAGGGTCAATCTTAAAAAATTTCTCAAGTAAGTGATATGAATAGGACCTATTTGGCTGGCAGCTAAATGAGAGCATTTATAATAGATTAAATGTTCCTATGTTTGAAAGTAGAAATGTAACTGTCTTAAGGAGAAGATCATTTCTTAATTTTTGCATCCTATTGCTCTTTGTGTATATTGGTTTGAATGAGCAATACCCCTCTATAGGCACATGTATTTGTACACTTGGTGCACTGTTTGGGGAGGTAGTACAGCCTTGCTGGGGGAAATAATTCACTGGGGGTGGGCTTTGAGTGTTCTTAGCCTCATCCCACTTCTATTTCTTTGCTTTGTGTTCCACATTGAGGATATGATTTCTCACCTTCCTGACCCCACAACCATGCCTCCAATAGCTGCCACCTCCTTGCAGCCACCACCACAATAGTATACTCAGAAACAATGATCCAAATAAATCCAAAATAAACTCTTTCTTGCATAAATTGATTTTGTCCCAATATCTTATCACAGCAACAGAAAAGTAACTAGTATAGTTATATATATTGTAGCACTTATAACTTTATTAGTTTCAGAAAAAAATAAGAGACAGAAGATTCCAGCTGTAGAATCTGTGCATGTAAGGATATCTACTTGAAATCTCAACTCAGTCAGCTTTATCAGTTAGCAGCTCTCTGACCTTGGGCAAGTGACTTGATATTGCTGAACCTTAGGGCTTTTACTGAGAAAATAATGGGATTTTTTTCATATGGATATTCAGGGAATTAAATTTCTCATGTCTCTTGAGGAAGAGACAAAGAACATTATTTTTTTTCCTTTTATGCACTCATAGAATGACCTAGAATTACAAAGATTGTGATTAAATTCCTACAGAGTAACACTACAGTTTCTCACATGAAATCTGAATTCCAATTTGAATCATTTGTGTGATCAATGACATGAGTGTTAGCATAATCCACTGAGACATCACTCTGGGTTTTGCTCTCTTCCTTTTGCTGCGAAAGGTTTAGAAAGTTTCCTTGTCTTTCTCTGAAACTTGAAAATATAATCTCATATTGACTACCTGAGTTCAGAACTCTTTCTTAACGTGATTATTATGGGTTTATGTGCAACTGTAAAGGTATAATTTTTTTAGTCAAAGTTTTCTTTCCATTCAAGGCATCTTGATCATGATCATGTCTTTCCCCTCCTCAACTCCTCCTATATCCTCTCCACCCAAATGTATGTCAATCTAACATTACCTACTAAATCCATGTTATGGAAAGAATGACCTCAACCCTAGGACTGAAATGCTAAACAGGTAGCCACCACTCTAAAGGAACATTGCAAAGTGTGCACTTAACCTCAGAGTTGCTGCCTACTCGAGACTATCTCTCAGTCTTCGGATCTCAGGTAACCATGTGAAGATCCATGTGACATTTTATAGAATGTCATAAATAAACCCTCTCTAGTCTTAGAATAATATAGCTCTGTCCATATTTCCTTTCCAAACTTATATAATATATAGTAGCTCCTAACATCATGTGTGTAGAAATACAATCATACTATGTTCCTGACTCCCCCAGTGTGTGTGTGTGTGAGAGAGAGAGTGAGTGTGTGTGTGTGTGTGTGTGTGTGTGAGAGAGAGAGAGAGAGAGAGAGAGAGAGAGAGAGGTCTCTATGTAGTGCCGAGTAACTTCAATTTCA
>NC_022016.1:41181621-41190874 GCF_000317375.1 Microtus ochrogaster
CTAGCTCTTGTAGACCAGGCTGGTCTCAAACTCACAGAGATCCACCTGCCTCTGCCTCCCAAGTGCTGGGATTAAAGGCGTGCGCCACCATCGCCCGGCTTACAGGTGTGTTTTTGATTCAGAGGATTATGGACTAAAAATTTAAAAATACTCCTACATATGAAAAACTAGTGATAATATAAAAGAAGACTAATGTCAACACACCTATTTTTAAATTGGAAAAATGAAAACTTGTGGTCTATAGGTATTCACTAGAGAAATGGAGGGAAGAGTCTCTATTAGGGGATAAAGAATACTAAATTATCAAGTTTCAGTTTTTCACCTTAGCCATTATGTATTATTTTTATCTACATAGCCAAGACATAGCAGAATATGACACGCAATAGGAAGGTGTTAAATCCAGAATTCTAGAGGTTATATATCAGCATGCTTTCCTCTTCCTAGGGAGAATCTGTTCCTTGTCTCATCCAGCCTCTGGCAACTACTGGCACACCTGGGTGCTCCTTAGCTTGCAGACACATTGTCTTAACTTTTGCTTCTTTTTACATCTCTTCTTCATGCATAATCTTTCTCTGCCTATGTCCCTAGAAGACACTTGCAATATTTAGAGCTTAATAATATAATCTAGGATAATCTTCCTAATTTTAAGAACCTTACTTATACTTCTAAGAGCCTTTTTGACTATAAGTATTAGGCTTGGTATCTGAGTAGTCATTATTGAACCTAGGATCACTTGAAGTCAAGTGTAATGAGATAATGTCTTCATATCCTTGCAGGCATTTCCTTCTACAATTAAGTAGTTTATAACTATCCTTGGCAGAATGATCCCACCTCCTACTCTGTTAATTGTCTCCACATGAAGGTTCAGGGCCCACTGTCACATGGGACTAGAACTAGGAGCATGAAGGTAAGTAATGGAAAAGAGGCAAATTTCTCAGAAATTGATCTGGACAAAATTATTCTAAAATAGCATCCTATCTAAGATAGTAACCTAGTGACAATTTTCCTAAATTTGGCAATCCTAAAAATGAACATATCATTGTCTAGAATAGGTTGTGAAGTGCAAAGAAACTTACTAGGTTCTTGGGGGAAAAATTGGAAATTTCTATCATCCCTACTAAAAGAACAAATTGCCTTTATGCAACTGAACAAATTGCTTCATGCAAAAATGCACAAGGGCATGGACAAAACTAGAAAAAACAAGGCACATACATTTTGAGATTTTTGTGATACCTGCCAAGTTTTACAAAAACTTTAAATTGACTTTGTTTTCATTTTTAAAGTGATAATTACCCTTACTAGTTACATTTTGTATTTATCTTCTGAACTTTCTTGGCTGCACAGTATTTTCTACAGTTATGGGCTGGAGGAACCTTTCCTTCGAGCCTGCTTTGCAGATTGCTCTCGTCAATTCACCCCATACTGGAAGGGGAGCTGCCCCAAGTGTCAGAGCTCTTCAACAGTCACAAGACGTCACTCTTATTCCCAGTTTGACCAGTCATTTTCCAGGCTCTTGTATGGGCTATCATCCTGCACTCAGTGCTTCTCCCACTCTATGCTGGGAAAGCAAATACCTAGGCATGACTGAGTGAAGAGTGTATAGTGCCCAGTCCCTTATTGATGCATGCGAACCTTCTTCCTAGATCAAGCAAGCTACCTCACAAGAGACATGTGTGGTCATCTCTGTTTAATTGCCCTTCCTTGGTGGTGGTGATATGGTAGCATTAAGGAAAGTCTAAAAAGATGCATTCTGAGGCTCATTTGTGTATTTACTGTAAGATTCCTAGTGAAGAAATTGTCCATCATGTTCATTTATGAAGACTCCAAGGAAACATTATACTCTGGCTCTCAGGAACACCAGGTTTAAACATATTGCATAGATGCTGTCTATCATGTATCTTGTTTTGTCTTTTACATTTTAGGTCTCCAGCCAGACTCTTGGAATTAGAACATGTATTTCAGTTACTAGAGTGGCCTCCAGCTCTATCCCAACTACCCCTCCAACTTTCCTACTTTTCTCATTTACTTATTATGAATTATTGGATATGGTATACTATTAAATGCATTAACAGAAGCCACTAAAAATCAGAATGCAGCTATGTGAGAAGAAATAAATAACAAAAACACAAGTTTTCTTTTTTTTAAAAAAAAAGGGCAATTAGACAGAGATGGCCACACATGTCTCTTGTGAGGTAGCTTGCTTGATCTAGGAAAGAAGGTTCACATGCATCAATTAGGTAATTACATAATAAAATACATTTCCTTTCAAATCATTATTAACTATAGTTTATTTCTGCACAGGCCTTTTCCTAGAAAGTCCCAACCAATTTTAGTGAGAAAGGATAAATGTTTTATTGATGAAACTTTAGCTCAGAGGAAACTCCAGGTGAGAGAAGCCTCATTTTTTCTTTTACTTCCCCCCCCTTCATTTTGCGTTATGATTATTGTTCATTTCAGAGTACAAAGCTTCTCTGGTTCTCAGCTTTTACTTTTTCGAGTAGGTTAAGTCAAATCACACATGACAAAAACAGCAAAAGCCTTCCTAATCTGCAATGCTTTCTGCTTCAGAGAGAACCCAGGCCCTAGGCTGTGTGCTTGTTTCTCTGCCCTGAGTCAGCACTTAGGGAGCTGAAGGCCATGGGGACCTAGCTGAGCCTGGTAGAAATAAGAAGCAGTGAATGAGAAAGTGAGAGCTACAGCAAGAGGAGAGGGGGGGAGAAAACTGAGAGCAGCCTGTATTTTAAATTTGAAAAGGAGACCTGCTCTTGGCAGGACAATTGTGCTGTTAATACAATTCAGAAAAGAAGGACTAGGGGTAGTCCAAAAACGAGAAGAACCATGTTTTTGTAAGTACAGTTTTAATTAATTATGAACCTCAACTCCAGTGTGGAATAATAGCTCTCCCCAGGTGAAAAAGTAATCCAAAATAACGAGGAAAGACTATTAATAATAAAGGTTACTTTATCTAACTGGCCTGCATCATCCCATTTTCATATTATCAAAAGACACAATATCATGTCCTTTTCTGACTGAATGATATATGTGCTTCAAGTCTGTTAATTCTAATAGAAATTTTGTTTCATTATTTTTTTGTAGTCCCAATTTTCAAAGTCCCTAGTTAACTATGTATGTGGTTTTAGTTTATCTCCAACAAAGATATAATTTGGTGATTTTTTTCTTTATTATCGTGATTGCTAAAATGTCATAGCCCTCAGCATGTCCAATCTTTAATTACATTCCTAAATTGGGTTCATCATTTAATACTTTTTTTCTACTTGATACCTATGTGATTTAAAATTTAGGTGGTTCTATTTTATCATAGGATTTATGAAGCAATTTTCCATTCTACATCTCCTTGACTGTCAAGGTTCTTATAACCTTGACAAGACATGACTTTATTTACTTACCCAGGCTCCCACACCATCTTAAACATTGGTCTCCAGCTTATGATTTACTGTCTGTTTTTATGTCTGGTCCACTAGCCATTAACGGAAAGGATTCAGACCAAAGCTCAGCATGCAACCCTATGCAAATTACCACTGTTCTTTTCGACAGTCTTTGCTCACTCTGTCAATTCATGATGGCATCTCATCTGTATGTTTCTGAACTGCTTTGGGGCCTCAGTGAAGTGACATTTTATGTCAAATGACAAATAAATGAAACCATAGTCTCAGAGGAAGCCATCTGTATTAAACAAACAACATCATAGAGAAATGATGCTAGAAGCTCATAAAAATGATAAATTTTGATTATGACTAGTCATACCCGGTAGGGTGTGTGTGTGTGTGTGTGTGTGTGTGTGTGTGTGTGTGTGTAGTTGAGCAGGAAACTATTTCCTGCCTGAAAAGGATGAAAGACAGTACCTCATAGTGTTAAGGATGAGTGTGAAGTAATCACAGTCATTTCACTCCAGCTTTCTTATGTACACTTCTACTTGGCACCATTGGTATTGACTTTCTCTCATATGGAGGGTAGATTCGTCATTTTGACTTAACTGTCCTTACTTGTTAGTAGGTAATAAGGAAGGTTTTAGGTCTTGATACCATACTATATCCCAGAGGATCTTGTCTAACAGCCCCTGTCCTTGTTGCGTTATTTCAACATTTCTGAACACAATTAAGGCAAATGCACCATGAATATTTAATTCCGATAAGCTGTCAAGACTATTTGTTTTACTTACAGTGCCATTTCTGTTTGAAGATAGCTCCATGTTTGAATGACTAAATGTATTTATGTGACAAGTGCTAAGTCAGATCCTTTCTATTTGGTGGCTCTTTTATAAAAAGGCTTTAGAAGTTATGTGCACTATGTGTGAATAACTGCTGCACCTGCATTCTCTTTCTCCAACCCAATCCCCATAATCTCACTGCACCGAAATAGCAAAGGCATCCATAAGAAGAAATCTTTTCAAAAAACCACACATCATTGGAACAGTAAAGAACAGATTATACAGTCAAAAGGATGGTAAAGAAAACAGAATGCTTAACACATTGAAGGCACCAGGTACATACAAAACAGTCTGCATGCAGTCTATTGGTAAAAACACTCCTGAAAACTAGGTACTGTAGAATGCAGAAAATAAAGATTTTTTTCTCTACTTGACAGGGGGAAAGAACAGTTGTTTGACTCTTAGAAGAATTCATTTCTTTATGAACTTCCTGAGATCTAGGGTCTGGCTTTTAGTCTCATCACCCTAAAGATCTGATTATACCAGCTCAGTGAATGTGGAGCCATCTCTCAGGGGTCAATCATAAGAGAAGGAGAAATTATCATCAGACAAACAGCATTTGTACTCATTGGGGGCTCCACAGGAGACAAATGGTATGTTGAAATTAGAATAACCAGGAAAGGGCTTTATATAGGGTTCTTTACAAGAGCATAAGGAAGAGTAGAGGGAGAATATTGGATAGCAGAAAAGTGGGTGAGTAAAAAGGCTTTCTTCACCTATAGGCCTAGAGGGAGGAAATAGAACCAGTGGCAGGAGCTGCAATCCCAGTCAGTCCCCCAAACAATGGTATAATGGAGAAACTATAAGAAAGAGTATCCTGACCCTCTCCAGTTTCCAGATAGATGTCTGTAGTGATAAAGTTAGGAAATGGGGCACAAGGAAAGGTTATTCTTTGAGGCAAGGTATATGCATTAGTTTCCTAAAGTAAAGAACAGTGAGAAAGTTGGAGACTAAATGTAGAGTGGCAAAGACAAGATTTCACTCAAGAGTTTGTACATATGCCACATGATGTAAGAAAACAAATCATGAGTTATAAATTTATAAGTGAGTATGGACTCACAGCAAAGGAAACCAAGACTGTGGAATATTTAATGATGTCAACCTAATATAACTTGCTAAATCCATGTTACAGAAAGGATGACATCAACCATGGGACTGAAATGCTAGAAGCTAAAAATTTCTACAAAAGTCATTTCAATACAAGAAACCAGTCTGAGATTTAGGGACGTAGGACAATAAACAAATAAGGACAATATCTATTGCTCTCATTTTAGAGATACCAAACTTGGGAACCCAAGTCTAACAGAATTCACAACCTGTTTCTTTCTGTTTTACTGAGTTTCTTCTTAATTTGTTTTCTGAAAGCACTGCTACTGAAACACAAATGGGCATCACCATTGATGGTGATCATCATCACCAGCACTGTTATCATCACTATCATTTAGTATTTTGACAGTACAGTCCTGCCACAGAATAAAGAAACAGTTCCCCAATAGAAAATGCCGTTCTTCTATTTTTGTTCAAGCCAATAAGAAATTGGTCTTGTTGTGGAGGTTTCTAATGAGAATGCCTATCCATGAGTTCATGTTTGAATACTTGCTCCCCAGTTGATAGAACTATTTGGTAAGAATTAGAAAGCATGTTCTGGTCTTTTTGAATGAGATGTGTCACTGGGAGTGGACTTTGGGGTTTGAAAAGACTCAAGCCATTCCCAGTTCGCTCTCTCTGCCTTGTGCTTGTGGATCAAGTTTTCAGCAACTGCTCCCTCCCCACTCTGCCTGCCTACTGCCATGGGTGGTCACAGAAACTTAAGGTTTCTGAAACCTTAAGTCACAAATTAAACATCTTCCTTTGTAAGTTGCCTTGGCATATTGTTTTATCACAACAGTAGAAAATAACTAAGACACTCGGATTTATGAGTAAGACAGAATATTAGAAGCTACCTCTGTACAATCTAATGAAAGAAAAGTATCTGGAAGAAAACAATTCCTATTCCTATGAGAGAAACTGTTGGAGTGGAAAGACATAAAAGCCTAGTGATATCTTCTCTGTAAAAAAGCAAGCCAGGACCATTCGCTAGCTGAAAAATATACAAGACTGAGTTCCATGGTATTTATCAGGGATGTGATCTCCCTTTGCAGCCATGGGTGCTACATGACTCTTTCTTTAGAAGACAGCTAAAAACTGACTAACCACAGGCTGTGGATATGAAATCAGAGTCTGGCTGAAAAATGTACAGAGCAGTTCATCCTTTACAGACGCAGGCTGAGTTATTATGCAGGAGCCTGAAGTTTCTTTAGTAGCACCATAGAGTGGACAGCTAGAAAAGGAACCACGTCCATTATTTCCTGTGCCAGTGACATCACAGGAACAGATAAGATAGAATTAACAGATTATTTGACGATCACAAACAAATCCAACAGCCTGTAAGACAACACCCAGTTACTAAGGTAGGAAGGTAAGTGCTGAGTGAAAATGCCTTCCCTACTTACTCAGAACCTTAATCATAGCAAGCCCTATATGGATCGTATGAAGTTCTAAATAGGGCTCTGAGACTGTAGAACCTAGCTGAAAAAGAAATCTGATACAGAAACCACTCTCAACATGAAAAGCATAGTTTCTTCTTTGCATTCTTGACACTAGCAATCATGCTTCTATTTTGCAGGGGACTGTTACAAAAGAGAGTTTAGGGGGTGGGAGAAAATTCATCCATTCCAACTAGAAAGATCACTGACTGAGGTTATAATACTTTGTTTCATTTTATTTCTTATTTTTATTCATTTATTTTTTAATATATTTTTCCCACTTGTCCTCATTAGGTTTTTTACTGCTGATATGAAATACTATGACCAAAACGCAAATTGGAGAAGAAACTACTTATTTAACTTACATTTTCATATTGCTTTTCATTACTAAAGGACGTCAGGACCGGAACACAAACTGGATAGGATTCTGTAAGCAGGAGCTGGTGCAGAGGCCCTGGAGGGGTGTTGCTTACTGGCTTGCTTACAATTCAGAGGTTTAGTCCATTATCATCGTGGCTGGAAGCACGGCAGCATGTAGACAGGCTTTATGCTAGAGAAGGAGCTAAGAGTTAGTTCATCATTACTCACAGACAACAGGAAATGGTCTGTCTCACTGAGTGTGGCTTGAGCACATATGAGACTTCCAAGCTTGTCTTCACAGTGACACACTTCCTCCAAGAAGAGCACACCAATTTCAACAAGGTCTCTCCCTTTGGGGACCATTTTCTTTCAAACCACCATACCCACGTTTCGTTTAAAATTTATGACCTCTTATTCTTTAATTATCGGTTACATACATTTGTTATCTATTGAGCCATATCCACAGAATTTATGTTTGGCTTGTCCAAGACCCTTTCCACCTAAATTTTGATTACTTCTAGACCATAAAACCCATCTTTATGAATGATATCACTTGTACTTTAGAACAGCCTAAGTGACTTTCATGTTATCTTAGGGTCAGGCAAATCCAGACACCAAAAAGCATTATGTTTACTTCTGTCATTCTCCCTAGACCCTAAATCTTGGGAACTATTTCTAAGTCAATAGTATCCATCTTTAAAATAGAAGTCAAATGTAAGTTGTAAAGAATTTTAGTGTTAACATATCTAAATCTCTTCTGTACTCACAAGCTGAGTTAATTGTTATCAGAAAACCATTTTTCAAAAATTGTGTTCTACTTAAATAAGTCCAAAATAAACCAACTGGTGTCAGACTCTCAAAGTTGGGTCCAGCACCAGCTACCTAAGTTGGACTAAGCTAAATTTCATTCTTCTCTCACCCTGCTGTCTGTAAGCCCTACAGGGACACCCCCACACCTAAAGGTACACCCGTGGCACTTATTGACAGTAAGCAATAGTTGTCTAATTGGACATAAGGCCTACAATAGGATGGAAATCATGCCTGGTACAGGAAACCTAGCCAACCACTTGTAGCTAGTGAGGTCATAGATATCAGAGGAGAACTTACTACTACCACTTTTTTTATTGAAAGAAAAAAAAATTCCCACCTCCTCCCAGCCTCCCATTTCCCTCCCCCTCTTCCCACTCTTCTCCTCCTCCCCCCACTTCTCTCCCCTTCTCTCTCCAGTCAGAAGAGCAGTCAGGGTTCCCTGCCCTGTGGAAAGTTCAAGGGCCTCCCCCCTCCATCCAGGTCTAGGAAGATAAACATCCATACTGGCTAGGCTCCCACAAAGCCAGAACATTAAGTAGGATCAAAACCCAGTGCCATTGTCTTTGGCTTCTCATCAAACCTCATTGTCCTCCATGTTCAAAGAGTCCAGTTTTATCCCATGCTTTTTCAGTCACAGTCCAGCTGGCCTTGGTGAGTTCCCAATAGATCAGCCCCACTATCTCAGTGGGTGGGTGCACCCCTCGTGGTCCTTACTTCCTTGCTCATGTTCTCCCTACTTCGGCTCTTCATTGGGACCTTGGTAGCTCAGTCGGATGCTCCAGTGAGGTCTCTGTCTCTATCTCTCCATCCATCATCAGATGAAGGTTCTATAGTGATATGCAAGATATTCATCAGTATGGCTATAGGATAGGGTCATTTCAGGTTCCCTATCCTCAGCTGCCCAAGGAACTAACTCGGGACATCGCCCTGGGCACCTGGGAGCCCCTCTAGGTTCAAGTCTCTTGCCAACCCTAAGATGGCTCCCTTAATTCAATTATGTGATTCCCTGCTCCTCTATGCAAGCTTCCTTTCTCCCAAACATCCTGTTTCCCCAAGTTCCCCCCATTCTCCCCTTCTTACTTTTCTCTCCCCATCTCCCCTTACCCCAGTCCCACCCCACCCCAAGGTCCCATTTTTTTTTTTGCCCGGCAATCTTGTCTACTTCCCCTACCCAGGATAACAACTATATGTTTTTCTTTGGGTTCACCTTCTTATTTAGCTTCTTTAGGATCACAGATTATAGACTCAATGACCATTATTTGTGGCTAGAAACCAATTATGAGTGAGTACATCCCATGTTCCTCTTTTTGGGTCTGGGATACCTCACTCA
>NC_022016.1:41195386-41205223 GCF_000317375.1 Microtus ochrogaster
GAAAGCTTGGCTGGGTATAGTAGTCTGGACTTGCATCCATGGTCTCTTAGTTTCTGGAGAACATCTATCCAGGATCTTCTGGCTTTCATGGTTTCCATGGAGAAGTCAGGTGTAAGTCGGATAGGTTTACCTTTATAAGTAACTTGGCCCTTTTCCTTCGCAGCTCTTAATATTCTTTCTTTATTCTATATGCTTTGTGTTTTGGTTATTATATGGCGAGGGGATTTTTTTTGATCCAGCCTATTCGGTGTTCTGTATGCTTCTTGAACCTTCATAGGTACATCTTTCTTTAGGTTTGGAAAGTTTTCTTCTATAATTTTATTAAATATATTTTCTGGACCGTTGAGCAGCACTTCTCCTTCTTCTACTCCTATTATTCTTAGGTTTGGTCTTTTTATTGTGTCCCATATTTCCTGAATGTTTTGTGATGAGAGTTTGTTGGACTTGCTGTTATCTTTGGTCAGTGCATTTATTTTCTCTATGTTATCTTCAGAATTTGATATTCTTCCTTCTATCTCTTGTATTCTGCTGGTTATGCTTGTGTCTGTAGTCTCTATGCGTTTACCTAGATTTTCCATATCCATCCGGCCCTCTGTTTGTGTTTTCTTCCTTGTCTCCAATTCAGTTTTTAAGTCTTGAACTGTTTCCTTTATCTGTTTGATTTTCCTTGGTTTCCTAGGGTATCATTCACTGCTTTATTCAATTCTTCAAACTTTCTGTTATATTTTTCATCCATTACTATAAGGGCATTTTTACATGCTGTTTAAGGACGTCAATCACTTTCATAAAGTCCATTTTTTCTACTTCTTGATTAAGGTGTTCATCTCCTCCTGTTGTGAGGTTGCTGGGTTCTGGTGGTTTCTTGTTGTTTTTCAGATTGTTGGGTGAATTCTTGCATTGGCGCCTGCCCATCTCTTCCTCCGAATGCTTCCCTAAGAATCTTCTTTTACTGAAACAGGTCTCCTTGCCCACTGATGTACCTTCCCAGTGAAGGCACTCTCCCGTGATGGCTCTTTAAGTGCCCCAGTGATGGCTCTCCTGGTGCTGAGATCAGATCTCTGTGCTGGTTGGGTAGCTCATAATGCACCTACCTTGCTTGCTGCAGGCAGGCTATTGAAACAAAGGAATTCCTGCCCGCCCGGCTGCTCGCAGGATTCGATCCCAGAGCTCAGACAGGCTGAGTTGGGTCTACTACCACTTTCTTAAACCAAATAATTCCTAACTATTACAAATGGTTATCCATATGCCCACAGGTAACTGTAGCACTCAGTCCACATCATTTATTTTTAGTTTTATTTACACACTTGCAATTAAGTTATTTCTTTGGCTGTAGCTTGTATTTTACCTGTACAGCCTTTTGGTGTTTTTCTTTCCTGTATGTATTATATAACATTTGCTGTTTCATTTCTCATACCTCCAATTGATATTGTTTGACTTATCATTTATGCTGCATTTCCTCTTTTCCTCTATTTCTGTTCAGCAAAATTAACTTCTAAAATAGTTAAATAAATAAGACAAGCACAGACCAGGCAAGACAGTTGAGTGAGCACTGCAGATAATGCATAAAGGTATTCAACCTACACAATGAACACAATATACATGTGAAAAGACTAAAGAACAGAAATAACTTAATCATTTCATTTGCACAGACAATATCTTTGATAAAGGTCAACATCATTTTATGACAAAATCCCTCAAGAAAGTAGGCATAGAAAAAACGTGCCTCAGTATGATAAAGGCAATGTATGACAAGGCTCTATTCAACATTATATACTATTACATAGAGAAAACTGAAAATACTTTCTCTAAAATGTGGGCTTAGACAAGAATGTTCACACTCATTGTCTCAGTGTGTGGTGAGAGAGGGGGAGTTGATTGGGGGAGGGGGAGGGATATGGGAGGCGGTGGCAGGGAAGAGACAGAAATCTTTAATTAATTAATTAAAAAAGAATGTTCACACTCTCTATTCTTACTCAATACAGTACATAAAGTTTTGCTGTCTAATAAGACAAGATAAAGAAATAAAAGGGACAAGTTAAAGGAAGAAGTTAAATTATTCCTACTTCTAGATGGCACAGGCCTATACTTAAGACTCCACCAGAAAACTCTAAGATCTGATAAACACCTGACTTAAGATAAGATAGAAAATCATGATAAAATATCAACAGTATATTTATGTCTTTATTTATTTTTACATTTATCGATATTTTTTTTTGGTTTTTGAGACAGGGTTTCTCTGTAGCTTTGGAGCCTGTCCTGGAACTAGCTCTTGTAGACCAGGCTGGCCTCAAACTCACAGAGATCCATCTGCCTCTGCCTCCCAAGTTCAGGGATTAAAAGTGTGTGCCACCACCACCTAGTTATTGATTCTTTCTGGGTTTCACATCATGCATTTTGATCCCACCCATCTCCCTGTTTCCTCGCAGCCACCCTCTGCCCTTGAAACATCCCCATCAAAACACAACCAAGTTTAAAAGAAAAACCAAAAATCGAAGAAAAAAAAACAAAGAAAGAAACAAACAAAAACAGGAAAAAAAATCTTTTTGAGGAGAAACTATAGTGTGCCCCTTTAGTCTCTGCTACACAACCTATAATTGACTTTTACTGGGTTTTCTCTTCGATATCCTCTTGTTGTTGTATGTCATGGGGATCCTGCTGATTTGGATCTGTGGGTTCATTGCCTTCAATACTCCAATAGTTATTAAATGAGGAGAATGCTGGAGTGGGCTAATTCATAGCCCTGGTTCAGACACTGGATGGTAGTTGTCAGCTTGCTAGCTTTCCCTAGTTGTCACCACCTAGATGAGCTCTCCAGCCCTGCCTCGATTACCTCACCCAATACAACCTACAATAAAGAAGGGGACCAGTTCTCCTGCTCTTGGGTCCTCAGATCTGAGTCACCTACACTCAGGGCCAGCTCTAATGTTCTTCCCAGACAAGGTACAGGGCCCTCTCTCCAGATTACAACAGGATTTTTATATAACAATAAACTTTTCAAGAAAGAAATGATGAAAAAAACATTCTATTTATAATAACTTACAAATAAAATTCCTAGTTGTGGGGGTTAATATTGACTTTACAGGATCTAGATTCATCTCCCCCTGAAAATAAGCCCCTGAATATATCTGTAAGAAATTACCAAAATTGGATTAAATTGGAAAGACCCACCCTAAATGTGCATAATAACATTCTATGGACTGAGTTTCTAGATGGTATAAAACTGATAAAGCTAGTCAAGCACCAACATTTATCACTCTCGATTTCCTTACTTTGAATAAATACAGTGTGACGAGAAATGTCATCTGCTTCTTGTCATACCTCCTTTCCTATCTGATGATCCATAACCTGATTCCTTAAAATGCTTTTGTCAGGTATTTCATCTAAGCAATGAGATAAGTAACTAATAGAGAAAACTGGTGCCCAAAGGTGGTCATTGGTGTGATAAACTTGACCAGGGTACACTTAGGTCTTTGAAACTGTTGTGGAGTATGAATGTGGAGCAGTTTGGAATGTTGGTCCATGAAAGCCCTTGAGTTCTGTAAGCTTATCTTAACTAACCATTGTGGAAGGGTCCCAGAAGACAAGAACGCTTAGCAAAATTGGACTGGAGAAGCACAGTTCATGAGGTTTCAAAGAGGAACAAGGAATCTATAGGTAACAGAAATGCAGGCCATTTAGTTTCTATCCTGGCAGATGATCATACAAAGGAAACAAGAGTTAAGATGCAGCCCACAGAATGGAAGGCTATCTTTACCAAGTGCACACCACATAGGGTGTTAGTATCTAGAATATATACAGAACTGCAAAAATTAAACATAAAAACAAAATCTTTCCAATTAATAAATGGGCTTAATGAGCTGTATCTTTCTCAAAAGAAGAAATATAGAGGCCCAATAAATATTTGTAAAAATATTTAGTCATTCTTGCCACCACAAAACTAAAAATTAAAAAATTACTGTGAGAGTCCATATTAACTCAATCAGAATGCCTAACATCAAGGAAAAAATGACAGCAAATGCTTGTGGGAATGTGAACTGGTGCAGCTACTATGGAGACTGGTATTAAGGTTTCTCAATAACTTAAAATAGAACTATCATATAACTGAGATATACAATTCTTGGGTACATGCCCAAAGGATTCTAAGCCTTACTGCAGATATACTTGGATATCCTTATCTATTGCTACACTATTCACAATAGGTAAGAAATGGAACTAGTGAAGGTGTCCATTGAAAGACAGATGATTAATATGTACTCATTCATAAGTGACTTTCAGACATAAAAAAAAAACCAGCCCACAATTCATGAATCCAGAAAACCTAGAAAACAGTGAGGACCCAAAGAGACACATACATGGATCTAATCTACATGAGAAGTAGAAAAAGGCAAGATCTCCTGAGTAAATTTAGAGCATGGAGATCATGGGAGAAGAAAGAAGTGGAGAAAGAATGAAGGAAGAGGAGCAGAGAAAAATATATAGCTCAATAAAATCAATAAAAAATGCAAAGTAAAAAAAGAAACATAGATGGTTAAAGAAAATATACACTGTGGTATTTAATTCAGGCATAAACATGAAATCATGACATTTGTAAGGAAGTGGACAGATCTGGAAATTGTCATGTTAATCAAAAAAGCCAGACTTAGAAAAACCAATAAAGCATGTTTTTATATGGAAGATCGTTATGAAACTGAGAAGGGGATCATGAGAAATGAAGACAATACATGAAGAGAGTTGTGAAGGTAAGAAGAATTAAAAAGGAGTTTTATGCAAATGGAGAAGAGTGAAGAGGAAGATAAATGGAGTAGCAGTGAAAAATAGTGGGGAATCAGGATGAATAAAAGCAAATATTAAAATACCATAATGAAACCCACTACTTTGTATGCTACTTATGACAGTGTTTTTAAAATGGAAAAAGAAAAGTTAGACTTTAAAAAAGCACATTGATAAAACAAATCAGTCTTTATTAGGAAATTCTGAGTCAATAGTTTTCCATTCTATTACCAGTCATTTATTCCCTTAAATTGCCTGACATTTCAGTATATAAGCTGACTGGTTAAGGAACTGGGTATACAAATTAATCTGTCCTTGGAACAAGCATGCTTCATCTACTTCATCTTTCCATTATACTACTTATCTCTCTAGTTCAATCAGGAAACTCTTGGTTCCGAAAGAGAATGCATGTCAAAAAACAAAACAAAAAAATTAGAAACCTCTGTGAAAGCCATCCTCATTACAGCATCTGGTTTCCAACATGTAACAACATAGAGAAACACACCAGAACACACATGCACACACCATAACCCCACATACACACGAGAAGAGAGAGAGAGAGAGAGAGAGAGAGAGAGAGAGAGAATTGAACGATAATGTTGTTCTAGCCTATTTGCCCCATATTCTTTACTTCTTTATTTCATCAGCCTTTTTAATTATATTTTTGCTATAGAAAATATAAAATATATTTAAGGTGTATCATCAGGTAGGCTCAAAGAATTACAGGGCTGGTTTCTAAAAATATTTCCTCATCTTTGCAAGGATTTGGTCCAGGAACTTGGAAACAGAGCCTTGGTCTATTATTAACCTAATTAGCCTGTCATCTTGAATGCCAGTTGCCCAATACATCAAACTGTACCCTACCTTTGTGAGGCTCACTCTCACCATCAATACTGAAACATATTTGAATGCACAACTCAGATGTATTACTCCAGGTTCTGGATAGAAATGACCTTTACAAATATATCACAAATAGTTTCCATGAGCTTCCTGATACTTCTTTCATAATCCTTTTGTCCTTACCAGTATTCTTCCTTTGCTCTACATGTTCTTTAAACTATATCTACTACTAAGTTGGTTCTAAGGTGTCTCAAGTATTTTTGAAGAGTTTTCCTTTCTTTTTCTTTTGCCAGTCTTCAGTTTTACATTCCCAGAGTATTGTAATAAAGAAACCAAGGGAGGCTGTCACCACACTTATATTCCTCAGCTTTTTGGTTCATCCTTTCAGGAAAAGAATAATCTTTAAACATTATTACATTTTCTATGTACAAAATGACACATAATGCTTAAATAAAAATTCTTTGCCAAACATGACTGAGCATAATTGTGGCTTACCTATGCCCTGTCTCCCCTTATTCCTCTCCCAGCCGTGTGTGTGTGTGTGTGTGTGTGTGTTTATATTTATGTGTGTAGGGGCATATTTAGGCTAACAAAATCATGGTTACTTCTGTCCCTGTCCTCCCAATCCTAGGATAATAGACATTTGCTGCTATATCCAGCTTTTTATTTGTTTGTTTATAAATTAATTTATTTTACACACCAACCACAGTTTTCCCACTCTCCTCTCATCCTGTTTCCTCCCCTCACCGCCCTTCTACCCCCTCCATCCATTTCTCTGTCACCATTCAAAAGGGGTAAGGCCTCTCATGGGAGTCAACAAAGCATGGCATATCAAGTTGAGGCAGGATCAGTCTCCGTCTACTTGCATCACTGTTGGGCAAGGCATCCCACCAAAAGGAAGAGGTTTCATAGAGCCAGTTCATGCATCAGAGACAGGTCCTGGTTCCTCTGCTAGGCCCCCTCCCCCCTAAAAAACAAGCTACACAACTATCATCTAGAGGCACAGGGCCTATGTCAGTCCTGTGTCAGTTCCTTAGCTGTCGGTACAGAGTCCGTGACCTCCCACAAGCTTAGGTCACCTGTAGGGTTGAGCCAGCCCCTTTAGGGGGCGGGTTTTTTCCTCGGGCGAATGTTGACTGATACATTGGGCTCAAGGAGCCTGCGTGCTCCCTTTTTCTTTCCTACCTCCTGGGCTACGCAGGAACCTAGGTTCTGTAAGTTTACCATTAAAGTTGTAAATATTCCTTTATATCTGCATTGCCATTATTTACGCCGATACATTTGGCGCCTGCCCCGTGGGGCTTTGGAGACCTGGCCCAAATCGGAGTCTCTTGGGGCCACCGCTGCGGTGGGCTCCCTGGGTGCATAGACTGTACCCTTTCATCCGGTCCAACTACGGTTGGGGACACAGCTGAGATTCTGAGTGACTCGATCTTTCCCAGTGCCTGCTAAAAAGTCAAACGGGACAGGAGTATTAGCATTCCCCAGCCCTGCCCTGCCTGATAGTGGCACAAAGCGCCTCTGTAACAGTGTGATCAGTCTCTGTTCCTCTCCCACCTCTGCCAGCTCGGGTCACGTGACGGCGGCCATGCTAGCTGGCTCAAACACGGTCCCAAAGTGATTTGTTCACTTTGGCAGATTTCTCTCTGTTCCTTTTCCGGCCCAATTGCTATTTATCAGCCTGGTGTCTGCTCCAATTTTGGTTTTGAGTCATTTATTTCAGACTTAGGCCACGTGGACTCAAGTGGACTCCTTCGCCACCACTGGCAGGAACCGGTCATTGCAGGTAAAAGAATTATTTTCTTTTATAAATAAAATGTCTGAGAATGTAACTCTTTCAGATTTCAACAGCTTTTTTGAGTGTACCATGTGGGAGATTTTACATGAGGTGTCTATCACCCCACATCTATGGATATTTCTGGGATTCTTAATTTTCCTTAGCACTATATGGTTTGATAATAGGAAAATAATAAAATCTCTTAAGGCAGAGGTTGAACGTTTAAAAACTATTGAGAATGACAACAATCTTCTCAAGAATCAGTTTAAAGTTCTCCAGGAAGAAAACAGATCTTTGTTTAACATGACTTGGTTAACTGAGCAAAATTTAGAAAAGGTACAGGCTGATGTTAAGGAGAAATTCATTACTATGGAAGAAGGAACAGCTGAATTAGATCATAAGTTCCAGCAGTCCCTTTCTGTAGGAACTAAAACATTAACTGAGAGAATCAAAACTGCTGAATGTGACGATCAAATTTTGTCTAAAGCTTATGACAGATTGGCGGAAAGATTTTCAATACAAGAAGGAATGGTTTATGCCATAAAAATTATGTCCAAAGATGACAAGTTATCTCTAATGGACAAATTTCATACTTTAGAATCCTAAATGAAGGCTTTGGAACATAATTCTGGACAAGAGATTCAGACATTGCAGAAGGCAATGGTGAATAGAATTGAAAAGATTGAGGAATTTCTAAATTCTGATGAAGAAGAGCAAAGGGTAGAAAGGCAAATTTTAACTACATCTGTGGATAAATCCCTCTGGGACAATTTCCACAAAGCTCTACCTACAGCTCTGCATGCCTTTCCAGTAATAACAACAAAAAGTGATTGGTTCCAGAAACCCTAGGGTCATCAAGGAAGATACATGGGAGCCTGTCCATATGAATGATCTCAAAGAAATTAAACAGGCTGTCATGACTTTTGGGATGCATGCCTCTTTTGTTAAAGAGATGCTAAAATCTTGGGCCACAACAAGCAGAGCAACCCCCTAGGACTGGTTCCAGCTGAGTTCCGCAGTCCTTGAGAGTAGACCGCAATTAAAATGGAAATGCTTATTCAGGCAAGAGACTAGACTTTTAGAACAGCAGGAAAAGGTGAAGGGAATTGACATTTCCCTAGATAAAATTCTAGGTGAAGGGCTCTTTTCTGACCCTCAAGAACAAGCTAATTTGGATGAAAACACACTCTCCATGTGTACTACAGCAGCCTTAAGGGCTTGGGACAGCGTACAAGACCCAGAACAGAGAATAGAATCATTTGTCAGAGTTAAACAGGGTCAGAGAACCCTTTAGTGACTTTTTACAAAGATTAACTAAGGCTGTACAAATAGGGATATCTGACCCAGAAGCAAGACATATAATAATTGAGTGTTTGGCTTACGAAAATGCAAATGTGGAATGCAAAAAGATCTTGGGGCCTTTAAAGTTCAGATCAGCATCCTTGGAAGAATGGGTCTTGCATACACTAAGTGTTGACACATTTGACTATGGCACTGAAGCATGGATAGAAGAAGCAATTTCCAATGGTAAGAGGAGACACCAGAATATGAAATGTTTTAATTGTGGCAAAATGGGTCATATGAAAAGGAATTGTAAACAACGGATTTTCAGAAATAATAATAATGCATCTTCAAGAAATAACAGAAATAGAAGGACTCAGCCTTCAGGTTTATGTAGAAGATGTGGAAAAGGCAGACACTGGACGAATGAATGCAGGTCTACAAGAGATAGAGAAGGCAACCTGATACAGACGGGAAACATGAGAGGGGGGGCCTCACAGGCCCCCATGGCAAACATGGTTCAATCATTTCCAGTTTCTGCAGAGAACATGCCTCGTCAGGACAATTAGGAAGCCACATGCCTACTGTTACAAGCAATAGTAATCAGAAAGATGAGTTACGTGTGTTTTGGCAAACTTCTATAAATGATCAAAGACCTAAGCTGAGAGTGTGTGTAAATGACATTTTTATTACTGGCCTGCTGGACACAGGTGCCGATGTAAGTATCATTACCCCAGAATCTTGGCATCCATATTGGCCTTCAGAATGTAAATGTTCAGCTCCTGGGAATTGGAACCTTATCTCGAGTAAGGCAGAGCACGAGATGGGTTGAATGTATAGGGCCAGAGGGACAAATAGGAAAATTAAGGCCATATGTAGCCAATATTGCAATGAATTTATGGGGTCGTGACCTATTACAACAATGGAATACCCAGATTAACATTCCTGCTACTTCTAGAGCCTATATTTCTGAAAATATATTAAAAGATATTACAAACGGAGAAAACCATTAGGCCATTAGGGCTGTGCAAGAACAAGCAATTGATGTCCCTTCAGAGATACCAACAACCTTGCCTCTAAAATGGTTGACTGAGAAACCAATATGGACAAAGCAATGGCCTTTAGCTGAGGAAAAGTTGCAGGCTTTAGAACAGCTGGTACAAGAACAA
>NC_022016.1:41207066-41208556 GCF_000317375.1 Microtus ochrogaster
CTCATTTATTAGAAGTCATGGCTATCATGGGTATACCTACACAAATAAAGACAGATAATGGTCCTGCTTATGTCTCTAGGAAAATGAAAAGGTTTTTTGATTATTACAATATCAAGCATGTTACAGGTATACCATACAATCCTACATGTCAAGCAGTCATAGAAAGATCAAATCAAACTATAAAGGTTATGTTGAACAAACAGAAAGGGGTGGAAAACACCCCCAGAAATAGGTTACATAATGCTTTGTTAACCTTGAATTTTCTCAACGCTAATGAGAAGGGAATGACGGCTGCAGAAAGACATTGGATAATGGAAAAGTCTACTGAACTAAATCAACCAGTTTATTTCAAAGATGGGCTGACCTCACAATGGAAGCCAGGAGATGTGCTGCGTTGGGGAAGGGGTTTTGCTCTTATCTCCACAGGTGAGGAAAAATTATGGATACTGTCAAAATTAATAAAGGTTCAGTTTGAAGAAGAGAAATCACTTGGAAAAGATAAGTAACAATTCATTCACAAGGATGACAGGCATTCTGATGGTAAGGATTACAGATAGGTTGGGGGCAGGGTTCTTTTCTTATCTCCACAGGAAAATACTCATCGTCAAAGAATTTAAGGGACTCTGAATATTTATTTACTGATGGATGGAAAATAGTTACAACCCACTAAGTATCAACAATAAAATTCTATACATACTGTAAGGATTGATTTTTTTTATATATATTTAATATATTTATATGTTTTATTGAACACTTCTTTATAAATTCCAAGCCTGTTGATAAAAGATATTTCAGAGTTTCTGTCTCAGGTCAGGAGCCATGAAATGTGACGGAATAAGAATAATTTTATACTTGATAAACTTTCTTTGCCTTTCCTCATATCTGTGTCTTTCTTTATATGTCAGTATATGTCCTTGTTATTAATGTTTTAATTTCCCATAACAAGCAACATATTTTCCTACAGTAATCTTTGAAGTTTCCAGGATGAAGATAGGGCCCCACAACATCAACTCAATCTGGTTTTTATGATGTCATGATTTTTTTTTAAGCGCTAATATTTGACCTGTTTTTTTGGTACCAACTGCAGGAGACAATTTCGAATGATGCACATTTTTGACAACACTCTGGCTGGATCTTCTCAAAATGCTCAGAGACTAGTTATAATTTTCTTAGGACAAAGGTTAATTTGGGAATTTTACCATCATTTGCTTTCACAGGGGTCCCTAAGAAGAACATCGCCCCCATGTCAGCTAGAAACAATCTAAGAGGACGACGTCCCCTCTCCCAACAGGGTTTGCCCACAGGATTAGGGACATCTTTTAGTGGTTGGTTTAGGGTTGAGGGGATGGGGAGATATTGTATGGAATTAGGGGTGTATTCAAAAAAAAAAGAAAGGGGATTAACTGGTTTGATGGGATGATTGGTATTTGTGATTTACTGTTTTTAGAAAATTATATTGGTACTGTTTCTTGTATATTGATATATTGAAT
>NC_022016.1:41209027-41219898 GCF_000317375.1 Microtus ochrogaster
TTGAGCACCAAAGACACTCCACTGGGAGCTTGTCTTCTTGGCAGAACTGGCCTTTGGGTTAAGAAAAGCCCATACCTCAACTACTGACAAAGATATGAAACAGAATTGTCTTATCTTGCCAAAACAGGATAGGATAATTCTAAGAAAGTCCCTTGCATTTGATGTTAGGCCTTAGCCAAAGTTGGTTGACTCAACATTGCAAACGAGACTTTGGGTGATTGCCCAGGTAGTCAGTTGTCTCTGTCATTTGTTGCACATTCTGGATATCTCTCATTTTGTTAAGTAATATTTATTCCCTTCTCAGATCTTTGACGGAGATGAAGATTATTTAATTGTGGTTACTTTCTACATTATTTAGACTCCTTGAGATAGAATGTCTAGCAAAACTTTTGTTCTCAATATTGTTTGTTATATTTATCATTTGTTATTATTGTTTATAGTTGTATTTGGTTTAGTTCTTTCTTATTTAGACAAAAGGGGGAGATGTAGGGGTAAGCCAGCCCTTTTAGGGGGTGGGTTTTGCCTCGGGCGAATGTTGACTGATAAATTGGGCTCACGGAGCCTGCACACTTCCTTTTTCTTTCCTGCCTCCTGGGCTACGCAGGAACCTAGGTTCTGTAAGTTTACCATTAAAGTTGTAAATATTCCTTTATATCTGCATTGCAGTTATTTAAGCCGATACAGTCACCTGTTTCTGTGGATTTCCCATCTTGATCTTGACCCACCCTTGCTCATATAATCCCTCCTCCCTCTCTTCAAATGGATTCCTGGAACTCAACCCAGTGTTTAGCTGGAGATCTCTGCTTCTGCTTCCATCAGTTACTGGATGAAGGTGCTATGACGACAATTAGGTTAGTCACTAATTGGATTACAAGGCAAGGCCAGTTCAGTCACCCTTTCCACTATTGCTAGGAGTCTTAGCTGGGATCATCCTTGTGAGTTCCTGGAACTTTCTCTAGTACCAGGTTTGTCCTTAGCCCCATAATGGCCTCCTCTATGAAGATACCTTTTTTCATTACTCTCCACCTCCATGCCACCCCCACCTTGATCATCATGATACATCATGTTTCCATGCCCCCATACCTTCCCCTCTACCTTCACTCCCAGTTGTGTCATTTATTTCCTCTTCCCAGGGAGATTCATGTATCCCTCTTAGGGTGCTCCTTGTTACCTAGCTATAGTTGGAGATTGCTCCTTCTTTTCCCAGCCACCCAGACCCAAATAATGACACAGAAACTATATTAACTACAATAACTTATGCATATTTCTAGATATTTCTTACATCTCAAATTAGTCAATTTCTATTAATCTATGAATCACCAAGAGGCTGTGGCCTACTGGTAGGTTCTGGCTGGCGGCTGGCGTCTTTTTTCCTTCAGCAGCTACATGGCATCTTCTTGACTCTGCCTACTCTCTCTACATATCTCTGTTCAGATTTCTTGCCTGGCTTTATTCTGCCCTGCCATAGGCCAAAGTAGATTCTTTATTAACCAATGGTATTAAAACACGTTCACAGCACACAGAGGGGAATCTCCTACATTATCACTCCTTTTTTGTCTAAATAAAAAGGAAGGTTTTAACTTAACAAAGTAAAATTACATATAACAAAATAGATATCAAGCAAGAATTACAGTTACAATATTTATATCTACTTTATCTTTTGTCATAACTAAGAAAAAACATAAGTATAATTATCTATTCTTTAACTACATCAAAGACCCCAGAAGGATATAATGTTACCTAAGTAAACAAGAAGTGCATTGTAAGCAACCTCCAAAGTTCTAGAAATAACAGAAACATCTCGCTGTCTGGACAGTCACCCAAAGTTCCTTTGTAACATTTGGGCATCCATCTTCAGCCTATAGGCCCATAGTACCCAGCAGACTTTTCCATGATGCAAGAAATTTGAAGATCTGGTTTGCCTTGTAATGGCAAAGTTCGTTAATTGCTTTCTTCTGTATCCTACAGAATGTCTGGAAGTTTCTTCTGTGAAGCAGGAACCTTAAAGGACCATTTCATCTTTTAGAACATTTAACAGTCATTTTTCTGTGGGTCCTGTATGTCCAGTTCATATGACACATCTTTAAGCAGCCCAGGCAAGAGCAGTTTCTTGTCCACATTAAAGGCAAATTCCATAACAAGTTTCTTCAATGCTCATCAACCTCTCTGAAGTAATATTGGTGTCTCACTATCAAGAAAAGTCTAAGTTTTAAAAACATTTTAAATGCCATATTTTATATGTCCTTAGAGTTCTGAAGATTATCTATATAACTGAAACGTATCTTTATATATTTAGAAATTTTAACTAACATGACTATAAGTTTGATTATTATAGATCACTATTAATCTATGTTCTTAAGTATGTATTATATTTTTAATGAGTTGTACAAACATAATACTTTAAACAAGAGGAGAAATATATATAACAAATAAACCTTAAATTTGCATCAATAAACCAAAACCTATTACAATTTAAAGTATTCATTTCTATATCATATCCCCTTTTGAATAAAAACAAACATTTAAAAACAATCATTTTGGGAATTTGGGCATAATTTTCTCTAAACTATTTCCTGCTGTTTGTTGGGTGAAGTATTTTTAGGGGTTCGCAGAGACATTTCAGGGAGTCTTGTTCCATCAAACCACATTAGCCTGAAAGGAATCTATAGGTTTTCATCTTCTGTGGAAACAAAAGCAGAATCTCTTTTCCAAAGTAATATATCCTCAGACTCAAATTTTGAAGTCAAGATACCATTAAAGTATATATGTTGGTTTAACTTAGCAATCCCCAGAATAAAAATATTTAAAGAAAATATAATAATATTCGTAATCCAGACACTCTGTATACATTCTGTCTTTATGTAGCTTATTTTTTTACTACTTTAATTTATGACTGTCTGTACTCTTTCATATTACTTTTACTGTCTCTTTAAAGACTTTTATTTTTTAAAACTATTTCTTTTTATAACTGTCTATATTCTTTTTCTTCTCTCTCCCAAGTCTATACACATTTTTAAACACACTGTAACCCGTTTAGAGGTTTATATCTGTCTGAATCTGTCTTTATTGTATACCTGTAATCATTTTCTGACCAGGAGTGCTTTTAAAATGATAAGTAGCTTGGTCACATTGGCCCTGGATGCTGGCTCTGCCTCTCTTGACCTTCTAACATGGTAGAGGTAACTTTACTGCAAACTCTGGGACTGCTGGGTGGGAGCTGTCTTCACCACCTCATTTCTGGAAAGCAGTTGGCTCATGCTGCCACCAAGTAACTTGCAGCATACTGTCCACAAACCCCATTCACGTGTTCCACCTCCTGAAAGAGTCAGCTGTTCATGCAACCAGCATGAACCAGGAAGGCTTCTTAAAGGAGCCACACAGTTTTAGTGGCTACTGTGAGTTAGGAAGCTTTTTCTTAAAGGAATGGTGCCTCTGCTTGCTTCTAGCAAACAGAGCCTGCCTGAGAAAATGCTGATACCATGAAGTCATGCTTAACTTCACTCTTTTGTGTGTCTCAAATTCCTTCCCAAGCTCCCCCAAGTTTTATGTGGATGTAGCTGGCTCGCGTTATGTGACATTTTGTAAGTGGAGACTGCTCCTTTATTTCCTGGCAGCCCAGACCCAAATAATCACACAGAAACTGTATTAATTACAACACTACTTGGCCAATAGCTTATGCATTTTTATAGCTAACTATTACATTTTAAATTAATTCTTTTCTATTAATCAGTAAATCACCAAGAGGCTGTGGCCTACTAATAAGATTCTGGCTGGCAGCTGGTGTCTTTCTCCTTTGGCAGCTACATGGCATCTTCTTGACTGCACCTACTCTATATATCTCTGTTCATATTTCCCACAAGTCTTTATTCTGGCCTGCCATAGGATGAAGAAGCTTCTTTATTAACCAATGGTATTAATACATATTCACAGCATACAGACCCCTCTGTATCCCACACCAACTAGATTCTCTGAGGCTGAGGATTGTAGCCTGGTTATCTTTTGCTTTACAAATATATACTGTGAGCATACACCATGTTTGTCCTTCTAATTCTGGGTTATCTCACTTAGGATGATTTTTTTTCAAGTTTCATCCATTTGCCTGCAAATTTCATGATGTCATTGCTTTTTTCTACTGAGTAATATTCCAGTATGCAGATGTACCACATTTTCTTTATCCATTCTTTAGTCAAGGGGTATCTAGGTTGTTTCCAGCTTCTGGCTATTACAAATAATACTGTTATATACATAGTTGAGCAAGTATCCTTATGGTTTGATTGAGCATCTTCATATGCCCAAGAGTTGTATCTCAGAGTCTTGAGGTATATTGAGTCCCAATTTTCTGAAACTGCCATACTGATTTCCAAAGTGGATATACAAGTTTTCACTCCCACTAGCAGTAGAGGAGTGTTACCCTTACTCTACATCCTCACCAAAACAGGCTGACATTAGCATTTTTTTAACCTTTCTGACAGGTATAAGATGGTATCTCAGAGTCATTTTGATTTGTAATTCCCTGACAACTAAGAATGTTGAACAATTCTTTAAGTGTATCTTGGTCATTAAATATTCTTCTATTGAGAATTCTCTGTTTAAATCTAAACCACATTTTTTTTTTTTGGATTTTCGAGACAGGGTTTCTCTGTGGCTTTGGAGACTGTCCTGGAACTCGCTCTGTAGACCAGGCTGGTCTCAAACTCACAGAGATCCACCTGTCTCTGCCTCCCGAGTGCTGGGATTAAAGGCGTGCGCCACCATCGCCCGGCCTAAACCACATTTTTAGTGGGATTACTTGGTATTTTGGTATCTAGTTTCTTGAGTTCTTTATATATTTTGAATATCAGTCTTCTGTCAGATATGGAGTGGTTGAAGCTCTTTTCTCATTTTGTAGCCTGCCATTTGTCTTATTGACAGTGTCCTTTGCCTTACAAAAGTGTGATGACTGGTTTGTTCATGCATTCCTGAGGAGTGTGGACTGAGGACAGAAATAGAAAAGAAACAGAAGATAGAATTATTGGGAGGGCTTCCAGTGAATATTGTAAAAAAAAAAAAGCCCCAAATTTATTACTCACAGTCCTTAAATACCCCAATGAAAAAATCATGATACAAAGAACAAGCAAACATAATTACCTCCTTACATCTCAAAACACCTAGTTCATCCTTGAGGAGCAAGAATAGATTTGAACTTTATGACCTTTAGTCAAGATGGAATGCATACAAAACTATGGGACCCCAAACAGAAACTTTTTAGTTTCAAGAGGTCCAATTTATTAATTATCAATCTCAGTGTCTGTGCTACTGATCTTTTATTCAGGAAGTGGTCTCCTATGCCAATATGTTCATGGCTACTTCTCATTTTCTCTTCTATGAGGTTCAGTGTGACTGGATTTATGTTGAGGTCTTTGGTGCACTTGGACTTGAGTTTTGTGCAGGGTGTATAACCAGTTTTTTATGTGGCTTCTGGAGATGCATACTTGGGTCCTTATACTTTCATGGTAAGCACTTTATCAGTTGAGTCATCTAGCCAGGTCCTTCCTTTTAACCTTTAGTAAAATAAAAGTTGGCTTGGATAGTTGGCTCAGGGGATAAAATACTTGCTCCAACAGCATGAGGACCAGAGTTGTGATCTCTAGAATACACGCAAAAGCTGGCAGACATGGCAGTCACCTGTAATCCTAGTACTCAGAAAGCAGACACAGACATGTTGACAGTTAGACTAGGCAGATTTGACTAGCAACAGGTTTACCAAGAGGCTTGGCCTCAATTAAGTGAAGAGAGACTGAGGAAGAGACCCTATATCAGTGTCATGCTTCTGCTTGCATCTCCATACATGTGTATCCACACACATATAAACACACAGGTGACCAAGGTGCCTAGGGAAAAGACTATAGTTTCAAGATTTCTTTGAAGATATGAACTAGCATTCCTGGTTTAGTAAGAAGAAAGTACTATATGGGCCCAAAAGAAGGTGATTAAAACAGGGTCACCATAGCTAGTACAGATGGAATATGGATTAGATGACAGATGTTCTAGTAGCCAGTCACCTTACAGATCAGAAGTGTGTGGAACTAAGTTGTCTGTTTTGGAGGACTTCACACAGTTGCTGTGACAACTCTGGACAGACTGCTCCTAAAACTTACTTCATTTCAGAGAAATAAGTCTAGGCTACATATAGATATTTCCCTATTAATATCAATATGTCAGTCCAGAAAATAAAATACATTACATATAAATGGCAGAATAAGATAAACAATGTTGTAAACTTTTTATTAGACATTCAGATAAGACCATTTTAATGTGATTATATATGGACTAAATGCAAAATGAAACCATATAACCAATTTCTTAAAACATGGTTAAATACCAAAGCATAAGTAACAATTGTGTTGAGATGTGAAATACTCAACATTATTGAAATACAAATAGCAATTTTAGTTGTCATATAACTATTGTGGTGGACTATTGATACACAGAAAATGTAAGTGAATCTCATAATTATTATTCTGAGCAGTAATGCTAGACAGAAGAATGCATATTAGCATATATTTCATGATTTTATTTATATAAAATCATATAGAAAATTTAATCTATAGTGACAGATAATAAATCAATGGTTTTCCCTATAAGGAGAATTGGAAGGGGGAAAAGAATGAAGAATCAAAAGGATACAAAGGAATATTAAACAGTGATGGATATGTTTATTATCTTGGTTGTTTATAGATTCGTTCATATGACAAAATTATCAAGTACCATATTTTCAATACTTGCCACTGATTATGCACAATCCTAATTCAACAAACCTGTGGTTTGAAATCTCCTGTTCTATTTACCCCTGTCTAATTTTGCATCACTCACATGTTAGCTTTATATACCCATTGTTGTCTCTTTTCAAAATGTCTTCTTCACATATTATGACATTTTACCAATTGTTTTTGGAATGTTTTTGAAACCTCTTCCACATGGTGCTTTGGTTCTTTTTCACTATACATACATGTGTATATATACATATATATATACACACACAAATATTTACTATAGAGATTTAAGCCAACAAAAATGATATGTTGCAACATACCTACATTTGTAAATTGGATGCAGCAGAAAGCAGAGCCCGGGGCCGTTAATGCTTATTTACTTGCATTTTCTCTGGAATGCAATGCCTGGGAGAAGGGAAGAAACAAAGAGAACAGAGCTGAAAGGGAAAACAAACACAAACCCACAATATTGAGCTAAGAGCCACAGAATGCTAGGTGAGTGGGTCTTGGTCAGTGATGAGCTGTCTCCAGAAATTCTCAAGAATTTTACTGGGCATATTCTGTTAATGAAGAGGAGAGATTTCTCTAGAGATATCAGTTTGCTGCACATCTGGATTCTGAAGGCCACACAGTAAAGTATAGGACAGGGGACCAGAGAGAGAGACCTCAGATTCTAGTAGGAGGTTAGAATATCTATAGCAAATGCCTACTGACACACAGCTATCTTTCACCACAAGAGTTGTTGTACAGGAGAATTGTCTGTAAACTGTCAATCATGTTTTAAATAAATGCTGATTGGCCAGGCAGGAAGTAAAGGTGGGAAAAACCAGACAGGAAGTAGAAATGATGCAATGAGAACAGGAGAATTCTGGGAAGGAGGAAGTTGATTCCTCCCCGTCCTGCACAGACCACTAAGGAAGCAGGATGTGATTTGCCCCACTGAAAAAGGTACCCACTAAAAAAGGTACTGAGCCATATGGCAAAAATAGATCAAAATAATAGGTTAATATAAGCTACAAGAGCTAATAAGTAGCCTGACCTAATGGGCCAATCAGCTTTATAACTTATAGAAATCTCTATGTGATTTTCTTTGGGGCTTGCCAGCTGTGGGGTACCAGGCGGGACAGAAACCCCAACAAGCAGCCCCCCTTCATGTTACAAGTTGAAAGAAGAAAAGGTCTGTGAAGCCAAGATGGTTGAAAATGGTGTGTCAGATATATCTGGGACACATGTTTTTTGTTTGTTTGTTTGTTTTATTTTTTTCTAAATAGCTAGTTAGAACTCTAGCAAACCTGTGAATAATTTTTTTCTTCTACATCCCCAGGCATCACAATTAACCAGAAACTAACCATACTCAGCATTTGCACATTCTATGATTTTTTCCACATTTCTTTTAATAACTCTTGTGGCACTAACTTCTAGGAGACAAAAAATGTGTGTGGATCACTTTACAAATCACTGATGACCAATGTCACTCTATCCTACTCCAATCAAAGCAGAACACCTGGAACAGGTAATGGATCACCTGCAAGAAGACCTTTAAAGGAAAATCACCATTATTAACAGATCTCAGGTGATTGCAATACATAGCCAAGAAAGTGAAAAATGTAATTGTTACAGTCTCTTTAATAGTACTAAATGTCAAAATCGTCCTCTCTCTCTCTCTCTCTCTCTCTCTCTCTCTCTCTCTCTCTCTCAGCTGCCACAAATCCTACAGCCTCGAGGAAAAAGATTTTACCAGCAATTTGAGAGAACATTACCCCTTCAGTTCTTTAAGAAGATTGCAGTCCTAGCTGATACTTTGATGGCAGCTTAAAAAAATTTTTGGGGGAGATCCATATTCATTTAGGCCTGGACTCGTGGCTCTCAGGAAAACATGATAATAAATATGTGATGTTTTGATATGCCAATCATTAGGTTTGGGACATAGTGTTGTTATGGGTAGCCCACTAGCGATGACCACTCAGACACAGTTTATAGCCAATTGAAAGTCTTTATTCCAGCCATCGGGAGCCACACTCAAATGCTCAGGACCTAGGTGTGGCTCTGAGTGTCAAGAACATGGTGTTTTGTTTTGTTTAACTTTTATTCTTCTCTCCATATATTACATTCCAACTGAAGTTTCTTCTCCCTCCACTCCTCCTGGTCCTTCCCTTCACCTCTTTCTCCCTCGATAACTCTTCCTTCATTTTCTTTCATATAAAACAAATGAGCAAGCCTCCCAAGATATTCGCCAAACATGACCTAGCAAGGTATTATAAGACTGGACAAAACCCCCATATGAAGGTCGGATGAGTCAATCCAGTAGGAGGTAAAAGAGTCAGAGACAATCCCCACACACATTGTGGGGAGTTCAACAAGAACACCAAGCTAAACAACCATAAGGTATATGCAGAGGACCTAGCTCAGACCCATACAGGGTCTCTGACTGTCACTTCAGTCTCTGTGAGCTCCTATAAGCCCTTCATAATAGATATTATGGACCCTGTTCTACTAGTGTCCTCCACCCCTCTGTCTCCTATAATCCTTCACTCCCCCTCTTCTGCATGATTCCAGGTTCCACCTAGTGTTTGACTATGAGTTTCTACATCTGCTCCCAACAGTTGCTGGATGACACTGCTCTAATGACAATTGGGCTAGACACTGATCTATGAGTAGAGCAGAATACCATTAGGAATCATTTCATTTAGTTTTTTTTTTTTTTTTTTTTTGCCAGTCATCTTTGCCCAGCCTCTGATTCCTCTGGTTCCTGACACAGTGTTATGTGCTCCCTCTTGAGGCATGGCCATCAAGTTGGGATAGCCGTTGGATGGCCACATCTTGCAGGCAGAACAGACTGTAGATCAAAGGTTTTATGGGGGCTCAATGGAAGCCTTGACTGGATAGAGGAGATGGAAAATTCAGGCTCTGTAGCCACCACTAAAAAAAGACTTTGCTAGGGTCAGTCTCATAGATGCCAGTTTCCTCTGTACTGGGTTTCTACATCACGCCCATACCTCCAATTCCAGTTTTCTTTCCCTCCATCCCTTACATCCCTACCTGAACCCTCATATTGCTATGTCCCCTGGCCTGAGTCCACCTGCAAAATTTATTCTATTTCCCTTTCCTGGGGGATCCAAGAGTGCCTCCTTAAGCCATTCCTTGTTATGTAACTTCTCTGGGTCTTGTAACATCCCTGGGATTGTAACATGATTATCCTTTATTTAACAGCTAATGTCTACTTATAAGTGAGTACATAAGATTTTCTTATATTTATCTTTCTGGGTCTGGGTTACCTAACTCAGGATAGTCTTTTCTAGTTCCATCCATTTGGCTGCAAATTTCATGATGTCATTGTTTTTAAGAGCTGAATAATACTCCATTGTGTAAATGTACTACATTTTCCTTATGCATTCTTCAGTTGAGGGACATCTGATTATTTCCAGTTTCTAATATGAATAAGGCTGCAATGAACATGGTTAAGAAAGTGCCCTTGTAGTAGGATGAAGTGAATAATATAGCCAGGTCTTGAGGTAGAGTTATTCCTAATTTTCTGAAAAAATTGATTTCCATAGTGACTCTACTAGTTTGTACTCCCACCAGCAATGGAGAAGTATTCCTCCCTTTCTTCACATCCTGGACAACAAGAGCTGTCACTTGTGTTTTTTATATTAGCAATTCTGACAGGAATAATATGAAATATCAAAGAAGTTTTGATTTACATTTTCCTGATGGTTAAGAATGTTAAACATTTATTTTAAGTATTTTCCAGCCATTTGAGATTCCTCTGGTGAGAAATCTTTGTTTAGATCTGTAGTCCATATTTTAAATTGATTGTTTGGTTTGTTGATGTCTAGTTTCTTGAGTTCTTTATATATTTTAGATATTAGTCCTATGCCAGATTGTAGCGAGCTGCATGGAATCACACCTGATGGAGATGTATAATCATCTCCTATGGCTAAAGTCTGACCTATGCTATGATCACGCAATGATTATCAGCTGCTTGCATATGCGAGGTCCTATGGGCAGTGCCTACCTGGCAGTTCCGGGTTGGCAGCCCATGCCTACTTAAGGGCTGGGAGAGGTTTGCCCGAGGAGAGAGGTCAAGGAGAGAGAGAGGAGGAGGAGGGGGGGGAGGAG
>NC_022016.1:41220218-41259061 GCF_000317375.1 Microtus ochrogaster
CTTGCTGCAGTCAGGGGGTGCACCAGATAATCCTCAAGGGTAAGATTGAGGAATCGCAATAAATGCGGGTTTTATGCTCTCACCTGTAGAAAAGGTAGAGTGGGAAAGTATAGCCACGACCAAAGTGGAAGGTTTAAAATGAAAATAAAAGGAAGAATAGGAGTTTAGAATGGGCGCTTCAACATCACACCTGATTTTTCTGGCTCTTAACAAGCTGTTATGGAGCGCTTTGGAGAGGCTTTTGGTAAAATGTGACACAATTGCTCCTTGGTTTGCCATCTCTGGCAATCTTAATGTGTCATCCTGGGATAGCTTGGTAGAGATCTGGATTTTGTCACCGAACAAGATATGCTAAGGAAGGGAGTAATATTCATGTGGTTTGAGTTACCGAGGCCTCGGAGTTTGCAGTGGAGTGTGAGCAGCTGCAGCTCCAAGGCCACGGAGCTCTAGGTGGCTCCAAGGCCAAGCAGCACTGAGCATCTGCAAAGCTGCAAACACTGGGACCTGCCTTGAGGACAGACAAGGCCTGAACACTAGACCACTCCCAGCGTGGGCCTCCGGGCATAGAAGCACAGCACTACCGTGGTAAGATCTCCTTGGCCTGAACCTCTGTCCAGACCGGGCCAACCGGCTGGACCTGATCGGGCTGGCCACTCAACCCCGCCATGCCTCCACCTTTCAGTTCGGTGGGGAAGTCTCCGCCTCCCCTGCTGTCACGGTGACCTGAGTCCAAGCTCGACTAGAAAATGGCAGTAAAGGGGCTGGAGAGATGGCTCAGCAGTTAAGGGCATTGCCTGCTCTTCCAAAGGTCCTGGAGTTCAATTCCCAGCAACCACATGGTGGCTCACAACCATCTGTAATGAGATCTGGTGCCCTCTTCTGGCATACACACAGACAGAATATTGTATACATAATAAATATTTTTTTAAAAAAGAAAATGGCAGTAAATTGCAATCTAAGAATGCTTTGTCCCCGCTCAGCAGGAAGTAGCCAGAGAGATTGACAACGCCCAAATTCCCTAAAACACGGTTTAAGTGGGGCCCTTTCAGAGCAGAAGCAGGATCAGCTGGGTTGCTAGGGAAGCCAAAGAGATGCACGAGGGAAAAGGTGTCTTCCATGCACTCAGCTGACAGGAATAAATGAGCCACGGGGGTATGGCAGCTGGGGTATGTTGTTAGAGGCAAGTCTATACCCTAGTCTGTCAGACATTTCTATCCATCGGGGCTGTGTGTGACCAGCATTCAATATGACTCATGCAACTAATCTGTCTAAAGATTTGTCTAGTTATCTTTTAGGTAATTGGTCTGGTGAATTCGAACAACAACTGGAAAAGTTGCGGGTGACGATGGTGACTGCAAATTCCACACGCATGGATACCAGCCTGGCAGAAGAACTATCTTCCTGGATCACTCCATGGATCATCTGAAGGAGTGAGCGGGAATAGGAGCCCTAACAGGCTTAATGGTGCTTGCCTCCCTGGTATGCCTGTGGTGCATTTGTCACATAAGGGTTTCACAGCATCGCAATGCAGTTATGATCATTCAGGCCTTCACGGCCATTGAAGCAGGACAGTCTCCCCAAGTTTGGCTATCTACCTTAATAGAGATGTAAACGAGCACAGGATGCGAGGCTTGCGCACTGCACTTTAAGTAAGTATACATCAACCTCAAGAAGAGAAAGTCTAATTGCATGTGGGTTGGTGTCTAGCTCCCACCTCTGTAAAAAGGCAACGGACAGGTCTAGTGTTCTCTGAGTGGATGACACCTGGACAGACACTAGTACATGTTTCAATTTTAACAGAGATCAGACCTCTACTCTTACCTGTGGCTTTACAAAACAAAAGGGGGAACTGTAGCGAGCTGCATGGTATCACACCTGATGGAGATGTATAGTCAACTCCTGAGATGGCTAAGGCCTGACCTATGCTATGATCATGCAATGATTATCAGCTGCCTGCATATGCGTGAACCTATGGGCAGTGCCCACCTGGCAGTTCGGGGTTGGCAGCCCATGCCTACTTAAGGGCTGGGAGAGGTTTGCCCAGAGAGAGAGGTCAAGGAAAGAGGACGGAAGAAAGAGAGAATGTGAATAAAGTCCTGGAATAAACTGCAGTGAGAAGAGCTCCGGTGGTCGTGTCATCCTTGCGGGACGAGGGTGGCTGTGACACCAGATGTATGGTGGGTGAAGATCTCTTCCCATTTTGCAAGCTTGTAGTTTGTGTCATTGTGGCCTGATAAGAGGACTTCTGCCTCTGGTCCAGCAGAGGGTCGCTGTCCACACTGGGGACTGGAGCTCTGACTAGGTGCATGGTCTCTGACCTGGTCAGGGAGGGCCTCTGGTGTTCAGGATCCTGACCTGGCTTCTGGTTAGGTAACAAGCTTCTGTCTTGTTTTCAGGAAGTTGGACTGGTCCCTGGGGTTCAGAATGCTGGACTGGCTGCCTGATTTTCAAGGAGCTGGCCTAGCCTCTGATGGTGTAAAAGGCTTCTACCAGAGGTATGAGTTGGGATATTGTGATGAGGATTTTTTCAGGATTTTTTTAGATGTAGCATTTTCTTTGACCAATATATCTATTTCTTTTATCGTATCTTCTGTGCCTGAGTCTCTCTCTTTCATCACTTATATTCTGTTGATGATACTTCCCTAGATTTGCCACCTCCAGGATTCCCTCAGTATGTCTTTCCTTTTTTGTTTCTATTTCCATTTTCAGGTCTTGAACAACTTTACTCATTTCCTTCACCTGCTTGTTGGTTTCTTTCTTGACTACTTGAAGCGAGTGATTCATTTTCCCCCATTTTGTGTGGATTCCTGGATTCCTTTAAGGTATTTGTTCATTTCCTTCTTTAATGACCTCTATCATCTTCATGAAGTTGGTTTTAAAGTTGTTTTCTTGTGGTTCAGCTGTGTTGGAAAATTCAGGGCTTGCTGTAATATGATATCTGGGTTCTGAGGGTGACATATTCCCATGGCTGTTATTGTGTTTTTACACTGGCCTCTAGGCATCTGGGATGGGGTAATTATAGGTTTAGGTGCTGAATTCTGAGTTTGTCTTTGTTTGATGGGTATCTTTTCCCTTGGTTTCTGTTTCCTCTCTTCTGACTTGAGTGGCCTGATGTTCTGGTGGCCAGCATGTCATCTGGTCCAGCAAAATGCCTTCACTGGGGTTGTAACAGCCTGTGTGACCTCTGGCTCGGCCTCTGTTAGAGCAGAGGACTTGTACCGGAATTGTGGGTTCGGATATGGTAAGAATGAGAGGAGGCTGTTGGTGGAAGTCTGGTCAGAATCTGAGGAAGTTTTGGTAGTCCGTAGGCCAGGTCCTACTTCAACATGAGGTTTTTAAAGTCAGAAGTGAAGCCACATCCTGCTGGCATCTCAATTGGCAGCTGTGTGTACATGCGTGTTGTGGGGGAGGGGGCGAGGTTCACAGAAATAAATAGTTTGAAGCAAGCAGTTTCAGCAGAAGCTAAAGTAAGTTAGCTAGTGCATCCTGATATTTGGTTCATAGAACAGCATTGTGTAATTTTCTATAGGATTCTCTATCAAGGAGACCAAATTCTACTTAAATATGGAATGACCTCAGCAAGAATCAAGATGGGAAAAACTTTGCACCGCCCTGACCTGTCACAGGTAGGTGTGCCCTTAACAAAAGGGAATGTCAGAAAGCTCCATTAGCTTGGTTTAATGTTTAATAATCTCAGTGTAGCAAACAGATTGCTTTTTTCTTTTTAGAATTTTTATTTTATTTTTTATGGGTATGACATTTTTGTCTGAACACATGTCTATATACCATTTATGTGCTTGGTGCCCTCAGAGACAAAAAGAGGGTGTTGTATACCATTGAAGTAGAGTTAGCCATCATGTGGGTGCTGGAAATTGAACCCGAGTCTTCTACAAGAGCAACAAGTGCTCTGACCAATGAGCCACCTTTTTAGTCCTGCATACCAATTTTAAGGTAACACCAATAATTTATGTCTTCTTATATTTGTGCCTTTATAAAGTCCCCTCTTCTTGAGGCTATCCAGCTGGGTCAGCATCCAGAGATCTTTTGACTTTATCAGAGGATTGGGAAGTTCTGATTAAAGCAACCACATCAGGCAGTTTACAAATACAACTTACTCCAGCTCTAAAATGTCTAAGGTCTTATTTCTGACCTCTGTAGTCTCAGTCTCTCTCTCTCTCTCTCTCTCTCTCTCTCTCTCTCTCTCTCTCTCACACACACACACACACACACACACGGGGGGGGGAGGAGGAGGAAGAAGATCTACTTAGACTACCACTTTGTTAAACCAGAATAATTCCTTACTACATTTCAAATCTTAGTTTTATACCCACAGATAAGTGTAGCTCTTACTTTCATCAAAGAAGCCTGTCTTTACTGCAAATGAAGAAAACATAGGAAATCACAAGGGAACAGAATATAGATCTCACCAGATAATGGGGAGCCCAGCCCCAGTTCCTACATCTATATCAGAACTGATACATTTATGGCTCAGGCATTGAGGACAAGAGGGCAGGAAGATTGTGAGAGCCAGAATTCTAGAAATGACCGCATAAACAAGACTGAAACAATGGCAGGATCACTGGACATGTTAACACTGAAGGGGGAAAGTTGGACAGGAAAAAAATGAGGTCAGCATCTCATGTTCCACTGCTACCTTTGGAGAGGCAAGTTTGCATGAATCTTCTGGCCAAGAATGAAGTAAATTCTGACAAGGACTGCAGGAATATAGAAAGAAAGTGTTCTTCACTGGAGATTCTGATTAGAACCTAATCCTGGGTGATACTTTGATGCCATCTCTGGGAGACCCTAAGTAGAAGATCAAGTTAAGCAGTGCTCTTACTACTGACCTATAAAAATGGAAACAAACAAATGCTTACTCTTCTGCTAAGCATGCCCAAACTGTGGCCTACAGGCCAGATGTAGCAAAACAGAGCTATGAATGTGGCCTGGTACAAAATCGTGAGGTCACTTCAGCTTTATAATTTCAGAAATCTATTTCATAATCTTGAGCTCCGACTCTGTAAATGGCAATGCTGTGTGTCAATATTGAGCTGTGGTGATTTGTTACAGAGCAATAGAAAACTAAATATTTAGATACTAGAATGAGGCTATTGCTGTAACAAACATGGGTGGCCACTGGAAGAACAGAGAAAGATGACCAAAACAGTTCCAGTTGCCTTTGGCAAACTGTTAGAAATCTGAAATTAGAGAATGCTGGTGAGGGCTCAAAGTCAAAATCTTATTACTAGAAGCTGGAGGAATGGGAAGCCTTGCCAAGCAGGGGCAGAAAGTTCCTGAAATGATGTCTCCTGAAGCTGTGCAAATGTGGCGAACTTGGTTATCTAGCTAAGGGATTTGTGGGGGAAACGGTAAGGGTAATGGCCTGATTTCTTTAGAGTGAAATGCAGGAAGAGAGGAAGAAATAAAGGCAGGGACAAACATTAACATGGATTTATTATTTTGAAAATAATGATGTCTTAGTCCAGAAGAAAAAAAGGACCTGGGTTCAGTTCCTAAGACCCACTTACCAGCTTTCAACTGTCTGTAAATCCAGTTCCAGGTGATTTGATGCCGTCTTCTGAGCTTTGCAGAAGTGAGGCACACAGGCGGTGCATATACAGAAAATCTATAACATATAAATAGAAGAAGCATGAAGTACTTGCAAAGTTTTTGAGAAAGTTACTTCCTATGAAGCACAGGCAGCTTGAATTGAAAGAGACAAAGAGCACAAAACGAAGGAAGGAAGGAAGACTGTTGAATTCCCAAATTGCTACCAGCAGGAAGGAGGCTGAGGGAGACAATCAGATACTAACCACTCTTTCTCTCATGAAAAAAGATGATTGCGCACAGTGCCAAGGGTGCAAGATATGGAGGTTCTTCAGAGACAAAGTGAAGAGTCTATGAAAAACTGTATGGAAACCCAGAACCTTCCAACCCTCAAACAAAAGGTGTCTTAGGTAATGTAGCACAATCTTGAAACTGTCAATATATTGCCTATCCAGCTTTCTGTGCTCGAAAGCAATCCTCAGATTTGATGTGCATCAAAGGAGGTGAGTTGATCTAAAAGCATGCACACATGGAGGTGGAGGTCGTGGCAGGTGTGTTAAAGTTTGTCTGCCGCAGTCTTCCTGCTGGACCCTGCTTCATGTCTCTCTTATGCATATACTAAGTTTCCCAGAGTCTCATGGCCTAAATCTCTTTTTAAATTTTTTATTTATTTATTAAAGATTTCCGTCTCTTCCCCGCCACCGCCTCCCATTTCCCTCCTCCACCCCCAATCAAGTCCCCCTCCCTCCTCAGCCCGAAGAGCAATCTAAATCTCTCTTAAATGAGGTTCTAGGCTGGGGTGGCATGGTCGGTTATTGGCTTAGATACCAGAACTTCGTTTCTCCCCAGTGGAGAACTTAGGAAGCCGAAGAGACACATTGTTGCTCTCCAGAACACTCACATCCAATAATAAAACAGGCATAGTACAATAGTTACACACATTCCAGTTCAAATGGGAGAAAGGAAAGGTAAAAAGCAATTCTGGTCCATAGCAACTCTGAAAGGGAGCCAGGAAATATTTAGTATTGTTTCATTAGGTTTCAAGGTCCAAGAATTGTTTCTCTTGTGTCTGAAGAACCTACATATCCAACCCCTCGTTTCTCTGGCCCTTGCAAGCATGAACTTTTGGTCTCCCAGTATGCCCCATATCTCCTTTCCTCTTACCTAATCCTTATTCTCTCCTCCCTCTTGGTGCACATACCCACCCCCAGGGTCAGCCATCCCTTTCATTGGTGGCATTTCAAAAGCAAGCTGCCCTCCTACAGGTATAAGGAAGTAAACTCTGACAACAACTGGAGGGAGCTGTAAATCAGATTCTCCCTGGGGAAGCTGCTGCTGAAATCCCAGTCTTAACTGATGCCATGACGCCAACATTATAAAACATGAAGCTGAAGAAGCAGCTAAACTGTGTTTATTCCTGACCTCTAGAAGTTGTGAGATAAAGAATGTGTGCTGTTTCTTCTGTTACCAAATTGATGATTATTGTGCATAAATAGAAAACTAACAAACTTTTCATCATTTATATTTTATCATCCCTATTCAGTTGAACCACAGGTAAATTATGAGAACATATTTTCCTTCCATTCAAAATGTTTATTTCAGTTTCTTTAATATCTCCACATTGTTTATCTGGACAGTGGAGGCTGAAACAAACAGTGGTTCTTAAATGTTTGTATCCATGGAATCACCTTGAACTTTCTGTCAAAAGTTAGCTTTTTATTAAGCTCCAGTCCTGAAGTGTGTGATGCCTCAGGTCTGGGGAATGGCCCCCTCCCCCAGGCTGTAGGTTTAAGCAGATCCACGATGTTGTGACCGCTACTGTGGCCGCAGCACTTTCAAAACATCTGCTTCAGAGAGCCTCACTCTGCTTGCTCCTCTGGCCTCTGGGAGATACAATTTTTTTTTCTTGAAGTTTTCTCTGACCCTTTTCACATGATGATTGATATTGTTAGCTGCTGGAATTTTCAGGTTCTGGCTGGTAGTTGCCATGGTAACTCACATGCAGCATTGCCCCGTGCCTGAGGGCCTGTGTAAAGATGGCAGCAGATGAATCACTGGCATTAGTGACCTGGAAAGGCACCAGCACTTTCCTCAAGTTGTGTTTCCTTTGCTGACCTGATTTCTGCCCCCTTCATTTTTTGATAATGCCTTTTAGAGCCTTCCTTAAATTCTTCTTTATAAAATGATAATAGCAGAACCTTACGCTATATCATTCTTTAGATTTACAAAACAGACCATACCTCTTCTGGCACAAAGTTACATTTTATTTGCATAACAATTTTGGGAGATATTCTCATGCACAGATATTGAATTGTAGGTTAAAGTTAGAAGTAACTTGCCCAGGCATGGCACTGCATGCCTTTAATCCCAGAACTCAGAGGCATAGGTGTGCAGATCTATGAGTTCAAGGCCAGCCTGGTCTACATAATGAGCTACTACATAATGGTAGCCAGGGCTACACAATAAGAGAGCCAGTGTGGTGGTTTGGATGAGAATGACTCTCACAGGCTCATATATTTGAATGCTTGTCCCTGGTTGGTAGAACTGTTTTGGTATCATTATGGGGTGTGGTCTTTTTGGAGGTAGTGCATCATTAGGGTAGACTTTGGGGTTTGAAAAGACCACATGATTGCTAATTCTCTCTTTCTCTCTCTCTCTCTCTCTCTCTCTCTCTCTCTCTCTCTCTCTCTCTCTCTCTCTGACACACACACACTCACTCTGCCCTTTGCTTGTAGATCAGATGTAAGCTCCCAGCTATTACAGCAGCACCATTCCTGTCTGCTTCCACACTCCCTGCCATGCTGATAATAGACTCAAACTCTGAACCTTTATGCAAGTCCCCAAGTAAATGTCTTCCTTTAGAAGTTTGTTTGCTATGCTGTAACTAAGACACTCTATCTCAAAAACAAACAAAATCTGACAAAATACACAAGTAGCAATCTCCAAAGTTGCACAAGGAAAAGAGTCGCAGAGACCAGTTTTGAATTTAGGATTCCTGATTTCTATCTTAGAGCTTGTATTTTCCAGGGCCCAGAAAATAAACAGATGACATAGTGAAGAGGAAAACCAAAGATTGCTCAGCCAAAGAAACCCATGAGTGATTGTGAAGTAGTACAGGCTAGCAACTATCCTAAAGGATCAAGAGGAAATAGTGACCTTGCTGCTGGGATAGCTCAGTAGATAAAAGTACTTGCTGTCAATTAAGACAACCAGAGTTTCCATCCGTGGAACCCACATGGAGACAGAAGAGAACCAAACCCACAAATTTTCCTCTGACTTCCATAGGTATTCCACAGCACAGGTGACCACACACACATACAAAGCGGGGGAAGGGGAGAAGGGTGGCTAATTGACCCTGGAAAAAGAAATGAGAGAAATGTAGGTATACCAGTGTTATTCAAGGATACTTGTATTGGTTTGCTTTCTGTCACCGTAAGTTGTCTGGAGCTAAAGAACTTAGAAAGAAAAGAGAACTTTACTTAGTTTCTATTTGAGGAGATCCAGTATGGACTCGACTCTGGTGAGAACTTTGTGATAGATAATGTCGCAGTAATGGGAACAAAAGTGAAAGGGAGAGATTATATTACAATATAAAACACCAAAGTGTGACCAGGGCTTTAACTGGGATTTTGTGACAACTGTGTTAATTCTTTCCAAGGGTATGTTGACTAGTTACCTATGGAACTCCTATTAGGCCTCATTTCTTTAATTGCCCAGACTCAGAGCATCTCCACACTGAGATTAAGCTTCCACTACAGGAAACTCTGATAGATAAATCACACCCAAACCATATCAAAACCCAAAAGAGGTATGCCATTTAGTAGGTCAAGGGGACAACTAGCAACCGACGACCTAGACAGAAGGTGATCAAGTTAATGAGTAAGTCAATATTTTCCCTAAGTTTTAAGGGAGGCTTAAAATGAAACAGTAGCATTTTGTCCTGCTGAAGTCTGATTAGGAAGGCCCACAGGTTTCATGTAAGGAGTGATACATAGAGATGGGGTAGAAGGAGAACTGAGGTGGCAGCATTATCCAGAGTAGACTAGAAGGAGAAGCCGGCGTGATCGACATCATTTAGAGCACTTCTTCTCAGCCCTCCTTATGCTGTGGCCCTTTAATACATCTGCTCATGTTGCAGTGACCCCAACCACAATTTTTTTTGCTACTTCACAACCACAATTTTTGTTACTGTTATTAATTGTAATTATCTGTGTTTTCCAATGGTCTTTGGGGGTTTGAGAATCACCGAGTTAAAGGATGATGGCAGAACTTAGAACAGTTTCTCCTTATAATCTACCTTGCAGCAGGTAAATAGGAAATGTATGAGCAGGGGTGTAATTTTCCATTCTTAGGGTATTTGGGTTCTTTAAAGAAATTGTCTTTCTCTACCAATGTTGAACATGAAGTCTTTTTCAGGTTTTAAATAGGATATGACTGGCTTGACTTTGGTTTGATTTCTTGAAATGTAGATCCAGAGACATGGCTTTGAGGATAAGTAGTGTATTGGGGAGGTGCAAGGAACACCAGTAGGGAAATAAATGAATTACAGAAACCTGGAAACAGAATGGTACCAGTCCATCTACTACACTGAGTGAATGACACGTAAATCCATGAGCAAATTCCAGCAACTAATAGAAGATTCACTTCTATGAATAATCCCACTTGAGGGGCAAGGAGGATTTCTATATCATCTCCTGAGTATGATTTATCAGGCTTGCTCACAGGAGGTATTAAATTCTGATTTGTCCAGCCTGTTTATATGTACCAGCACAGTGACATGTTCTAAAATAGCCTCCAGACCTAGATATTGACAATTGTCAACCAAAAATCATTTTGAATGCAACGGACTGAATATGAGTGGATCATCGACAACACACACTACATAGCGATTTGCGGGACTGTGCTCAGCGGTACAATGGTCTTTACCCACTTGATACTGTGCCCAGACTTCCATGGCCACACAGATCTGTTTGATCACATACAAACTCAAGGCAGCAGCGTTATGTTAAAGGTCACAGCACTGCTGCATAATTAACATCATTTGTAGTAAAACATAGGAGGTGAATCTTGATATACTTTTAAGGATCTGGGGGTAGGGGAGACAGAGTATCAGTGTCGCTAACATATTAGTAATTAACTAATAACATACACATATGACTCTTAGCTGTCTGTTCAAATTTCAAAGTTCACATAAAGGAGAGAAAAAAAGCCAGCTGCCAGATAGAAATGATCACACATTGTACAATATTTATTTCAGTTTATTACTGACCTGGTTGCAAAAGACTCCTAATCACTTTACTGAAAAACAAGAGTCTAAAGCGCTGTTAGTTTCCAGAGAGTTTCAGAACATCCAGTTGTCTGATATACTCTTTTTCTACTTAGCCCTCACCCAGGTTTGCATATCAGGGAGGGCGTCTGGCCTACCCTCCATCAGAACCCTCAGCATAATCTCATGAATTCAAGAATTCACATAGGTACAAGTTATAAAAATGAAACAGAGGGAAACATTTTCTGTGCCACCCTCTGCTGAATTATTTCCTTCCAGCTCTGGGACACAGAGAGCTTGTCTGTCTAGGCCTGGAACTTTACTGCAACACAAAGAGAAAATAAGGAGAGAGAAGAGCTAAACCCTCAGAGGCCCTCTGCATATGAAATGACTTTTGAAATGTAGCCTGCTGCTGAAACATTGTGGCATTTAGTAATAATATGCTACAAGTATGGCTAAATGCTGGAGCAAAACACAATTTTGCAGTAATGCATTCGTGGCCATTTGTTTAAGCAGAAAAAGAAACAATGAAACTTAAATTTGCAGAGATCTATTTAATTAAGTAACCCTCAATCTCGAAATTGACTCCAAGATAATGTCATCAAGTATTATGTAGAAAACAATCACAAATACAGGTAATGGAAATAAGGATTTCTCCATTTACTCTGAAATAAGGATGGAAGAAAGAAATGCAATAGTTTGTGAGGTATTTTTGTGGTCATAAAAGAGAGTATTTCAACTCTTAATGTGTGTCACAGGGAGGAATCAAAAACACTCCCCATGCTTTTTAAAGAGGCTGTAATAATCTCAACACATAGATTTAAAGTTCTTTTCTTTTGTTTCCTACATTTATTCAGAAGCATGATTCCTTCCCAACCACTTGTAGAAATCTAAGACCACCCCATTTTTCTTTTTTGTTTCGTTGTGTGTTTTAGTTAGTATTGAGACAGGATATCACTGTTTAGCCCTGGCTCACCTTGACCTCAGCATCCTCCTTCAGCTTCCTGATTTTCAATAGCTGTTTTAGTATAGGTTTTAAAATGAGTGACTTTATTAGGCATATTCAGAGGAAGATAACAAGTAGCCAAGAGATAGAAGCAGCAGATAGCAAAACATTATCTAATTAGGTGCTTAAACCATCCAGCAGAGATAGCTAGAATAGTCTGGTTAAGACAGTAAATAAGGAGAGCATCAAATCAGGGCCTTATAACATTTATCAGAAATTAACCAGGAGAGCCCTGCAGAAGAAATCATGTTGGAGTTCTTGCCAGAGCCTTGGGCAAAGCAGAACATTCTCTCCATGGAAGCTTCTGGCTTCTTGTTCTAACCACAGACATTTTTATACAGTTCGATCAACAACTAATCTCTACTGAAAATGGTTTTGCTTTCTAGCTGTTCCAAAGGATGCTCTATTTTTAACACCCTTAGCTATTTGCTTTTCTCTTTGTTACAGAGACAGGGAATGACCTACCCCAGGCAAGGGTATCATAGGACCCTTCAGATAGCCATTCTTGAGTCTGAGATAAGAACATGAGCTGACTCTTGCTTTCAGAGTCAGCTCTCAACTCTTAAGGTTCCAGATGGTGCCTGGATGTGTGGCTACTGGTACAAGTGGAAAACATAATGGAACCTACACATGAATATCACACCACAGGTGCAGAGGTGAGAAATAAGTGCTCAAACAGATAAAAGTAGAAGAGCAGGGAAAATATATTGGGAATAAAAATTGTATATAAATGTAGATATGGAACAAGGAAAGAGGAGACAACTGTCTGTACATTCACTTCGGTGTATTTTGATAGTCAGAGGAGCGAGGATGGAGCAGAAACAAATGTAGAGATTTTTAGAGTTTGAAAATATTGTAAATATTCAACTCCCTCCCCAACGCTGACACTGTTCTCAGACTTCTCCAAAACTCGGAGAAGCCAAGGTGCTGTGGGCCTGTCTGTGCTCCTGGTCACCCTGACCTGTGGATGCTATGGCCTGGGATCTGCAGTCTCTGCTACTGCTGAGTGGGCAGGGGAACAAAGGAAGCATGGGATGCATGGTCAGGCAACAGCTGGAGGCTGATGTTGCCCAGAGGGTGGCCACCCTGCTCCTCAGGCATCACCCCCCCCCCCACCACCACCTAAGCTGAGTTAGGCCCTCACTGCACGGAGGAGCCCATAACACAGGAGACAGAAAGTTTGGAGAGCCTTGTCTCCCATGGCCAGCACCAGGAGCTGGTCAGGAGGGGATTGTAAGATGCAGTATGGCCCCTGAGCCCCACAGGTCTGTATGGGTAGATCAATAGCTTATAGCACAGGATAGGATGCAGGGATTCTCCTAATTTTGTGATTTAAGGAAAATCTGGAAAATGGACATTGATATAGGATTTGGGAAAGGAAAGCTGGGGTAGTAAAAATGGCGTGGCTCTGTCCACCTGAGCTCCCAGCTAGCCAAGTCTGTGGAAGCCTCAGTCTCAGAGCCACTGCAATGGCGGGAACCTGGGAGCTGATGTTGCAGTTAAATTCTTCAGCCACCACTGCTGGCCTCCAGCAGGAGCTCCAAACCATGGAGAGTGTGGTCTGTGCAGACCTAGGCAAAGCAGGTAATGAGGGACCAGCACTTCCTGGTTCAGTCATTTCTAGGTCTGCCCAACTAGGAGTCTGTGAAATAACAAATTGATGCCTGTCAGCTAGTGAGAACTCTTACATTTTGGATTAGAAAGATAATTTACAAACTTGAAATGATTTCCAAAAGTTATTTAGGAGATATCCAGTGGCTACGGCTGTATACTGGAGACCTGGAGCCATTCAGTGAGATTCTGAAGGAGAGTAGTGACCCCAATCCCACAAGATACCTTACAGATGCTGCTAAGCAGGTACTAGAGCAGGGGAATATGCAACACAGAAACAGCAGGTTCATTATATTAATTATGATCAACCTTGGAAAGCATGAAACATGTATTTTGCCTACAAAACTTACTCCCATGGCAGTATTATGGCATAATGGTCATCTTTTATGGCTATAACTTACCATTTCACCACTCAAGGTATTAAACCCTTATTTTGAATCAGTAGCTTGTTTAGTACAGAAAAGCCGGATAGAATCTAGGAGAGTTTTGGTAGGGAACCTAATGTGATCCTTATACTAAGCAACATGTTGATTGATTATTTCAAAATAATGATTCTTGGGCTTGCTCAGTTTGTAGGCCAAATTGATAACCTTTCTCCACTGATTAATTGATGCTGTCTGCACAATTATATTCCTTTATTTTTCCTAACATGAAAGATCCCCTATAGGATGCTATGTTAATTTTTACAGATGGTTCCTCCAGTGGAAGAGCAACATATGTTGTTGATGGTAAAGGATATATAGTACAAACAGACCCGGTCTCAGCTCAAATAGTTAAACTATAAGCTTTTACTGTAACATTCCAGTTTTTTTTTTTTTTTTTGCAAATAAGGCATTTAATTTATATACTGATAGTCATTACATTTTTAAAGTTCTTCAAGTAATAGAAACAGATCCCTGCTTTGGAACTAGTAATAGTCAAGTTAAAATACTATTGAGCAAATTCAAGATGCCATTCTTCAAAGAAATTTGCCATGCTTTGTAGGTCATATTAGAGCACATTCGAAGACTTATGGTCCATTGGCTAAAGGTAATGCTTAATCTGATAAATTTACTCAATTGATTGCTTTATCTCAGGTTGAGCTTGCTCGGCGATCACATGCTTTATATTATCAAAATAGTAAAAGTTTAAGAAAACAACTTGGATTAATAAGAGAAATTGCTCATCAGATTGTTAAAGAGTATGATCTATACCCACAGTATTTACCAGTGTCTACCTTAGGGGTAAATCCTCAAGGCTTACTTACTAATTATTTATGGATGTTACTCATGTTGTAGAATTTGGCAAATTAGGATATATGCATGAAGCAATTGATACATATTCTGAGTTCTTTATGGCTACTTCACCAAATGGAGAAGGCATTAAGCATGTGATAACTCATTGCTTAAAATGTTTTTCATATATGGGAATTCTTAAAACTATAAAAATGGATAATGGGGTGGATATATTAGCAAAGCATTTCAGCTATTTTGTTTCTGATGGAATGTGGAACATAAAACAGGCATTTCTTATAATCCTCAAGGGTAAGGAATTGTGGAGTGTGCCCATGGCTCCTTGAAAACACAACTTCAAAAGATAAAAATGGGGTAATTATAACCTCAGTAATGATATAATGCTTTAAATCATGCTCCTTTTTGCTCTAAATTTCTTGAATGAAGATACATGTCAGCAATCTTTTGTGGATAAATTTTGACATGGTGGCACCAGAGCCAACTTCATTAAAGCAAATGGAAAGACCCTTGTACTGGATTATGGAAAGGACCAAACCTGTTTTAATATGGGATTGAGGGCATCTCTGTGTTTTTTACACAGGAGGAAAATGAGACTCCTGCTGAAGTCTTCCCAGAAGAATTGAAGTGGACTGTAGAACCTGTGTGCTCCTGACCTTATGTCATCATGTTGCAGTCTGAGAAGGGAAGGAAGATCATGGTAATGGTTGGTAATACTTAGCTTCCTAATAGACCTACTGCACAAATTTTCAGACCTAAGTGAATCCTATTTACTTTGGAGCCAGCCCAAGAACACTGACTGAGTGTCTAGCTATGTATCTAAACCATATCTTGGGGCACAGAAATTAACTTTGCCAGTATGCTGTTCAGTCTGCTGTTGAAATAGAAGACCTGAGAACTGGGACCTCAGGAAATTCCCCTCTGGAGGAAAGAGACTTGTTAAAGCAATGGAACACTATTATAGAGGCAGCACATGACTGAAGCTCCTCTTCAAAAATGAGCAGTAATGGCCTAAATATTTTTGCTGCTACTTAAAAGACTGGGACAATTCAAACTTATCTTTGAAAGTTAGAAGCAGCAATGCGATTGAACTGTAGGAGAGCAATAGGATTTACAGATCACCTGTCACAGAAACCTTTTCTTTTGATTAGAATGTATTTAAGAGGATTGTGATTTGATAAATTGTGTGTTTGTTGTTAATTTTCATAGTAGGATTGTGGTATTGACCTGTTAATGTTTATAACTTCTTTGTGATGTTTCTGGTTAGACAAAGGTTAGAACTTATCTTGAGAAAAAGTTGGCATAATGCCCATAAGTTCTTTCATTTGGTACATTTAATAAGACTAGTTTGGATTTCGATGCATCTAAAATCTTCTAAGGACATCTTAAGTCAATTTAAAAAGGCCATTCCAACTTGGTCATCCTCAACTCCTTTATTAGGAGACATTGTGGCCATAGGAACATGTGTATGGCAAAGCCTTTTCTTCTTACTTATCATTATCTTGTTACTTGTGAACTCTCTCAATGAAAAGATGTCTCAGAGATAGATGTGCAGTGTCTAGCTGAGCACCCTCCCTTAATCTTTTATTAACAGAGGCTGATAGTCAATGACGAGTAAGATTCTTTTCTCTCCCTCCAGGCAATCTAAGACAGAATGTGCATGACAGAATGGATGTCCCAATGATAGGTAAGTCTGGAAAGTGGAAGAAGATGACATAAGACAGGCACAATCATCTGTCCTGTAGCGGAAGCAAGGCTTTATTAAACAAATTAAAAAGAGGAATATGTGGGAGTCCACAGAAGTGAGTCTGTTCTATGGTGTTCTATAGTGACTAAAGGACAAAGAGTTCAGGACCATTCTTTCTCCTTCAAGGCTATTGGCAGGAGGTTTGACATAAAGTGTGGCTACTAAAAGGATATCTTGACCTAGGGTATCGTTACTTGGTGTTTTGGTTATTATTGTAATTACTTTGTTTGTTCCTTGTATCATGGTAAAAAGGTCTTTTGCTTTCTTTCCCTCTTTTGGATTGGGACATTTAAAGAACATAAGAAGTAAACATGGGCAGATCCAGTATTCACTGGATTTCCCTTCCAATTCTACTCTGTGACGCTGTCCTTTTCTTTTGTATCTCTGTTCCTTCTGCTTAAAATTTCTAATCCCCCTATCCTGGAATGTGTAAATCCCATAGAGGCTGGTCTCTGACATTCAACAAGTATCAACATAACCAGAGAACTTACCAACACAATTTACTTTAGAGCAGGGTAGTACATGTGTATACCACCATGTCTGGCTTGTAAATTTTTTGGAGCATTTAGAGAATAAAAGCTTGTATACTCAAAGCCTGAAATTAATTTTTAAAACATTATTATTTTCATCACATATCCTCATTACACACAATATTGTGTTTCACAAGGACTTTTCATACAGATTTATATTGTATGTGGAATGTATTTCCTTCAAAACCTTTGTTTCAGGGTTTATTATACCTTGAAAGTAGCTACTTATTTTTAAACTGACAGATAATTTTATGTGTTTTCCAAGTACAATGTGCTGTTTCAGTGTATATATATATATATATATATATATATATATATATATATATATATATACTATATAATGATCAAATAAGTGTGATTTGTATATGTATTTCCTCAAACATTTATTGTTTCTTCATGGTAAGAACATTCCAAGATCTGGTGTTCTATTACACACTGAGATGACTATAGTAAAAAAGAATGTGTTGTATATTTCAAAATAACCCAAAGAGAGTATTTCAAATGATCTAAATACAATCTTTTTCTTGTGTCTTTCAGTAAGTATATTATCTGGGTCTTTGTAATTACTAAAACCAGGAGCATGCATGACTTGATACTGATGGAGAGTCTTGTTAAGAGTTCTGTGAGCTCAGTATAACAGTAGCATACTCAGCCCCCAGTATTCCACCAGAAAACCCAAGATGAACTTACAAACTAGAAGCAAAAATATCTTTATGCATACTCCCTCTTCTATAGTGGGTGTCAACTGGTAAGCCTCAAGGTCTCTAATTCTTATCGTTCCCTTCAAATAATCTAACATTTTTTCTAACTTGTGCTTTGAAAGACCTTGTCATGTGTTCATATTCATATCAGTCATTGGAAAAATTTTAGGGTTCTACATCCTCCTAATTTCCTGTCCTCTCTTACAGATCTAAACATTGCTTTTTCTGTCACCATTTCCGCTCCTGTCTCATCTGTTGAAAGAAGTTAAACTTTCTGCCAAGCATGTCAAATTCATTAACATTCTCTCACATGTATTTGCCTATTAGTTTTGTTGTTGGTGGTGATGTTATTCAAAAAGAAACCTACCTCGTCTCAGAGGACCATGCTTTCTTTGTAACTTTCCCACAGCTGTGGGTGTTTCCTCTATCAGATCCCTGAGATCTTTGATAGTGGTTATGGCGTAACCACTCCTTCCTCATCATGGCATCTCTCAGATCACTGTTACTAATTGCTTCCAAAGAATATACAACTTGAATGGTCTTCACATTGCTAAGCCCAGTGGTTGACTCTGATTTTTCCTTGGTAAGTGAGCAGCATTTTTATCATTATTCACTTCCTCTGTTGAGATGTTCTTCTTTTGACTTAGAAGTCATCACTCTTTTCCTTTGCTTCCCTGCTTCTTCCCTTGCTAGTTGTTTTTATCCTGATATGGTTCTTTCCTCCATTCTACTAACCTCCAAATGAGAGTATGGGGCATAGTCTTCAAACTTCTTTGTTGTGGACAAACTCACCACATTGATGTTCTCACACAGGGTCATGATTTTGTTTATTGCACATATGTTGATGAGTATATAAATTAAATGCCAATCTTAGACTAAGACCTTTCTTAGATGTATGAATCCAAGGATCTGACTGAAATCTCCGTGTGTGTCCAAGTCAAGGCCTCAGTTACATAAACTAAATAGTCTACTACTGAGCCATATTCTCAGCCCCTGACATCTCTGTTAGACTGGTAATAGGCATTTCAATATTAATACATTGAAAACTAGGCTCTTGATCTTTATTACAAATCTTTCTCTTGAAAACTCCACTACCCCATCAATCTCAGTTATCGACAATTCCAATAAGCAACTGTTTCTTATTTCATTGCTTGTAATAACTTCCAAACTGTTCTGTCTACTTTTGTCCTTTTTTCTCATTTTTATCCTAACACAGAAGTCAAAGAAATATGAGAAGTATGCTGGGATACATTTGTAACTCAAGAACTATTTATATTTAGAAAGTGTCCCTCAAATACTGTGTTGTTCCTCTTTATTGATCACAAAACCAATGCAAGACTCCTACTGTCTTTAGCACTATAGTTAGCATCATGGTTGCCAATTCACATTACCTATCTAAATCCTTCCTCAAAAGTTTCTTCCCATATTATCCCTATTCAAGGTCTGAAGCAGTCCCAAAGGACCTTATGATAATCATAGAAGAACAAGTGTTGAAACCACGCTTACAGTCACACTAGCTTGTATCATTCTTTATAATGACATTATATTTACTTGTGTGTGAAAGTGAAGAGATACAGAGACACACAGATGAACAGGGAAACAGATATAAAGACAGGGAAACAGGGAAAGAGAATATACATGCATGTATGAGAGTACTGTGCCTCTGCACATGTATGGAAGCCTAAAGAGGGCATTTGCTGTTCTCTAACAGTCTATCTTATTCCTTTGAAGCAAAGTATTTCCCTGAACCCAGGATTCTTATTTTCTGGCTAGGTTAGAAGGCAACAATCCTATTGTCTTTGAACCCCTAGAAGATGGGCTTACAGACATTTATAGGATGCCCAGGTTGTTACCTCTGTGCCAGAATCTAAACTCTGATCTTCAAGATTGAGCAGCAAAACTCATTTAACCACTTAACTATCTTTCCAGCTATTGATAACACTCTTGAATTTCCCACAGAAGAGTCAAACAGAAAAGCAGCTTCCATAATTTGGAAAGCTGTCTCTCAAGACATGTTCCTGAACTCTTGAAGCTTAACATTTTTTTCTGGTCGCTAGAAAACCTTTAGAACAGATTAAGGCAACTATACTATAATTAGCATTTACTGGGGTTCTGTAACTGTACTAGGCATGGGTCTACTAGACATTTTACATAATTAACTTATTGAATTATCACAATAACCTGATGAGATTGACAGTACACTATAATTTATCCCTATTCGAAAACTGAAGCCCTGAGAAGTAAAATGACACCCAAAGTAAAATAGCTCAAATGTGACAGTGACTAGATTTAAGCTCAAACACCAGTCAGTAACAGGGTACCAAAGGAAACTGTAGGACTGACACCATCAAGCTGTAAACAGGGCATCCTGACCCTCTGACTCCTTCTCCACTAGAGGAGAGGAAAGGGATAGGCTCAAGCCTCCTGTCCTAATTTAATGACACATTATTTCTTGCCATATGTTTCTGCCTCTAAAATTATGGGCAGAGGAACAACAATATTGGTCCCCAGTGGCTGGCATGCAAAAGCTAGACACACTTTTCCACCTCTTGTACTGGCTCCTACTTTACTGGCTGTGAGTTTCAAATTGCATCCTAAGCTTCTTGGAACTAAAAATTGAGTTATCTAACTCAGTAAAATATATCCTTCTTACTTAAAAGGATTTGCCCAAGGGGTCTCTGGGATTTCAAATATACTTAAAAGCAACAACTCTGTTGAATCACAGTATCATAAGGGACTGCATTTCTGCTGGAACACAGGATGTATTAAACAGAGGGGGAAATGTTTGAAGTCCAGCACTTTTGAGTTTCATCTGAAAGCTATCTCAGTCATCTGATGAAAGCAAACTATAACTTCCCTCCCCCTTATTAGTGTTACTGTGGTCCTCTCTCTTGACATCCAGATGCTAATACCACAGGGTATGTTCACCTACATAGACTAACTTGCTTCTCCTGCAGTCAGGAAAAGTAGATTCTTCCAAATCTAACTGAAAGGAGAAAAAGTGTTACAGAACAAAAATTCCTGTCAACGAAAGGCCATTTCCCTTTCCAAAACATTTTCCTTGCAAAAACAGAAAAGGGAAGTTTGTCCATGGCACTGAACCTCTTGCATACAAGTCTTGATCGCTTTCCCTGTGCTGTAGCAGAATGTAGTGTGATTCAGCAGTTTACCAGGCCACATTTCATACACTGACTTTGCCTATTCATTTACTCACTCCATTACCTTCAACAGATAACTTTATCTCTCTAATTACTTGGTACATTCCTTGTTGCTGAATAGAGAGAGTTATTGTGTGAACTAATTGAGAAAATAATTGTAAAGTGATTGCAAGAGTTTCAGACACACAAACGTAAGTTATTGTGGTTCAGTGTTATCACCCCCTGCTCCTTAGCCACCCTTTGCTCTTTATTCTTTTAAAAAAAATTCTTCTATTTTTTGAGATTATAATGTAATTACATCATTTCTCACTTCACTTTCTTCACTTCAAATCCTTCCGTATTTCTCTCCTTGCTATCATTCAAATCCATGGACTCTTTTTTCATTAATTTTTATTACAACAATATATATGTATATATGCATATGTATATTCCTAAATATGAAAACATACCTTACTCTGTCTCTATAATGTTCATTGTATGTGTGTTTTCAGGGTTGACCATTTGGTATTGGATAATCAATTGATGTACTCTTCCCTGGGAGAGACTATTTTCCGTGTTCTCAGCCTTCATTATTTGCCTGTAGTTCTTTGTGTAAGGTTGAGCCCTCATGGACTTTCCTCCATACATGTTCCTAATCTTTATTATTACAATCTTTCTTTAAGTACAGATGAAAACAATTCAAAGGCTTGCAGTCCTAAATTATTTCTCTTTATCCTTTTGCTCTTTGAGCTTTCTTGCAACATTATTATAATTTTTTATGACACAGAATATGCTGCCTAGGCTGGTCAGGAAGTCTTGGTGTCAATTATCCCTCATGTCTTATCCTTTAGAGAGGCTAGGGACTACAGGTATGCACCACTGAGGCCCCTGTCATCCCAAATTCTTGTATCCATATCAACACTTAGCATGGATCTCGAAAGGTAAGAGATAGCAGAAATGTAGAATCCTCTTAAGAAGCAACTTTGTTCCAGACTACCCAGACATCTGCATTGAGACAGGATAGTGCAAAGATTATTTGGTTTAGAACCATGCTTACAAGTCAAATCAGAGGTAATTTATATAGCTTCAGGACATTGAACAAAAATATTCAACTTCTTGTGAGTCATTATAACTGATGAAAGGGCTAAGGTAGTCCGAGATCAGTGTTTTACATATTTTTTTTTACCATAAAGCTAGTTATTCAAATAAATAATCACAAGGGAAACCTGTGATAGTATAGTTGTCAAACGAAATGGGTAGGACTGTAACGTTCCAGAGGTCCTCTTCCTAGGACTTTGGAGGATTCCACAAAGCAATAGAAATATAGAGTCCCACCACACATGTGACTCAACTACATAATTGCCACATATTTTCTAAGTCTAATGCCTGCTGTCTTATTTCCTTAAATACCTTGTTCTACTCCAATAATTTTCTATCAACCCTTTCACCATGGTCTTCTACAAATTTGAAAGGTGTTTTCCTTTCTCTTCCACGCTGAATTTACATAGGTAGACATAGTATATGATTTTTAGATCATTCTACATGGCAAAGTTCTTTCATTAGATACCACCATAATAAGAAAAGCACCAAAGACAGAATAGTGTGGCTTGTTAGTAGAGCTCTTACCTAGCTAGTATGGGACCTTCAGTTGGTTTCCAATATCATAAAAATGAATGAGAAAGAAAGTAAGGTTGGAAAGAAGGAAGGAACTATTTGAAGGGAAAAACCCATTTTTCAAATTCTTGTAGATGTTGCCACCCTTTAGTTCTTTCCAATGTTTATATTACTTTTCTGGGTCCCAAAGACATTTAAATATATGACTATAGATCTATCATCATTTAGTGTTCTGCTGAAGTCTAGCTTCTTGAGGGCTCTATTTGCTCCCATTTCAATGATCTGCTGTATTTCAAACATTTTAAAGATAAGCAAAATGAAAATAGAACAAACAGATAATATCCTAGATCTCTGTTTGGAGAACTGCTTGCAAAAAGAGTACAGCCAATCATTTTGCCTGGAACTCTTCTGAAACTATAATAGCAAGTATACAATATCTTCTTGATTGAGCGGTCAAAATGCGACCATAAAATAGGATTAATTTGAAGAGACTCTGCTTAATAATCAAAACCAGTAGTGTATTAGGATAACACTGATTTCATTAAAACAAGCCCTGAAAATTTTCAAAAGCTTAATAAAACAGAACATAATTTTCTATGTATAAATACATCATGGGTATATTTAATATAAGAACATCTTTTCAAAACTTTAAAAATGATTTTAGGTTTGTATAAGAAAAACAAAGGCACTATACAGTGTCCTCATACTCTGGTTGGCTTCCCTTCGTGTTAAAATTCTATACATAGTATAGTTATTAAAACTGTGAAATCAAAATTTATGAGCTGAGGATATGTGTTAGTGAGTAAAGCATCTGTCATGAAAGTATAAGGACCTAAATTTGTATCCCCAGAACCCATGTGAAAGAGGTTATGATGGCATGTAAGAAGCAAGTAAATTCCCGAGTAAATGAGTATTTTTTTTTTGACATAGGCACAGACTTGTCAAGAACCCCACTCATTCAGATTCATAGGAATGGCAAAGCCCTCACAAAGTGACTCTCAGAGGGATGGCAAAGCCTTTCTGTGGTCCATGTGAATATGTTGAGGGTGTGTGCAGAAATTATACACTGTAGCTTTCTTTCCCTGGATGTTTAGAACTTAGACTTCTTCCCTACAGAGACTGTTCTTACCAAAATTAGTTAAACCTGCACCCCTGTTTGGATGTATATAATAACCCTGCCTTCTTGATTTTCTGCATGCAATAACCCCATCTCCCAGTTTTACTATATGCAATAAACATGTTGTGCTTCCAGTGTCCTGAAGCTTGTCCTCAGAAAACCCAATTCATCTAATCCCAATTTTTCTGTCCACGTGTCTGACATTCCTGCATTCTCTTGTTACCACAATTAGGTAAATCCCTGGAACTGTGCAGAGTGCACCAGTAGCACATATCTGTCATACCAGCACAGGAGAATCCCTGTACCAGCCTGGTTCATGCAACAGCGACAGAAGCGAGAGAAATTCTGCCTTAAACAAGGTGGATGGTGAGGTCTGACACCCAAAGTTGTCCTATGACCTCCTCATGTTTGTCATTTTATGTGTTTACTCACAAACACATAAATGCACACGTGTATACTCAGATCATACAAACACACAAAATTTTTAAACATTCATACAGCACTATAAACTACATTCTTCAATCTAATTTTAACCACCTTTTCATTAATGTCTTCTTATGAAATGTGACATTGTCAGATTGCTTTATGTTCTCTAATTTAAAATGATCTTCCAGTTTTACTTGTTTTCATAATTTCTACACCTTTAAGGAGTAGTGTATGGGTGTTTTGTAGACTGTCTTACAATTTAGTTTTGTCTAATGACTTCTTGTGGTTAGTAGGGTTATGGATTTTGGGAAGAATATCACAGAAGTAAAGTCCTTTTTGCATCACATAATACTAGGCCCTAGTAACTAGGGTTATGTAGTACCCACATATCTTTCAATGATGTGTAGTCTTTGTTGCCTTTAATGTTCAGTTACACCAAATTTTTATCTTCTTTAGAGGTGAGTTATAAGTATGGAGAACTTTCAAAAAGCTAAAATTAAATGTACCATATCACTCTCCCCTACCACTAGTTGCTATATGGTGAAAACTTGACAACCTACTGATCTGGGAGTCCCCTCTATGTGCTGTGATTACCATTAACGAATGGAGAAACTGCCTTGGCCTGATGGGGGCAGAGCTTAGGTAGGCAGGGAAGACTAGGCTGGATGCTGAAAGGAAGGAGGCAGAGAAAGAGAGATGCCACGGAGCCACTGGAGACATACGATAGGAATTTTACTTAGTAGGCCACTGCCACATGATGATACACAGATTAATGGAGATGGGTTAAATTAGTGTAGGAGTTAGGCAATGAGAAATTGGAGCTGATGGGCCAATCAGTGATTCAATTAATATAGCTTCTATGTGATTATTTCAGGTTCTGGAAGCTGGGATGAACAAGCAGTTCCTTGCAAGAATTGGCACCCACATGGCCAGCTAAATCCACTTAAAATCTAAGAGGGCTTGAAAAGGAATTCTAGACAAAAAAAAAATACAAATTTGAACACAGCTTCTTGATGTTTGCTGGCGGCTTGCTGAAGCTCTTTTGAGAGAGATTTTCCTGATTCAGCCATAGCAGGATAAAAGCCTCATCCATTTTTAAATGCCAGCTTTCTGGGCTATGCTGCCAGCACAACTTCTGGCTCTTTTGGTAGATGTAACATTTGAGTGGGGTTTGTGAGAAGTCTGTTGCAGCTTGCTTGATGGTGGTATGGGCCTGCTATGTGCCTAGAGATGGAACACTGTGCATGTCTCTAAGAGGTGGCATGCAGCTCCGCCATACTGAGCTATGCAGAGCAAGCAGGTGGTATCATGTTTCCTCTAATAATGGTGCAGCTTGAGTTTTAAGAAGTACTTAGCATTTTCAAAAGTGCTCCTGGACAGAGAATAATTACAGATGTACAATGGAGACAGATCCAGATGAGTCATAGTGCTGGATAGATGTATGTAGGCTTGATAGAGAGAAGTAAAAGAATATAGAGAGTTGAAAAAGAAGTAAAAAAAAAACTTTGTAGAGACAGAGTACAGACAGTTATAGATTAAAATAAAGAAAGAAAAATAAGCCACAAAAAATGGAAAATTCACAGAGAGTCTGGATTATTTTATTATTGTGTTTTATTTGACTATTTTGACTGTGAATGACCTGGGTACAAAGACACATTTCATTGTATGGGGTGCTAAACTAAACCAGCATGTATATTATAAAGGCATCATGATTTCAAAATTTGAGTCTATGGATATGTTACTTTGGAAAAGAGGTTCTTCTGTTTCCATAGAAGATAAGAAACTGTGGATTGCATCCAGACCAATGTGGATTCATGGACCAAGGTCCCCTGACAGGTTGCTGTGAACACCCCAAAAATACCCTCAAAAATTACTTCACACAATAAACAGCAGGAAGCAGTTTTGAGGTAACTCCACCCATATTACCAAATATTGCCTATAAATGTGTGTTTACATTTAAAGGGGGATATGCTATAGAGATTTGCATTGGTGTGGATCATGGTTTATTGATACAAATTTAAGGTAAATTTTGTTATACTGTATATGTATATTTCTACCCTTGATTAAGGTATTGTTTGTGTAGCTCATTTAAAAATATAATGTATAGTTAAGAAATATGTTAATAGTCATCCATAATAGTCAAGCTTGTGTCATGTTAATTAGATTTTCTAGATCTATAGAGATATATTTCAGTTAGATAGGTATTCTTCAAATTTTTCAAAGGCCTTCAGAATATGGCATTTAAAATGTTTAGTAACTTAGGACTTTTCATGACAATGAAACATGTCTGATCCTGGCAGCAAAAATTACTTTGAGAGGAAGATGGGCATCAAAGAGGCTCCTTAGCCATTTGGGCAAGAAATTGCTCTTGTATGGACTGTTGTATAAACTGGACATGAAGAACCTGCAGAGAGGACTACTGAACTTGCCTAAAGATGAGATGATCCTTCAGGGTTCCTGCTTCATGAAAGAGTCTGCTAGACATTCTGCAGAACACAGAAAACTGTGGCAAACTGCCAGTAGAGGTGGAATTGTCTTTGAAATTTCCTGCTTAGTGGAAAGCTCTGCCAGATACTATGGGCCTGTGGGCTGAAGATTGGATGGCTCAATGATACAAAGAACTTTGGGTGACTGTCTGTACAGTGAGATGTCTCTGTCAATTCTAGAATTTTGGAAGTTGCTTAGAATATTTCCTGTTAACTTAAGTAATATTATATACTTCTGAAGACTTTGATAGAGTTGAACAATTTATAGTTATAGTTTTCCTTAGTTATGATAAAAGATAAAGTAGATATAAGTACTGTAACTGTAATTCTTGATTGATACCTGTTTTGTCATATGTAATTTTACTATGTTAAAGTTAAAGCCTTCCTTTTTATTTAAACAGAAAAGGGAAGTTGATGTGGGAGTCCCCTCTGTGGGACCATTCATGAATAGAGAAACTGCCTTGGACTGATGGGGTAGAGCTTAGGTAGGCAGAGAAGACTAGGCTGGATGCTGGGAGGAAGAAGGCAGAGAGAGAGAGACAGAGACAGAGGGAGAGACAGACACTGGGAATTTTACCTGGTAGGCAACTGCCATGTGGCGATACACAGATTAGTGGAGATGGGTTAAATTAATGTAGGAGTTAGCCAATAAGAAGCCGGAGCTAACTGGCCAAGCAATTATTTAATTAATACAGTTTCTGTGTGATTATTTGGGTTCTGGGTGGCCAGGAAGAACGAGAGGTTCCTTGCAACTACCTACTGTTGCATACACTATAAAGATTTGTCACTAAAATTTATTTAATAAAATGCTGGTTAGTCAGTAGCCAGGAAGGAAGTATAGAGTAGGTGACCAGACTAAGGATGATGGGAAGGAGAAGGATGGAGTCATAATTGCCAGGTAGACTCAGAGGGAGCAGGAGATAAATGTGCCATGCTAATAAAGGTACAGCCATGTGGCAGAGTGTAAATAAAGTTAATTTAAATATAAGAACCAGTTAGTAATATGTCTGAGCTATAAGTCAAGCATTTCTAATTAATATAAGCCTCTGAGTGATTATTTGGGACCAAGTGGTTGGGACAGGAAACATCCAATTATATCTCACTCCACATATACTTGCTCAGACAGGTTAGTTGCCACATTATTTCAAATAACTAGAATATGAAAACAGCCTAACCTTCCTTCAACCAATGAATTGATAATTATAATATGGTACATATTCACTATGGAGAACTATTCAGCTGTTAAAAATGAAATTTGCAAGTGAATAGGCAGAATTTCAAAAGATTGTAGTGAGTGAGATAATTCGTATCCAGAAAGACAAACATTACATCTTCTTGCTCATCTGAGATTTGTGTCTCCAAGTCTTCAGATGTGAATATTTAAAATGGAAGAATTTCAGAAACCAGAAAAATAAAGAGAAATCTTAGGGTGGTGAAAAGAGAAGCGATATAAAGAGGAATAACAGAGACAAATGATTTGAAGGGTTGAAGGGAGAAATTGGGAAAATGGCAAGGGGCTTTAGAAGAGGAACATAAATATAAAAAAAGATAGGATGGTAAAATAGAAGTGAATGTCTTGAAAAAGTTACAAGTATACTAATAACTACTGTGATTATGGGTTTTATGCCAACTTGACAAAAGCCAGAGCCATCAGAGCAAAGGGAGCCACATTTGAGAAAATGTCTTTATAAGACCAGACTATAAGTACTATAGAGCAGTTTCCTAATGAATGAATGATTAAGTCCAAATCATTAGGTATGCCACAGAAGTTCCACTCTCTTTCACTTCCTAATTCTGTCTCTCACCCACGGGCACAAATTCCTTAACCCCGTGGTTTTTGGTTTTTCTGTGTTCTAGTAATAACTGTCTTTTGTTTTATATAAACAACTTCTAAGGCCTTGACAATAGGTAGTACACAATTCCATACACCCTACTTTTCAACCATGAAAAGGTTTCATGCAAAAGTGAATTGTTCTTGAGATTTTAATATAGTTACAATACTTTTCTTCCATTTCCTCCCACAAAAACTTCTCACATACCCTTCACTGTTATTCTTCAAATTCATTACTTCTGTTTTGACCAAGTGTTTATACATATACATATATATTTTCTTAAATGTAACATGATCAATCCATATAATGTCACTAGTGTGTATGTTTTCTGGGCTGACCACTTGGCACTGAGCAATCAGAGAAAAGCGCATCTTTCAGCCATCTAAACAAGCCAATAACATTGACAGTATTTGATGTGTGTGTGGCCATGCTTCTACTCATACTACTTTCTATCCTTCTTCTACTTCAACTCTCTATCAGACACGTATTATTAAAAGTATTTCCAACATCACCACTCAAGGTTTTCTTCCATAACCCAAAAAAGTGTAAAAAAATTAATCCTTTGTATATTTGCAACTTGCCTAGTACTTTGACCCTAATACTACTATGTTATACAGTTGAAGATGTTTTATAGGTGTAAGACTGTCTGCTATTTCTAGGAGACACAATAACACAGTAAACTTCCTGTTTTATTAACTCTTAAATTTTTTCTTTTATGCAATTCCTTTTCTGCAATAATCTTTGAGTCTTAGGTACAGAAATTGAGTTGTAGATGTATCAGATGAAACAGAGACATAATCTCTTATTCTCTGCATTTTGGACCAAATGATTTGGACTTAATCCTGAGGACAATAGGATGTTCTTACAATCTTAGGTGGTATGAATAACACAATTAAAGCGGTCTTTCAAATCGCAGAAGAGGAAAATTATTGAAAGACAACAGAAAATCAACAAAGAAGCCCACGTATTTAAGATAATTTTGTATATTCTCAAGGTAATATTTCAAGTATATGGGAAAAGGAAATTTCATTGGAAGGTGACTTAGTATGGAGTCACTATATTACGGTTAGATTACAGAATCCACCAAAGCTGTCCACAATAATTGAGCAAACCAGATAATCATTTACCTCTTATTTAAAAGTATTAATTTGATCACAAAGACAAGTCTGATAAAGTCTTAATTAAATTTTATAGGACCTAGCTCATGTTTTGTTCAATAAAGGTTAGCGATTATTATAGCATTATAATGACAATATAGCTAACCATTTGCAAACTATACTTATAATTCCACTTAAATATGAGTCATTGAAATATATTTCAAGAAGATTAAAAAATTAACATTCTTAAAGTCATTCACTAGTGGAAGAAATACAAAGAAAAATATATTCATAACCTTTGGTAGGATTCTTAAGGAAAAATATGTCACACAAGAAAACATTGATAAGCTTGGATATTTTACAATTATAAATTTCTGTGCAAGATATCCCCCATCTTCCAAAAGAAGTAACTCTCTCAACATATTTCTAATAAAGTGTAGGGAAATTACCCTTCATATTATTTTCGACAAAGGTACAAATAAGTAGCTGTCTGTCAGGATCCATCCAAATAGAAACCACAGCTATTCTCTAAGCCTGAACCTATTGCTTTATTACTTACAGATATTATATATGTGATTTCTTTCAAGTGTCTCATCATGGTCAATATGCTACATATATGTAAATTGATCTTCCCATGTATACAAGTAAGCATACAGAAAGGTGTTTATGCACATTGCTCTTCTTATTTATAATAAAAGTTTAAAACTATAAAAGTGCATAAAAACATTTTAAGTAGGGAATGTCATGAGGATAAATAAAAATGAGGTAGATTTAAAAACGTGCAAAGGATTTCAATAAACAGGATTCCAAAGAAGATACACAACTGGCGAATAAATGCATGAACATATGGTCCATATCATTAAACTCCTAGGAAAATGAAAAGCAAAACAACAAAGAGAGCTCACCTCACACCCATTAGGATGGCCATAAGAGTAAAATAGGAAGGGGATGACAGTCAGTGGATAGAAAGTATAGGAATTAGAGTGTTGCATACTATTTATTAGGATGTGAAATGCTGCTGCCAGTATTAAAAACAAGATGGGGGTTGGAGAGGTGGCTCAGCCATTAAAACTGCATCCTCTCCTTTCAGAGAAGCTGAGTTCTGTTCTTATATAAACTGATGGTATGACTGCTCCATGGTGTAAGTGAAAGGCTTTTATTGTAGATACGAGAGAGAGAGAAGCACAAGAGGCATCTGGAAGAGCCCAGAGCAGAAAAAGAAAGTCTGACCATGGCAGCAAACTGGAGCTGGCCATGAGAGGAGCAGGAGCAGAGCAGAGAGATAAGAGAGTTGGAGGGTTGTGGGGAAGGTATTAGAGATTAAGAGAAAGTGAATGAGGGCAAAAGAGAAGCACATATACAAAATAGCAGGGTTATAAGAATGAGTAGCAGGGACTTGAGAAGGCCATGAGTGGAGAAGTTTAGCCTAGGGGAGAAGGATGACCTGAGAAAAAATAGGATGTCAGTATAGACTCTGAAATGTGTAACAGGTGTACTTGTAATGCCGAAGGAGCCTGAAGGCCAGCATGCTTTTTGGTATGCTAATAGGCACCACAGAGTCATTTGTCCCTTCTTCCAGGGATAAGGAAAACTGGATTCTTTTGATAGAGGGAACCAGCTTCACAAGTTCCTGAGGAATGCTGGCTTTTCTCTAACTGAAGGAATTTGAGAAAATTGAGTTTCCTTTGGACTAGAAAGTTCCCAATATTCCCAATACCCACACTGGGTAATTCACAACCGCATGAAACTTCAGGGCCAGGGGATCTGACACCCTCCTTTGGCCTCCAACAGCACTTGTGCGCGCGCACACACACACACACACACACACACACACACACACACACACATTTTTAAAAAAGTTTGGGCTAGAAAGATGGCTCACTGGATAAAGATGGGGCTGGAGAGATGGCTCAGTGGTTAAGAGCATGTACAACTCTTTCAGTGAGCTAGAGTTTGCTTCCCAGAATGAACATCAGGCAGTTCACAGTAGTCTCTAACTTCAGCTCTGGGGAATCCAACTGCTCTCCTGGTGCATACATGGTATCCAAACAAACATCACATATACATAAAAATATGTCTTGCGGAAAATAGTATGGAAATTCTTCCAAAACTTACAAATGAGATTGCTTTATGACCCACATGTTTTACTTCTGGTATATATCTAAAACAATCAAAAGCAGGATGTTTAAGAGATATTTATGTAGCCATATTCACTCTAACACAATCCACAGTTGCCAAGAGGTAGAAGCTACCAAAACCCAAGTGTTCATTATAGTGTATTCTCATAGTGTAGTATTCCTTTAAATAAGGAGAAACTCTGACATGTGCTCACACATAAATAAATCTTGAGAAGATTAGAACATTATGGTAGGTGAAGTCAGTCAGTCACTTCACAGAGTATATGAGGTACCTAAAGTTGTCAGATTCATAAGAAACCAAAATAGAAAGGTGTTGTCAAGGCCCACAGAACAAAAGAGCAAGGAGTTGTTTAATAGGCATTATCCATAAACAAAACAAAAAACAACTAGAACAAAACAAAAACCATGTTTAGTAGGTCTGGAGAGAATGCTCACTGTTTTTGCATGTTTGAGTTCCAGCACCTGCACAATCACCTATATCTTCAGTTTCAGAGAATCCGAGATGCCTCCAAGTCTCTGCAAAAATCTACAGGCACGTGGTACACATAAACTCGTGCAGGTACATATAAATACATAATTAAGCAAGTAAGTATCTCAGGGTTTCTATTGCTGTGAAGAGACACCATGACCTTGGAAATTCTTGTAAGGAAATATAGAATTGGGGGTGACTTACAGTTCAGAGGTCTAGTTCATTAACATCATGGCAGGAAGCATGACAGCACCCAAGCAGACATGGTCCTGGAGAAGAAGTTGAAATTTCTACATCCAGAGCTATAGGTATCAGGAAGAGAGAGGCTCTAGCCTTGCCTTGAGCATCTGAAACCTCAAAGCCTGCCCCCAGTGACACACTTCCTCCAACAAGGCCACACCTGCTCCAACAAGGATACACCTCCTAATAGTGCTGCTCCCTGAGAATCTATGGAAGCCATTTTTTATTCAAACTATCACAGTAAGTAAATAAGTAAGTAAGTCTTTTTTAAAACATGTTTAATGACTTCAAATGTACATCTTTGATAATTTCTACTGTGGTTTGAGACTAAAATGTACATCACTGGCTTACCTGTTTGAATACTTGATCCCCAGCTAGTGGTATGGAACCTTCAGAAAATAGAACCTCACTGGAGAAAGTGCATTGCTGGCTTTACAGCCCAGACCCATTTCCTCTTCAGTCTCTGTCTTTTGAGTGTGAATACAGTATGAGCAACCAGCCTCCTACTCTGGCCACCATGCCTTTCTGTCTGCTGTCTTGTGTTCTCCAACATGGTGAACTCTATCCCTTAGGAAGTATAGAGCAAATTTACTTCTTCTCCTAAAAGTTGATTTTTGTTAAATATATTTATTTATTTTACATTCAGGCCACAATTTCCCCTCCCTCTTCTCTTCCCAGTCCCAATAATCTTTGACAACTTTCTCATCACCAATGATGAGGCCTATGCAGAGGAGTTTGGCAATGAGACATGGGGTGTCACCAAGGCTGCAGAAAAGCAGATGAAGGACAAGCAGGATGAGGAACAGAGGCTGAAGGAAGAAGAGGAGGACAAGAAGCGCAAAGAGGAGGAAGAGGCTGAGGACAAAGAGGATGAGGATGCCAGAGATGAAGATGAGGATGAGAAGGAGAAAGATGAGGATGCCACTGCCCAGGCCAAGGATGAGCTGTAGAGGCCATACCACCTGCCTCCAGGGCTGGACTGAGGCCTGAACTGAAGCCCCAACCCCTACCCCCTGTTTCAACCCCACAATCCATTCCTCCTCCACTTCTGTTTAGGAAATGGCAGGCCTCCCTGGGCTATAAACCAAATATGGCATACCAGGTTATAATAAGACTAGGCACATCCCCTCATATTAAGGCTGTATAAGGTAACCCAGCAGGAGGAAAAGGGTCCCAAAATCAGATAAAAGAGTCAGAGACAGGCCCTTCTCCCACTGTCAGTACTACCACAGGAACCCAAGCTACAGAACCATAACATATATGCAGAGGATGCATGTCAGACCTATACAGGTCCCTGATTGTTGGTTCAGTCTCTGTGAGCCCCTATGGGCCCTGGATTTGAGGGCTTTCTGTGATGTCATTGATCCCCTTAGTTCTTATAATCCTTTCTCACTCTCTTCTGCACGATTCCTCGAGCCCTGCCTAACATTTGGCTTTGGGTCTACATCAGTTTCCATCAGTTGCTGGATGTGGTCTTTCTGATGACAACTCGGCTGGGTACCAGTCTGGTCACAGGAAACAGTCAGTACAGGCTACATTCTGCTATTGCTAGGAATTTAAACTTGGATCTTCTTTGTAGATTCCTGGGTATTTTATAACAGGGTATTTTATATCAGCAATAGAAAAGAAACCAAGACAATTTGAACTTAATTTTAAAGGCCAATTAAACTGTAAAGTGCATTGTGTGCTACTACAATGGCGCAGAGTAGTATAATTCGTCTGTCATTCTGTTTCTTGTGGGTTTTGACACACATGCAAAGGACAAGGCAATGTAAAGACAGAACAGAGATATTTGAAGATGTTGGTATTAAATGATGAATTCATTCAGGTCCAAGGAATAACTGGACAGTCCCTGGAAGCTGAAAGATGCAAATACAAAACACTGTTCTACAACTTTGAGAGGGAACACGGTACTGCTTTTATTGTGGCTTGACACTAATTTCAGACTACTGCCTTCTAGGGTGGTGAAAGACTATTTGCATATTCTATTTTAACCTGCTAGGTTTGTGATCATTTATTACAATAGACATGGGGTAGAAATAACATCTATTTTTCTCTGCGTCTCTCAGATTTGTAGTTTAACATATGTTATTAATTTTAAGAAATCTCAGCCATTATTTTACACTATCTTTAAACATTTCTCTGAGTTCTTTTCTTTCTTTTCCTTGTAGAATTTCATTACACGTTTATTAACCATTTACTGCTGTCATTTACTCTTGCATCTGCCTTTTTGCTTGCTATCTTTTTCAGTTTTTTTATGTTTTGGTTAAAACCTATTATCAAGATCACTAATTTATCTTTGCCTGCTTTGGGTATAATTAGTAAGCACTTCAAAGACAATCTTTATCCCAGTTACTGTGTTTTTTATTTGCTCTTTTAAAATGTTTTTATATTGCCAGTGTGTATGCATGATGCATGGGTATAGGGGACTGTGCATGGCATGGAATGTGTGTAGAGGTCAGAGTACCACTTTGTGGAGTCAGTGTTCTTTTTGTACCTTTACAAGGATGCTGGAGCTCAAATTCAGGTCGACTGTACCACAAGCACCTTTGCCCACTGAGGTATCTCATTGGCCTTTATTCGCCCTTGTCTCATGAGAAGTAATTCTTTTTTATAAGAATTGTAAAGATAAAATGGGTATTGGATTAATACAATTAATCCAACTATTAACACTTTATTTTCCCATTAATACATAAGAATACCCAACAAAAGCAACTTACAGGAGAAAGAATCCATTATGGAAGGGAAGGCATGGAGGTGGGGGTAGCTTCCCAGCTGTGACAGCCATGAGTGTCATGCAGCTACTTGTATTGGGACAGCAGACAAGAAGCAGAGAGTTGGAACAGAAGTGGACCTTACTTACTTTACTTCAGGCCTGTACAGAAATTGCTGGGCCTGCCAGCCAGACCCCATGCTCCAAAGGTTCTACAGCCTATTACCCCTGAAAAAAAAATCCATCTTCTGAAAAGCAAGTTTCCAACACATAAGCTTGTGGTGGAGACTTCACATTCAAATCATAACATTTACCCTCTGTCTCCAACAGCCTCATGACTGCCTCACAAGACAGCCAGCTCTTCAAAAGTCCCTATATATTTTAGTTTCAATGCCGTTTAAAAGTCCAGCATCTTTTCCTGGGACTTGAGGTAATTTCTTAACTGTGAGTCCTGGGTAAGTAAAAATCAAATCCCATACTTCCAATATTCAGGGGGGACATTCTAATCTAAAAGGGAAAAATTGGGGCATAGCAAGAGAAAAAAATAGACCAGAAAAAGACCAAAACCAAGCATGACAGATGCCAAACCATGCAGCTCTATGTCTGGCACGCACCTGGAGCTAGTGGAGGAAACATCTGACCTTCAGTGGGCTTGAGTAGCTCTATTCATGTTGCCTTGAAACCTACAATAGGTTGACTTCATTCTGTTCCTACAGCTTTCTTTGGCAGAGGCTCTATATTTCTAGTGCCTCCAATATCTTGGGGTCTTCACTGCAACTTAGGCATCACCTGCACACCTTCATAAAGCAGCATCTTGAAGGTCAGTCTTCTGAGCCTGCCAGATATTATCTGACCTGAGATACTTCCTTAAAACTGCACATGCCTCTGTGACTCTAGCCTTTCCATTCTCCATGCCCACAAAGCCAGCACAACATAGAGTATACAAAGCTCTCCTGCCAACTTGAAGTGTACCCTAGCTCCCTCCAGCACAGCTGCAGGGGACTGTGAGTGCTCTCTGCCTAGGAGAGCTGGAGGAAACATTTTCCTGGACAGTTCTGTATGAGAAGAGCACTCTGAAGGTTCTGTCTTCTCAGTTTCCCTCTGTATAAATGAAACTTTTCAATTTCATCTACATTTTCATAACCTAGAGTCTTCACTGGGTAAAGCCTTACTTACCTCTAGGTACATTTTTAGCTTTGGAGCAAATTGCCTAGTTTTTCTTTGATGGCACCAATCAAATAATTACAGCCCTTTGTCTGCACTCACTCTGTCCTCATCTTTTGCAATGATTCATGGCTCTGTTCCTCATCAAATGCCACAGTTTTCACGTCTTTTTGATTCAGCCCCTACTCTGTTACTATAAATCTGATTAACAGGGCCAAGTCTGATTGCTCTGCTGTCTTGAAGTGTTCTCCACCAAACAACGTAGCTGACCACTTCCAAATTGGGCATCATTTGGATATTCAGGACACAAGCAGAACATAAGCAGATTCCTTGCCAGGATATAATATGAATGGTAGCTGTATAACAGCCGTTACTGTTCTGTTTCAGAAACCTTCCGCGGGTTCCACCAGCATGGCCTGGTAAGCCCTGCTCACAGCAGCTCGCAGGGTTGTGTGTCCTGCAGCTACATAACCTCACTCACTTTCTCTCACAAGCCAGTCCTGAAGACTTACATATCACATGGTCAGGTTTATCATAGCAGTGATCTCACACTTCAGTTGCAGGTATTTTTTAAATTCTTATTTATCATATATCCCCCCCTCACCTCATCTCAGACCACCCCCATATCACCCTCCAACTCTTGTCCTCTTCCAACATTTTTATAGCCCACCAACTCCAATTTAGTTACCCATATACTCACAGGTGTGGGAAAATCCGCTGGAGCCTGGTTAATCTACCCACTGCCAAATCCCAAAGAAACGTGACTTTCTCACCCAACAGCCACCAACTGCTAAAAGATACTCAGAGGTGGGGCTTTTGAACTTCTCTCCATCTACTCATTCTGGAATATTGATCCAATTTCCATTTTATGAATCACTTTTCTCTTTGTTGTGACATAATACATAGTATAAACGATCTAAGAGAGGAAGGGTGTCTCCTCATGCATATGCAAAGCAATATAGTTCATTATGACAGGGAAAGCACTGGGGTAGGATGAGCCTTTAGCCATATTCACTGCTAGTATTACGTAGTTTTTCACCTACCATTTACATTATTTTTTTCTACTAAAGTCAACTATGAGACTATTGAGGCTTTCTCCTGTCAGCCCAGCACTTGGGAGGGTGAGGCAGGAGGATCATGAGTTCAAGAATAGCCAGAGCTTCATAGTGAAAAAAATATATATATATATACACACATATATATATAATGTTTTCTATTTATATGTTTATACAAATATCTTATTATATATTTACATATATGTAAAGATATCAAAGTAAGTTGTATTCTTTAAACGTGTCTGTCATATGCTTTTGCTTTGGGGGTGCTGACAGCAGAATCTAATGCCTCAATATATGCTAGGCAAACACTATCATTGAGCTACTCCTTGGGCCCTTTCTTGTCAACTGATCACTATATTTTCCCTGTTACGTCGTAATTTGTTCATAATTGAGACTGCATCTGATTTTGTTGTTGTTTTGTCTTTTGAAATGCCTCTGAATGATTGAAAATGAGATATATTAACACAATCTAATAGTAGATATGAAGACAAAATTATCTCTGCTTGAAGGTGAGCATGCCTTTCCTTCTGCTTTGCCTACAGCCTGAGAGGTCACAGAAATGTAATAATGAGATGGGCTTCTCAGACTGAAGCTTCTTTTCCACTGAGTTTGGCTCTCTTCTTTGCCATATTTTTATGGTCTCTTTCTTAGTTGCTTCAGTTCTATCAATGTCTGAGTTTTCAGTGGCAACTGTTAGTGTGGTGATGGCAGAGATATGGAAATGAGAATGTTACAGTACTCTAGCAACACCCAGCAGACCTTATGAGGCCAGGCTAGATGACTCGGCCTTTAGAAGTACATCAGTCCGTCTTGACACAATCCCAGGGACAGATCAGTTTCAGTTCCTTTCTCTCATTGAGTTCTGTTTTCTACCAACAGGTTGCAGTTTTGTATATTAAAGAGAAAAAGGCTTTTGTTTGTGGTTGGAGGTAGCATGGCCTAGTTTCTGTCTAAGTCGTGGTAAGCACCACGAGTAAAAGCAACTTGGGGAAGAAAGGGTTTATTTCGGCTTACACTTCCACATCACATCTCATTGCTGAGGGAAGTCATGTTAAGAACCTAGAGGGACTTTGGATTCACCTTCTAATTTAGCTTCTCTAGGATCGTGAATTATAAGCTCACTTGATGGAGGAAGGTCATTGGTTGATTTAATAAAAAAGCTGCTTGACCTAATAGGTTAGAACGTAAGTGGGAGGAGCAGAATGCTGGGCAAAAGAGGAAGTGAGGTCAGACTCAACAGCTCTCCTCGAGGGGGCAGAAGCCTCGGAGAGACACGATGCTCCACTCGTGTGGGCAGAGGCGAGAGCTCTGCTCTCTGAGGCACACGCGATGAAGCTCCGACCCAGGATGGACGTAGGCTAAAATCTTCCCGGTAAGCGCACCTTGGGGTGCGACACACATGATTGGAAATGGGTTAGTCCAGGAGCAAGAGTTAGCCGAGAAAAGGGCTAGAGCTAAAGAGCCAAGCAGTGATTAAATAAATACAGTTTGTGTGTTGTTATTTCGGGCATAAGCTAGCCATACAGGCGGCCGGGGTGCTGGGGAGCAGCCCGCCGCTCTTATTACTACACTCACTGTCCTTTATTTATGGCTAGAAACCAAATATGAGTACATCCCATGATGGAGGTGGGCGGTCCTTGGACTTCCCACAGGTCAGGGAACCCTGATTGCTCTTTAAGCAGATGAGGGAGAGGGACTTGATCGGGGGAGGGGGA
>NC_022016.1:41259161-41281129 GCF_000317375.1 Microtus ochrogaster
AGAAATCCTTAATAAATAAATTAATTAATTAAAAAAAAGAACCTAGAGGGAGGGAGTGAAGCAGAGACCATGGAGGGATGTTGCTTACTAGCTTCCTCCAAGGCTCATGTTCAGATCCCTTTACTATACTTCCCAGAAACCCCTGCCTAGGGGTGGTATCTCCCATAGTGGCCTGGGCCCTTTCACATCAATCATTCATGAGGAAAATGGCCCCGTGAACTTGTCCACAGACCAATCTGAAGGAGGCATTTTCTCAATTCAGTTGAGGTTTTCTCTAGGTTGCTCACTTGTGTCAAGGTGAGCAAATCAAATAAAACAGCAACAGCAAAAGCAACAGCACATAGGAGCTATTTCCTGCCTGCCAGTCAGGCCTACATGTGGACACATTCTCTTCTTTGAGCATGCACAGAGATCCTGAAAAAAAAAAAAAGAACAGCAAGGTGCGAACTTTGTGATGCCTGCTTTTCCCAGGACTTTATACTCTTAGAGTTGTGCACATTCAGCCTTTCACAGTGTGACTTTTCAAAGTTCGGACTCAATTAATTCCCTCTCCGGCTTTCAAGACCTTTAGTAGCTCCCGTGCCGTAAACAAATGTTTTTTTTCTGTGAGCAAGTCTTTCTTTCTCTGGGTTCCAGGTTAGTGTTGTGCCTTCAAAAAAGGTCACTAATTTCAAGGGTTTTTTTTCCTTTCTCATATTGCTGTTGAAAAGATGGAAGCAATGTTTTCCCAACTTTCTATATCCCCAAGCTCAACTTAGTAGAAGAAATTTGTTACGCATTGATTCAGAGACCTAGATTTCTTCCTTTTGTGTCTACCAGGGCTTCTATATAATTCTTGATGCACATATGTCTTTCATTTAGGACAGTGGTTCTCAACCTTCTTAATGCTGTGACCTTTTTATACAGTTACTTGTGCTGTGGTGACCACCAACCATAAAAAATTATTTCCATTGCTACTTCATAACTGTCATCTTGCTACTGTTATGAGTGGTAATGAATATATCTTATATGCAGGATATCTGATGTGTGACTCACAGTCTGGGACTCTTAACAATGAATCAAGTTATGCCATGAAAAGCTCTAGGACAGAAATGTCACTGAAGAAATGTCTCTTGTGCATTGAGAAGAAATGTTTACATTTCCTCCTTCGATATGAAATGATTTTGTTCTCAAAGCAGCTAAGGATAGTATATAAGGAGAGTAGAGAGCTAAGGATTTCTATCTAGTAGCAACTGGAAGAATAAGTCCTTAAGGGCATCTGAGTTATATACATCAGCTTCCCCTCCATCATGTCAAAGAAAATAGCTTCTTTGTTTGCTTACTGGTGACTTAGTCTAGGGCTTTTCATGTGCTAGATAAGCACTGTACTGCTGAACTAAAACTCTGGCCCTCTTTGATTTTTTTTTTAATTTTGAGGCACGGTCTTACTATGCTGCTTGAACTTATTCTGTCTCACAGGTAGGTCCCTCAGCCTCAGCCTGCTGAGCATCTGAGATTACAATCCTGTGATACCTGGCCAGGTGATAGGTATATTTTAATGCTCTTGATAGATGCTGTCAAGTTATAATTCATTAATGTTGTTCCAGGAAAGGTATATGTAACTTCTGTAATTAGTTTTACCGTCTGTAAAGTAATAATTAAAATATTTACCCAAAATTGTTATTATGAAAAATAAATGAGTAAAATACTTATTCTGAGAGGTGTGTCTGATTATACACAAAACACTGAACGCCTGTTAGCTTTTAATTTGTATCGTTGTTATTTGGGATTGGAACTAACAGTGCCTATTTCTCAACACTGAAGCAAAGATTTCTTAGGAGCTGGCAATAATCTTAGGAAGCAAGGGCAATTCCCCCAAAGCCTGGCAAGCAGAGTTCATTCTTCACAACCCGCGCTGTAGAAGGAGAGGAATGACTCCTAAAAATCTGTCCTCTGACCTCCCTATGCAACCTTTGGTACATATATTTGCACATACACCATAAGCAAATTCTCATAAAATAATTAACAATAAAAATATTTCTAATTTTATGTAAGTCATGCTGTGTTATTGACCACTATTTTTTTATTTTGTGGGTTATTAGCTCATATCTTTGACTACTTAGTGTAAATAGATAATTTTTTAATGGATTCCTGGAATTTAAAACAATATTGAAGATATTCATCATTTATCATCATGTAAGTCATATTTTCAGTTTGATATTTATCTTTTGGCTTACTTAAAGAAGAATATTATGTTTACTATATTTGACATAGCAAGCCTAATTACTAGATTAATAGCAGAATTATACTAATGATGAAAATGATTGCAAACATATTTTTAGAGATAACTGACCCCTGTTAAATATTTAACACATTAACATGATAGGAAGCACTAGTTCATTTATGCATTACCTTAATCTTAATTGAGAGATCTAGTAGCATATTAACAAAATGGTAAAGTGTAGCAGTACTTCTATAACCTGTGACTACAAAATGGGAAGCAACATACCCATAGTAGAATTGCCTGAGGAAGTGAGCCTGAGTGCGTGTTAATTCTTACCATAAATAGTCCAGGGAAGATTGAGTGTGTTTCTTTAATAGACAAGAAAACTGAGTGATGGTGAGATTAAATAAATTATTCTAAGTGCTAAATTGTAGAGCATAGATTGAAATGCAGGTCTGATAGTAATTAAAGCCAGCATTTCCCAGGGTGTATTCTCTGAAGGATTATCAGATGACATAGTACCTGCATATGTGTTATGTGTCCTGTTCTCCCCGTCTCTTCCTCTCCATAAACACACACACACACACACACACACACACACACACACACACACACACACACTATGGTGGTTTGAATGAGATGTCCTCCATGGTCTCAGGCATTTGAAAGCTTTGTCTCGGAGCTTTTGATCTTGGGGAGGATTGGAATGGATGGTTTTGTTGGAAGAAATGTGTCAATGGGGGTGAGCTTTGAGGTTCCCCCCAAGTGGCATTTAGTTATGGCAATAGGAACTGTAACTAATACACTGTATTATACTAGCAAATCTCTCAACAAGAGGGCAAAATGAATGCCTAGCTCTCCAGGAATAAATATCAGTAAAAATAAACCTACACACGCATACACAGTGTGGGGGATTCAAATTAGCTAACTATTCAAAGTAAGAAAGAAAAATTATTGTACTAGATAACAAAATAGTAGTATTTAATAATTTAATTGATTATAAACTCAATAGTAAAACAATTGAAATACTTTCAATAAACAAGGGAATTATCATCTTAAACCTGTACTAGAACACTGAAGTAAGTTAGAAGTTGGGGAGGCCTCCCAGAATAAGATATTCTTTCCATCAGATAGAGATCACAGAGAAAAGAGAAGGTAACCTGGACAGAAATATTTCAGGAAGAGAAACAGCAAGTGCTAGAAGCATCCAAGGAAAACATGGATCGCAGTGCCAGGATATTTTTAGGTGTAACTGTACTGAATGGGAGGCTAAACTAGGGGCATGTACAGCCCTTTCCAATTTGGAAAAATTTAACAGACTTCTGAACTTAACCTGTGCCCTCATGGTTTGTTAAAATATAAATGACAGAATTCACAAAATCCTTACACTGACTATCGAACTGGCAGTGAAATGCTCTCAGTTTTCTTTCTCACTCTCTCCCCTTGGTTCTACAAGCAATATCCATGACCTGTGCCTCCTCCAGGAAGACACAGAATTCAGTGTTTATGTTCCTCTCATCATATGTGCCAACTTGACCCAGGAAAGCCTGGAAGGAAACCAGGAAATGTCTTAGCCAGCATCTGCCCCACACAAGCCTGATAACAGCTTTGCTTATGGTGGGGGATAGGATATCTGAAGGTAGAGAGATATCATCAAGAGCAGTAGCTTTCTTATTTTGGGACTCATTCTCCAGGACTAGGCAGATCAGAGCTTGATGGAACAGCTGTGTGCTAATGCCAAGGCTGGGGCAATAATTATAGAAACCTTCTCATGCTGCTTGAATGGGGGCCAAGCCTTGGCCCTGCCAGTGAGGAGGGTGTGAAGCTTCATACCTGGTACTGGCAAAGCAAGTTGGCTTTTGCAGCCAGGGTGTGCCATCAAAAGTGTGGCAGATTGCTTCGTCTCCATTTCCTGCTAGTGGTCACCTCCAATGCCCACAGTGCCCACTTGCCATCTCCTAGCTCACGGGGTCTATTTGTTGCTAAGCAGGCTGAACAAAAACTAGTGGCTTTGTCAGGGAGACTCGGTTTTTACTCACCATTCTAGTTATCTCCTGTTTCCATGAGTCATCTTCCTACCACATCTCGGACTCCTCATTTTCCCAGCCACTGGATTAGATTCATTTTTTTAGGATTCCAGATTTAGAATATGAGTAATCTGAATCTTGAAAGTCCATGATTCAGGAATGTGCACAAAAAGCAACCTGGCTTTCCATCCTATGACTTTGGGTGAGGATAGATTTATTTTGGCTGAAGTGTCCATTGGTAAATGGTAGTTAGATTATCTATCTATACTTGGAGTCCTAATAACTTTCACAAGAACCTCGGGACATGTCACCTTAGTCCTGACTGAAACACCAAGCAAGACAGTTGGAGTTAAGGGGAGAAGGCAAGACAGGACTGACATGAGGCAACAGCCATAAGAGAGGAAGAGCGAGGTGTGTGTGAAATGGCTTTATCTTAATGGAAATATGGTGTCATCCAAAAGCAGCTTCTTTTCTGGAACTTTTGCTTTATCCAAGAGGAAGACAAAGGTACAGTTTTATGTAACAGATAAAACAGGGAAAGCAGAACAGTGACCCTGTGAAAATTACAGCATTAAAAGTAATAAGTCTGCCGTTGACAATAGACCACACAGATGCCATGTCATGCTATCTTATAAAAGTAATGTTTCTGCAGCTATTCCTGTATTCCCTCTCCTGCTGTGAATGCATTTTCCACATCATGTTTTCACAAAGACTTTTTCTAAAGTTTAAGCATTTCTGAGGCTTTTTCCCTTCAAAACCCAAGTCAAGTTCCTCTTCCTTAAGCAACCCCCAGGTTCTGGGTATATGCTCTGTGTTAGTTACTGTTCTGTTGTTGTGAAGGGACACAGTGACCAAGGCAACTTATGGAAGAAGGCATTTAATTTGGGACTGGTGGCTTGCTTACAGTTTCAGAGGGTGAACTCATGAACACCATAGAGGAGAGCATGGTATCAGGCAGTCAGGATGATGCTGGAGAAATAGCTGAAAACCTACATTTGGTCCATAAACAGGAGTCATCCAGCCAGGGAGAGACAGAGTGAGAGAGGCAGAGAGAGACAGAAAGATAGGGAGAGATACAAAGAGAGACAAAGGGAGACAGAGAAACAGAGAGACAGAGTCCTAGATTTTCTACAAATCACCTACAGTGACCTAACTTTCTTCCAGTCACCTACTCTAACTTTTAGTAGGGTCCCACCTGGTAAAGCTCCCAACACTGTCTACTAGTGCCGTAGCCTGGTTCTAAAGCCTTTATCACATTAATCTTTGGGACACATATATGACCCAAACCACAGAAGAGCATATAAAGTAGTTAGCATAGGAAATATGAGAAACTGTTCAGAGTAAAGCATATATCAGGAGGAGAACATCATGACAGTCTTAATGAATCCCCTTTCAATATTACTTTGCTTGCTTAATAGAGACAAGATGGGGGTAGAATGGTTAAGAGATAGATTTCATTGACTTTTTGTTTTTTTTTGTTTGTTTGTTTTTTGTTTTTGTTGCCGTAGATTTTTAGGATCTTTTATCTTCACCTCATACTAGTTAAGATTCCTGTAGTATGATGGGATTACATAGTGTCTGGGCTGCTTGCAAAATACTTTCTCCTCTTAAGATAAGAGCCAGCGGATGTGACTAAATGCACTTAGCATGTAAAAATTTCCCACTTTATAATAGATCTGCTTGAGGGAGATCTGTGCTTCCAGACATTACAATTAACCATGATATCTACCAATGCACTGACTAATAGAATTATTATGGGGAAACATTTCTGAATTTGTTTTATATTAAATATTTTTATATTTTATATGATAAGCTTTTCACACTTTCATCATTCTTATTATCATGGACTTTTAAAGCAGCCTATGTTCACTTATTGAATTCCATAGTTATTGATTCAGAAAATGGATAGTATGTAACATTGTGGGTTCATTATTTTTCATGAGCTTAATGCACTCACAAATCACTGATTGTCTTCTGTCACTGACATATTCTTGTGCCCACATTATTGTAGACTATTGATCCACAATGGCTTTGTGATGAAATCTATGTCGCCCCCTCCCACTCCAGTCTTTTTATTGCTGGTTTTATTCAATATTATTTAAATTTATACTACTTAATTTTATATGCACACACACATATATGTTGCAACAAAGTATTTCTTGAGTTCATACCATGGGCCAGACACTATGCTAGTCCCTAGGAATGAATGCATAATTGCCTTCATCCTATCCTGTGAAACAGCTTCTAACCTTGCTTGCTGATGATTCCCAGCCTATTTTACTTCTCTTTAGTTCACTAACACATGTCAGTTGAATGGGATAATTTACTATAAAATATTCAACAAAGAAAAATAACTTATTAAAATTAGAGTTTAAGTAAATCAGGGTTAAGCAGCCATTCCTAAATTTCTCCCATTAGTTATATAGTAAAATATAACAAATGTACATAGATGGTGATATTCTTCTGTCAGGACTGAAAGAGTTTAAAAATAGCATGTTTGAGTTTTTAATCCTGGACCTACACACCAGAGCCAGGTATTAAATTTAGAATTCTTAACAAGATACAAGAGATTCTACCTAAAGTATTATGTGCAATACAGTTCTCTAGGTACACTAGGAATGTACCTGCAGTTGTGCCAGCAAGGACACTTACACATAATACTCTGGTTTAATGACAGGGAAATACTGGAAACAACCACAGTGCCCCAAATGAAGGGTTAGGATTAGTAAATTACCGTTGCTGTGCATATTGAAATGATAGGCAGCAGTGTGAAAGGATGAGGCATAGAATTTTTATAAATTATGCTAAATAGTTTCCATGTCAGTAAATGAAAAGACATGTAACAAAATAATACTTTCAGTATAATTATAATTTTGAATTAAATATGAATGTGAAAAGATGGAGGAAAATATGGCTAATGTATTAGTGATTATCTCCATTTAGGGACAGGAATGAATTTTATTTTCTCCTTTTTATTTAACTATATTTATTCCATTTATAGTGAAACTTCTACTTTCTCATTACAAAAGATTTATGAAATAGAATTTGGCAATGTAAAACATTTTATGCTTGATTCTTGAATCAGAGCCTTATAAAAATAAGAACTTAAATTCAAAACTAGCATCTCTAAGAGCTTTTCCAACTGACACTTGTCCTTGTCACAGACCAAACACTTTTCTATTTTATGTTTACAGCATTGAGAAATACACAGTATCTTATAGCCCAGGGAGAAAGATATACAATAAAACCCTTCATCGTGGTATGAGTAAACCTGCAAATCATTTAACAGACCCATATTAAATGTAAACCTCAAAGCAGTAGATGTATAAAGCAAACAATATACTTTAAGTAGGCTGTAGGGATAAGCCCAGTCCATTAGGGGGCGTGTTCACCTCGGGCTACTGTTTACATATAAATCTGGCAAGCTTGAGCCCTGCCGCTCTCTGCTCTCTTTGTTTGTATCTCCTGCTCATCACTGGATTGCTGGTGTTGTAAGCTATCCCTTCATTAAACTTTGCTGTTTCATATTAAGCTAGCCTGGTTATTATGCCACCTACAGTAGGCCTGCACTATCTGTGTCTTTATTTCTCTGTATAAGCATGGATGGCTCACGAAACTATTCCATAGTCATCTCAGTGTTCATTCCATATCCAGTTATTGAAGTGGGAGCATGTATTATCAGCTGAGCCTGGTATCATCATTCCAGAATATCAAGGTGCCAGTAGCTTTTTCTTCTTTGCAGACCCAATTCTTTCATGTATTCAATATTGAGCAAGCAGAAGACATTTGCCCCACTCTAATCAATTTGTTTTCAGGTGAAAAGGGGAAAAACCTATGTGTTGAATGATTTTTCAAATATTATTTATCTTTCATCAAGGTTTATTAGTTTTATTGGTGTCAGACAGCTTGCTAGACTAAGTGGAGGAGATACATATCCCCATTTTAGACTATAATTAAAGTAAGCCCGAATGGGCCATCTTCTGTAACCAGGTAAGGCTTCCAGTGGTGGGACTGGGACACCAACTCAGCGACACAAAACCTTCGACCTGTCTCCACTTGCAAGACATACTGGGGCAATGCTGGCTTGTAGGAATGACCAACCAATGACAGGTCTAACTTGAGGCCTATTCCATGCAAGGGAGCCCAATTCAAGGCACTGCCAAGATGATCAAGAAATGGAAGCTGAATGACCCAGAGATCAAGGGTCGAACCAAACACAACAGGCAACAACAGCAACAAAAATTAAATAAAATGATTGCTAACAATAGTCTGCCATGCTCATAGCTTGGTGCCTAGTCCAATGATCATCAGAGAGGCTTCCTTGAGAAGCTGATGGGAACAGATGCAGAGACCCACAGTCAAACATTAGGGAATCCCAATGGAAGAAGGAGAGGAAGGATTGTAGGAGGCAGAGTGGTTGAGAACAACAGCAAAACATGGCCCACAGAATCAATTAGGCAGGGCTCATAGGGGCTCACTGAAACTTAAGCAGCAACCACAGAGCCTTCCTTCATTGGGTCTGTACTGGGCCCTCTGCATACATGATGAGGTTGTTTAGCTTGGAGTGTTGTTTGGACTCCTAACAATGGGATTGGGGGGGGGTGTCTCTGACTTTCTTGCTGCTCATGGGACCCTTTTCTTCCTATTGGATTGCCTTGTCCAGCCTTAGTATGAGGGTTTGTGCCTAGTCTTATATCTTTTGATGCTGTGTTGACTGATATCACCCGAGACCCTGCTCTTTTATAGAGGAAAATGGAGAAGCAGTGGATCTGCAGGAAAGTGGAGGTAGGGAGACTGGAAGGAGTGGAGAGAGGTGAGGCTATGGGAGGGACATAATATATGAGAGAAGAGTAGATAAAGTATAATCATAAAGAAATATATGAAAGAAATGTAGTGATTTGGCAGGAGAAAAAAAGGGATTGGTGGAAGCGGTGAGATGGGACAAGAGTAGGTCATTAAGGAATGTGAATATAAGCAAAGTGGATAATATATACGTAGAGAACAGTCATACTGATACATGTTATGATATAAACTATCTTAAATATAACAACGAAAAAAGTATAAGAGATTACGAAGAAGGGTCAACTTCTGCTAAATTATTACTTTAGGGAAAGAAGTGACTAAGCTTAGCATCCAGGAAACTTGCGTCAAGGATCAGAGGGATGTTGAGAGCTTCTTGCTCACACAAAGCTGCCATGATTTTATACAGATGGAAACTTAAGGTCAGTGCATGTATAAGACTTCCTTGTAGGAACAGACTGTGGTTTAAGATTGAAACAATATCTGGACTTTGATGAAGGAGAACTAGAGAGTAGTGTTCTTTCAGAGGATAAACAAGCAAAGGACGTGAACTAGAAAAGGGCATTCATTCATTACCTGGAAGAGAGACCAAGATTTAATAGTAGAAGTTGAGTATTTTACTAAGGCCAAAAGAGTGGAAAAAAGCTCCACCTTATTTTCAGAGATGGAAGACTTGAGTGTAATATACTAAAGCGATAGAGTAGATAAGTAGCCCCAGATAGTAGGTCACCTTTGTTCCTTAGGAGAATACAAAAGAGTTAAATATCAAGATCAAAAGAACAATTGAAAAATACTTTGTGTTGGGTGTACTGCAGTTTTCTCAGTTGTGTAGGTATTTTTTAAGAGTGTGATTTTAAAGAGGAGATAGCATGTAAGTGAGTATATTATTTCTAACTAACAATTAAAATTAGAATTTCCACTTCTGGGCAGGTTAGAGTAGGTCATTCCTTAATAAAATAATCCCTTGATCCAGTTGCTCACAGATCTTTATTGATTTTTAGACTTAAAAATTATAAATTTCCCTTTTCTCTTTTTCTATCTTCTTTATGGACATTTGCTAAAAATCCTAAACATGTTTTTACCTCACTTACTTGAGAATTCTGATTCTCTCAAATGCCCTAACCCCTCCATCACCAAACTGGTCAGTCATCCATGACTGACCCTGCAGTAGACATTAATCCAAAAGGCATAAAGGCATGGCTTTCTTCATCTTCTCTAGCTCTCTCCTTCTAGCTGCTGCCAAGATTGCCAGTTAGTCTGCCATGTTATTTCGTAAGCAATTCAGAGAAAATTATCCCTCAGCTTCCAATTGGCTTTATTTTAAAATTCTTTTATCAGTGGGACTAACTTAAAAGGGAACTGTAACAAGTTGTAACAAGTTCACAGTAACAAGCCTAGACTTCAGCTGAAACAACAGCTACAGCTAATGCTTTGCTTTAAGGCCTTGTGAGCGACCTTGGGACAGAGACATCCAGCTAAGCCATGTTTGGCTTCTTGACATGCAGGAATTAAGAAATAATAAATGATTATTGCTTTAGATGCTAAACTTCAAAGTAATTTGCTATGCAGCAATAGGAAATGAATATTGGCCTTCATAAAACATGTAGTGCTAAGGTTCTGCTTAGAGATGAAAACCTGTAAGATTTCTCAACCTAAGTCCAGGAATAATAGAAGGTTCTCTGCTCTTTTATCATATCCATTTAATATGGGCTTCCAACTGGGAGTTAGCAGTGAAAAAATTTTAAAAAGCATTTTGGATAGAGAAAAAATCTCTCTCTCTCTCTCTCTCTCTCTCTCTCTCTCTCTCTCTCTGTGTGTGTGTGTGTGTGTGTGTGTGTGTGTGTGTGTGTGTGTGTGTGTGTGGTGAGCCAGTGAGTTTAATTTGTGTTACTTACAGGACCATGGCTTGTAAATGACTAGTCCATACACCACTGAACACTGAAGAAAATGTCTTTCTCTCTCCCCCCGTCAGCTATTAACAGCTTCTAGATCCATAGGAAGGTGTGGAACCTAGAGCACTCTTCCCACCTAACTACTGTTAACTGTGTTAGTGCTCAGGGAGGAGTGGGGCCTTATATACCCTTCTCCCTAGCTACCACTGTCTATAAATCCTTGTTGGAATAGATGTGGCTTTAGTTGAAGGAGGTGTGTCACCAGGGGCTGGGCTTTTTGAGGCCTCAGATGCTCTAGCCAGGCCCAGTATGGCAGTCTCTTCCTGCTGCCTAGGGATCCAGATGTAGAACTCTCAGCTACCTCTAAAGTACCATGTCTTCTCATCATGCCAATAAAGAACTAAACCTCCTAACTATAAATGAACCACCCCAATTAAATATTTTATTTTAAAAGAGTTGTCCTGATCATGATGTCTCTTCAAAGAAATAGAAAACCTCACTATGACATTGTACACTAGTGCCCAATGAGTACACAAGAAGGTGATTAGCATAACTTGTCACTAAGAAAATATAAGTTACACAACGAGATACACTATACATTTAATAACATGAACTTGAAATTCTACAGACTTATTATGTAGTGTTCCTGAGAACACAGAACAATAAAACCACTGGGGAAAATGCATTTGTAGTTTTTTCACTTCTATAGGCCTACCATATGATCCAGGTATTTCACAAAAGAAATGAACTTCAATATCCACAGCAACTATCTTTATTTTCAGTAGCTCTGAGCTAGAAGCAACCCAAGTGTCCATCATAGGTGAATGTGCCAACAAAATGAGCTAATTAGTTCCGTTTCTATTGCTGTGATAAAACACTATAACCAAAAGTAACTCAAGGAAGTAGTTATTACAGTTTCCAGTTCCAGAGAAAGAACAGCCCATCATAGCAGTGAGGAAAAAGCAGGAGTAGGAAGCTGTGAACTCACATCTTTAAGTGCAAGAATGAAGCAGAAAAATCAAACAGGAAGTATGCAGTGATTTCAAACACTCTAAGTCTACCCCCAGTAACAATTTCTCTACACATGCTAAACTTCCTCAAACAATGTCTTCAACAGGGGACCAAGTGTTCAAATGTCTGAACCTGTGGGGGCATTCTCATTCAAACTACTACAATGGTATATGCATACAATAGAGAGCTACCTAGCCATGAGAAGAATGATGAATGTCACATGCAAAGATGCAGATAAAACTCAGTTACACTGAGTGAAAGAATCCAGACCACCTCCTCCCACCAACTTCTACAGTATGCATATTTCTACTTATATAAAACTCTAGGGCATTCAAATTTTTCTAATCTATTTATCTAAACAAAGTAATATATATATAAACTATGACAGAGATTTTTGGGAGGTGGGCATGAGTAAACTTTGGGAAGTGATGTATCATGGTTTTATAAGTACATGCATCTCAAAAATTATCAAAGTGTATGCTTGCAACATGTGCAGCTTGTGATATGCCAATTATACCTCAAAAGAAGCTATGGATAATTAAGGAAAAGGGAATCAGACCAGAATAATTATAGCTTACATGAAAAGATGATTAAAATAATGAAATGAGAAATTATATGCTCAAGGACTTAGGGGGAGGCAGCATACAATGTGAACTAATGTTAATAACTATGCTTATTCCTGATCATTTTTATTAAGCATTGATAAAATTCCTGAACAACAACTCAACAAAATTTTTCTTGGCGGATGGAGAGCCTATCCACAATGCTCACACAGTATATGGTTATTTTTCATCCTTGACAGCCATGTTTGGCACCAATCAGAAGGATATGACACATACTCATCATTCTCCGTCCCCATCTCCTGGTCTCTTTCTTAACACCGATTACCTTCTTGCTGTTCTAGGATAGTATCTGAGAGCATTAATAGATTCATTATTTATTCAACATATATAATACAGCTGTTTAAATATTTACCACTCAGGTGCATATTCCACTGGAATTAAAATAAAAAACACTTAAGTCACAGTTCCATTTTTAAAAGGTTTATCTAATAAGTTAAACCAAAGAAGACAAGAAAGTTTGGCCTTCAGCCTCAGAATCTAGAAAAATACTACCACCTTGTACAATCAAATGTTTGCAGTCAAGTAGTTTCACAAGACAACTTGTGAAAGTTCAGTTATTTGAGTATCAATTTATGAATTTAGGGATGAAATGTTTTATGTCCCATGCTGTTGAGCCAGAAGAATCAATATTTTGTTATTAACAGTCAAGTTGTCACATCAACAAATCTGAAAACCTCCATTTAACAGCTCTGGGGGAAAAAAGCTCTAAAATCACACCACGCTTTCCTTTTGCTGTGTTTTCATCTCCTAATCTGGATCAGCAAGACTCTTAACCACTTTTGTTCTGGTAAACACATGGATCCTTGGCCTACACCTGTGTAGGGAAGTTGGTTCATTTATAATATCCCTTCTCCTGGTCCTGAGGCCCCAAATTTGATAAAACAAAGTCTTCTAGCAAGGTAGAGCCTTTAACTTTTGAGGTTAAAGAGGAAACAAGGACCCTGATACTAGAGTAACTGTTTGCCTAAGGGCTTTTAGTTTTCAGGGAGGTAAAGTACAAATGTCTGTATTATCTGGGTGTTAGCTTTCTGAATCCTACAGTGAGAAGAGTGGGTACAGTTTTAAGTAGCGAGAGAAGTGAATGCTATTAAGATGAAGAGGTCTGTGGTTGTCAGGCTATACTGAGAACAACTTTGAGCAAAGCCACTCAGTAGTCACTCATTGAACCAACATTGGCACAGTCAATGTTAAGCATCAGGCAATGTGCTAAGTAAGGGTCAAGCAACCTTGAAGATGAAGTCCCTCACTTGAAGAGAAAGAACATGTGAATGTAGCATATTTCATGCGTGAACCCATAGGTAAAATATGATTTGCATACAACCATTTTAGAAGCACTTTTCTATGTATAGCAGCATGTTCCTCTCTGTATGTGTTCATAAATGTGTCTCATGCATGTCTTTTAGGAGTTATTACCACAGTATTGGTGAGTAGGGCAATAAGCATCAAAGTTAGTAATGTAATAATGCCTTTGTTAGAATCACATGAAATTGCTTGGAACAAATGGAGTCCTGGGGCCCATAGAATACAGATGGCTTCTCACATTCCTCCAAAAGACATATGTTAATACATTGGTATACAGAGCCTCCATGGATGCCCAAACCTGAGGGTGCTAAAGTCCCTTACATAAAATCACATAGTCAGTCTGGCAAGATGGCTCAATAGGTAAAGGTTCTTTCCAACAAGATTGAAGACCTGAGTTTGTTTGCTAGACTCTACATGGTAGAAGGAGAGAACTGATTTCTGAAATTCTTGAAAGTTGTCTCCTGATCTCCACACTTGTATACACTCATGTCCATGGTATCTCTGTCTCTGCCTCTGTCTCTCTCTCTCTCACACACATGCCATAGCATAAATAAATACATAAAAACAATGGCATAGTAATTACACAGAACCCAGATATATCCTCATTCTGCATTTGTTTCTGGAATTGTCAGAATATAAATGTTTATAAATAGTTGTTATTCTTAATTGTTCTAGGGATACTGAAATTTTTTTTAAAAAGAATTGTATGTATTTTTCCACAAGTAATTTCAATCCCTGATTGGTTGAATCTACAGATCCCCACAGTTATAGACACCTAACTGCAAAAGCTTTATAGTGTGTCCCAGTTAATACCTCTGAAGTAGAAGTGCTGCATCCAGACTGGGGAGGGGCTGGTCTGGTCAGCAGAAAGGAGCAGTAGGAAAATGGCCTCAAATTTAAGAAATCATCACTCGCATCTCCCTCTATTTCTCCTGTCCACTGGTTTTGCAGTATCAAAAGGGTCATTTCTCTGATTGCTGTACTTTCCTTAATGCAAGGCAGAAATCACATAAATAGACTTTTCTTATCTCAAATATAAAGCTATGCCTTTTCCTGCCTGTCTGATTAGGTCATTGTAAGGTGCCAGCAAAGTAGTCATGATAGTGGCTTGAAAAGAATAGAGGTACTTATCAAGGTCAAAGCAATCATCTTATTCCTCCATTATCATTTCTTCTTCAGAGAGTATCTGAAAGCAAGTAATGGCCTACCTATTTGCAAGTAGGAGGAGAACTTAGCTGGCTTTTTCTTCCTGTAATTCACCTACTGGTCATTCTCCTTCCTCGAGCAAACTCTGGAATGCATGGGGGCCACAATAGGCCTGATTCCTGGAGCAAGGGCCATTTTGAGAGTCCTACTGTGTCTGCCTTCTGTGACACTGAATTCCTCTTTAAAGTAAGAAAAGCTGTGTGTTGAAACCATTGGAATTATTATCCAGTGTTTATACTGGGCAATAGGAAACAGGAACTTGTTGCCATAGAGACAAGATTTCTTTTGAGTCCTTTTTCCCCCTCCTCTGCCACTCTTTGTTGTCACAAAGACAAAAGACTATGATATTTGTTATCAATGGCTACATAATAAATTATTTTAAATTGTAATAGTTACAAACAATAAACATTTATCATCTCCCAACTACTTCTGTGGTTTAGTAATCTAGGACCTACTTGCCTGGATTTTGAGTTAGGTTTTTCAAAAGGCTGCAATCAAGATGGGATATCATATGTCAGATGGCCCACAGAGGAAAGATCTGGGAGAAGGATCAGCTTCCAAGCATACTTGTTCCACACTTGGCAGAATTTAGTTTGGTCGTAGGGGACTACTGGACTGAGATTGCCTCAATTGTTGACACAACACATCCACAGACAAGTTTTTCTACTCTTTGAATAAGGAGGGAGGGATGGACAGAGAGAGACACAGAGAGACAGAGACAAAGGGAGACAGAAACAGAGAGGATATTTTGTTCCTAATCTCTAAAGGAATCCCCCATGAATAGCTCAAATTAATTTGTGGTTGGCCATTGTATTTGTGTCAAAATGGTATGGCTGCAACTCATAAAAAACATGTTTTGAATTTGGATCTTTTTTTTCTTCCTGGCCCAGTGATATGATTCAAGCTTCCCTAGTGATGCTGGGTCTCAGCAGGAACTGCAGCTCCCTGTCAGCCTTGAGAACATGAGGGAAAACAACAGAAACAACACTTTAGAATCTACAGGGTATGCTATTACTAAAATGAGATGGGGCATAGGCTGCATGTATTTGAGGCATTTTCATACACAATATTTTTAACCTATAGTGGCTTGATTCATCAGCATGGAAATTCATCATAAATGGAGAAGCACCTGCAAGAAAAAAACATATCACCATGTCTAGCCCATATTCCCAAGGAGATGAGTATAGAAGCTAATGGATATTAGGAGGCAGAAACCATTGTGGGCCTTCTAATAGGGTGTTAGGAGTTTGCTTGACAATGAACAATATTTTCTGTATATCTTCTCTGCTTAGAAGACAGCCAAGAGTGTTCAAAGAGTACAGAATGTTTTCAATGTTCAAAGTATGTGTCCTCTCATGCTGTTTTTACAGGAGAACTATATTTATTTACTAAATTCTTGACAATAGTTATTTCATAAGGAATGTAACAGTTATCTGCATATACCAAATGCCTTAGTCTAGGTAATTATATTGAAAGGTTTCCCATGAGTACATGGTAGAATGTATAGAGGTAGCAACATAGAGCCTTTATTGACATTATTGACAAATCAAGGAGCCTGAAACTTAAATCCTGATTCAATTGCTAGTAGCTGTGTGACTTTGATAATAAGTTCATTTTTCTATCTCAATCAATAAATCTAAATGCTCAGAATTGAAATTGTGTATCTATCATCGGGCTACTATAGGGATGAAAAGATAGCACATAATTCAAAAGAGTAGTTGTAAGCCAGTCACATAGCAGGTACTCAGCAAATTTCATGCTATCATACGATTTGTTGAGATTTGTTTCTTTATTTTTTGAGACAAGTTATCACAGACTTGCCTTGAATTCACTATATTAGCTCAGGATAAAAATGAGTTTATAGAAATCCTCCTGCCTCAAGTGATGGAATTACAAGCATGAGCTTCATTGCTTTGAATTTTCTGAGATCATCAAGTAGGAAGAAGGTCAATATTTAGGAATCTGAAATTTGTGCTTCTTTTGCCATGAGTATGATTTCCCTATACTATGGTATTATACTTACTTTTATTTTCTCATAATAGCAAGAATTCACACATGACATCTTTTGGGAGCCAACACTTACATTTTTTGACACATTTCTTTGAAAAACCCACCAATATCATTTTATGGTGACCCCTTTTCAGGTAAATATGATGCACTAGACAAGGAATTTGACTCCAGAAAGCATGGGGAGTGATTTATATACAATGGCAGGCCAAAATGAGCTAGTTTCCCTTGCTGATATAAAACAAGTATTGGGAATTTTGGCCATCCTTGTACCTGACCATGCTCACTTAAAAGGTTATTTGTTCTGATTCACTTCTCTATATATTCTGACTTTCCCATTACTTTCTCATGAGCAGACATCACTCCAAGTTTTCTTAAGCCAATTGCCCAGGGTCAAGCCTCTAAGAGTCACTGGCAAATGCTTTTTTAGTATGTTTTAATGAGGTTTTCATTATTCTTTATAGCAGAGCCAATGCTTACATTCTCTGCTGATTTGACTTCTGCTTCAGTCTTGGGATTTTTCACTGTGCTTCCTACACTACCCTCATTTTTTCACCTACATCTTATGTCATAGAGTGGGTGGGGCAGAATCAATAGCCCCTATTGTGTTGCATCTTCTTCGGAACTTTGTAGCTTAGCAGTCAAGTGCGGAAGTTCTTTTGGGCTCTGCTTCCTTTGATACCCTTAGTTACCTAGGACACATGGAATAACCTGTGTTTTAGTTGATAGTTTGAGGGCTTAAGAGATAATAGATTATTCTTAACTTCTGCTAGTTACCAGTACCTAAACAATATAGTTGCTTATGATAAGAGCAGTAGCTTGTTAAAAGGAAACTAGGTTTCAACCAGTTCCTGTTACAAACGAAGACTTGCTGTGGTTTTCAATGTTTTCACCATGACTCAGGCTGAATTTTAATCTCAGTTCTGAGGTCCTGAGAGGGTGTAAATTAACCAAGTAAGTTGCCTTGAAGTAGATTTTTGAGAGTTCCTTTCATGTTCGTGTGATCAAATTATCTGATAGGAACAGCCTAAGGAACAAAGGTTCTTTAGACTCACAGTTTTAGAGGAATTTCAGTCTATCAAGTTAAGGAGGACACCAAGATTGCGAGTCTGTATAGTGGAGACATCTCACTTCATGATGGATGGAAGAAGCAGAGTAATCATGCTAGAAGAGAGGTAAGTATAACCTCCAAAGACTTTCAGTCTATATAGCCTTAAATAGCACTAGAGGCTATTTAAATCATGGGACTGGTGGATATTCCAGGCTCAGAGCATAGCTGGTGGTAATTACAGTTGAATGGGGCCATAGGGCTGAAGGCGTCAATTGCACTGTGACTTTTTTTTAGAAGAGCTAGAACAATGCTAAGATGTCCTTTCTGCCTTGCTGTGTGACATTCTGCATCATTCTGAGACTCTAGAAAGTCCCCATCAGCAAGGAGGACTTGACCAGATGTGTCATACAACTTTCTAGGCTTCTGAAACATGTGCTGAGTAGACCTTTATTCTTTATAAATTACTCATACATTGATGTTGTTATGTAATCAAAGACTGCTCATTTGTTTCCCAACTGCTCAGACCCGAATAACCACACCCATACTATATTAATTACAACACTGCTCTGCCTATTAGCACAGACTTCTTATTGATTAGCTCTTACATCTTAAAATAACCCATTTCTATTATTTTGTGTATTACAACGAGGCTGTGGCTTACCGGGTAATGTTCCAGTGTATGTTCTTCTTCAACAGCTACAAGATGTCTCTCTGATTTTGTTTTCTCTCTATATCTCTGATTGGATTTCCCACCTGGCTTTATTCTTCCTTGCCATAGGCCAAAAGTAGCTTCTTAATTAACCAATGGTATTCACAGCATACAGGGGGGAATCCCACATCATTGTTAGACCAACAAAAATCAGATTAAGACAATATTCTTCCAGAAAATGGGGCAACTGAACTAGGACTTCATTTAGACATTTTAGAGCACTTAGTATTTAGAATTTTTGATATTAAATTTGGCCTCTTCTTTATTCTGAAACAGTCACACCTTGTGTAGAAACATTGAGGCTGAATGCCATAGGACTCAACAAATTACTGAATACCTACCATTTGCCAAGCTGAATCCAATACTTTACTTGGTTAGTTCATGTAGAGCATAAATGAATTTTGTGAATTAGGTATTACTGTCCTATACTTTAGATGAGAACAGTGAAGTCCATAAAGACTCAAGGATTCTACATACATGGTTGATAGAAGATCTAATTTCATGTATGTGTGACTCTAAAACTTCACTCTATGTTCACCTGAAGAGCACTGTATGATGACCAGCTACAAGACATACTAAATTACTAAAATATTTTGGTTCTTATGTTTTAATTATGCAAATTATTACGACAACCTTGAGAGGTATTTTATTATTCATTATTATTTTATTATTCTATTTTATGTACAAAAATGACATATGGAATTCTTATTATCACAGAAGTTTTGTATGATAATGTCAGTACTTGAAGGCAGACATTGTGAATCAAGTTTCAATAAGTATAAATAACCTGTATTTACCACCTGCATTAGTTAGCTTTCTATCGTTGCAACAGATAGCCTGAGACAAACAACTCTGAGGGCAGCATTGTCTGTTTACACTCACTGTTTATTGCTTTGGGCCTTTGGTAGTGTAGTACATCATGACAATGAGAGCTTCTGGTGGAGGATGCTAATGAATTCACTGCCCGCCCAAAGGAAAGAAAGACATGGAATAGGGAATTGGGGTGCAGAAAACCCAATATTGCCATCTAGAGCACACTTTCAAGTGGCCCCACAAGCTCCCAGTAGCACCATAGACTGGCAACTAAGACTTTAGTTAGTAGGCCTTTGAAGGCTATTTAAATATATTTGCTTAATTAATTAAGGTAGTTATACATCTCTATACTTCAGTTATCTATTAATAAATAACAAACTACTCCCAAAATTTAGCAGAGGGAACCATTTTATTTTGTTCAAATTTTATGATTCAGAAATTCAGTAAGTGTCAAGTTGGGTATCAGTTAGTGTAACTAGGGCTGAAAGGTGTATTTTCAAGGTAATTTTCCTAGGAAATCTGCCTATACCACTTTGATTCCTGCCTTCCTTTATCCCTTCATGTAGCATTTCAACACTTATGGAATTTAGCCTTCTTTTATTTAAATCAAAAGGGTCAAATTTGTTTAATGGGTAAGCATGAGGACTAGATGTAATTTCTAGGGAACAGTAGAACAAACCATAGTCTCTCTTTTTGCAGCTGATAACTGTATGTGATATTTCTCACCTTTTTATGTGCTCATAACTTTTAGCACTTTATTTTTACTTATTTTTATTGAAAATAGATTCTTTTCATAACCTGATTATAGTTTTCCCTCCCTCTACTCTTCCAAGTTCCTACCCTGTTGATGTGGTTTTACTCTTTATGCTTTGGCTCTTTTAGGGAGCCCATCACCCAGCTCCCAAATAAGTACATATGAAAGCTTATTCTTTCTTATGAATTTCCTGGCTTAGCTTGGCTTATTTCTAGCCAACTTTTTAAAGCTTAAATGATCCCATCTACCTTTGGCCTCTGAGATTTTATCTTTATACTATATACCTTTCTTTACTTCTTACTCTGTGACTTACTCTGTAGCTGGCTGGCTGGCCCCTGGAATCCTTCTTCTTTTCTTCCTCTTAGATCTTTCTTTTTTCCTTCTATTTATTCTTGTCTGCCAGACCTGCCTATCTTTTCTTCCCATTCTTACTTTGGTTGTCTAACACAGATTCACAGAGTTGAACAAATGCAACAGAAAAGAATACAATATATCGTTGCATCATCAAACAAATGCTCTACAGCATGAATAAATGTAACAAATTTTTATAAAATATTCTATAACCCTTCCCTCCTCTCTTGATCCACTTCTTTTCTGTCTTTCATTAGGAAAGAGATATCCAAACATGATTCAAAGAGATATCCAAACATGACAAAATAATATAATAAGATGAAGCTAAAACTTTCTTATTGAAGTTGGACATGGCACCCGAACAGGAGAAAGAGTCCCTAAAGCAAACAAAAGATTCAGAGATCCACTTGTTCTCATAGTCACATTCCCATAAAAAACTAAGCTAATAGATGTAGTTATGCAGAGGCCCTGGTTTAGATCCATGTAGGCTCTGTGCTTGCTGTTTCAGTCTCAGTGAGCTCATATGCATCTTGCTTAATTGATTCAGAGGGCCTTGTTATCCTGGTGTCTTCCATCCCCTCCAGTTCTTACAGTTTTTTTGCCTCCTCACCCATGAGATTCACTGAGCTCCGAGGGGAGGGATTTGATGGAGACCTCCAATTTAGACTCTATCTCTTCACAATGTCTGGCTGTTGGTTTTTGTATCTGTTCCTACCTTCTCCTGGAAGCCTCTCTGTTGATGACTGGATATGGAATAATTTTGTTCACTTTTTTAGACCAGTTGTGTTTGGTTTTACCTCAAGTCTCTAGGATATCTAGTCTCTGGATCTAGTCTCTGGTTTCTGGTTACCTAAGCAGTGTCATGTATGGGTTCCAGCTCATGGAGTAGGCTTTAAATTAGATAAGACATCAGTTAGGTACTGTAAGTGAAGACTGCTCATTCATTCTGGCTGCCCAGACCTGAATAATCACACAAAGGCTACATTAATTACAACACTGCTTGGCCAATAGCTCAAGTATATTTAGCTACCTAGCTACTTCTTATATCTTAAACTAACCCATTTCTACTAATCTGTGTAACATCACTGGTAAAGGTTCTAGGCATCTTTCTCTTCCGGCTGACTCTGACTCATGGCTTCTCTCTGACTCTCTCTCTGTCTCTCTCTCTCTCTGTCTCTCTCTCTCTCTGTCTCTCTCTCTCTCTCTCTCTCTCTCTCTC
>NC_022016.1:41281229-41291347 GCF_000317375.1 Microtus ochrogaster
TCTCTCTCTCTCTGTCTCTCTCTCTCTCTCTCTTCCAACCTGGCTATATTCTGCCCTGCTATAGGCTGAATCAGCTTCTTTATTCACCAATGCTAATAGAAGATATTCATAGCATATAGAAGTGAGTCCCACATCAAGGTACTCCCACAAGTTATGTACCCACATTGCCCTAGCAGATTTTGCAGGCTGGACAGATCAAACCTTGTAGATAAAGGTTTTGTGGTTGAGTTTGTGTCTACATTTCTCTTTCAGTAGCCTGCAGAATACCTTCCCGAACCAAAGAGACTAGAATGTAGGGGGGTAAAGGCTCCATGACCAGCTCGACTTCTCCATGTTCAGTGAGTTGTGTGAATGATGTCCTCAGCAATGCCCCACCACCACCACCATCAGTATTTAGAAAGTAACCCTTTGTCTTAGCATCAGCCTGGGTTGTTTGGGATTGCCATGGGATCCCTTTGGCCAACAACTCAACTCAATGCAAGTCAGTTCCTCGACTGGAAACTTTGCCAGGCTACAAGAGATGGCCAGCTGAGACTCTATGGCTCTTGTTACTAGGAATCCACACTAAGTTCACCTTTGTAGATTACAGGAACTTTCCACTATAATAGGTTTCAATAGCACTCCCCAAACTCCCCTCAGTTCCAGCTATATCTCCCCATATTCTCTCCCTCTACTCTATCTCCTCTCCAACTTGAACCTTCCTATTCCTGGCCCCACCTGCTCCAGTGCTCCCATAAAATATATTTTATTTCCCTTTCCCGGGAGATATCTGTGCCCTCACCCTTAGCCCCCCTTTCTTTACCTAACCTCTCTGATTTTACATTCCTTGCTTAGTTATTTATTTACTGTTAATGGCTCATATCCACTTATAAGTGAATACATACTGTATTTGTCTGAGTTACCTCACTCAGAATGATTTTTCTAGTTCCATCCATTTACTTACAAATTTAGTCATGTCATTTTTTTAAAAACCTGAGTAAATGCACCATATTTTCTTTATCCATTCTTTGGTTGAAGAACATTAGAATGTTTCCAGTTTCTAACTATTATAAATAAAGCTGCTATGAGAATAATTAAACAAGTGTCCTTGTGGTAGGATGGATTTTTTTTTTGAGTATCTGATATAGATGGGTCTTGAGGAAGATTGATTCCCAATTTTCTGAGAAACTGCCATATTCATTTCTATAGTGGTTGCACAAGTTTGCACACCCACCAGCAATGGAAGGATGTTCCCCTTGCTTCACATCCTTGTCAGCATGAGCTGTCACTCATGTTATTGATCTTAGCCGTTGTGACATGTGTAAGATGGAATCTTAAAATAGTTTTGATTTGCATTTTCCTGATGGCTGAGAATGCTGAGCATTTCTTTAAGCGTTTCTCAGTCATTTGAAATTCCTCTACTGAAAACTCTTTAGATCTGTACTTCATTTTTAAATTATATTATTTGGTTTTTGATATCTGGTTTCTTAAGTTCTTTATATATTTTGGATCTAGTCCTTTATAAGATGTGAAGTTGGTAAAAGTCTTTCCCCATTTTATGTGCTATTGATATGTCTGATTGATGTTGTTCATGCCTTACAGAAGCTTTTCAGTTTCATGAGGTTTCGTTTATTAATTGTTGTTCTTAGTGCCTGAATTATCAATGTTCTGTTCAGAAAGTCAATTCCTGTTACAATGAGTTCAAGGCTATTTCCCACTTTCTTTTCTATGGAATTCAGTGTATCTGGATTTATGTTGAAGTCTTCAGTCCACTTTGACTTGAGTTCTGTGCAGAGTGATAAGTACATACAAACCTTCAGTTTGATCAGTATCATTTGTTGAATATGCTGTCTTTTTTTCCAGTGTGTATTTCTGGCTTCTTTGTCAAAAATCAGGTGTCTATAGGCGTGTGGATTTATGTCTGGGTCTTCAATTTCTTTCTATAGATCAATCTGCCTATTTTTTTATGACAGTCCCATTTGGTTTTTTTTATTACAGTAGCTCTGTAGTACTGCTTGAAATCAGGGATGGTTATACATCCAACAGTTTTCTTATTGTTCAGGATTGTTTTTTCAAAAGGAAACTTTTATTTGTTTGTTTGTTTTTCTACATGAAATTAAAAATTGTTCTTTCAAGATCTGAAAAAATTGTGTTGGAATTTTGATGTGGATTGTTTTGCATCTGTAGATTGCTTTTGATAGCATTGTCATTTTTACTATGCTAATTCTACGAATCATGAGCATGGGAGATCTTTCCATTTTCTGATAAACTCTTCAATTTGTTTTTTCAAATACTTGATGTTTTTGTCATAAAAGTCTTTTACTTGGTTGATTAGAGTTACCACAAGATATTTTATATTATTCAAGGCTATTGTCAAGTGTGCTGTTTCTCTGATGTTTTTCTCAGTCTATTGTCATTGTATTTAGGAGGGCATGGATTTTTTCTGGGTTAATCTTGTATCCTACAACTTCACTGGGTGTTTATCAGCTGTAGGACTTCCCTGGTAGAAATTTGGGGTCATTTATGCATGCTCTTCCTACAAATAATAATACTTTGACTTCTTCCATTTTAGTTTGTTACACCTTGATCCTTCAGCGGCCTCATTGATCTAGCTAAAACTTCAAATAATATATTGAATAAATATGAAAAGAGTGTACAACCTTGTCTTGTTCCTGATTTTAGTAGAATTACTTTGAGTTTTTTTTGCAACATAATTTGATGTTGGCTATAGGTTTGTTGTAAATTCCTTTTATTATGTTTGGGTATGTCTCTTGTATCTCTAATCTTTCCAAGACTTTTATCATAAAGGGATGTTGGATTTTGTCAAAGTCCTTTTCTGCATTTAATGAGATGGCTGTGTTTTATTTCAGTTTGTTCATGAGGTGGATTACATTAATTGATTTTTATATATTAAATCATTCTAGCTTCTCTGGGATGAAGACTGCTTGATCATGGTGGATGATCTTTTTCATGTTTTCTTGTATTCACTTTGCAAGTATCGTGTTGAGTATGTTTGCATTCGTGTTCATAATAGAAATTGGTGTATAGTTTGTTAGAGGAAGTTGCTTGCTGGTTTCCGGCTGCTCAGCCCTGAAATAATCACACAGAAACTATATTATTTAAACTACTGCCTGGCCCATTAGTTCTAGCTTTTTATTTGCTAATCCTTACATCTTAATTTAACCCATCTCCATTAATCTGTGCATCACCATGAGGTTGTGGCATGTCTGTCTCCATCAGTGGCTCCATGGCTTCTCCCCTACTCAGCCTTTCATTCTCCCAGCATTCAGCTTAGTTTTCCCCACCTATTCTCTATTCTCTATCACAGGCCAAGACAGTTTCTTTATTAACCAATGATATTCATAGTATACAGAGGGGAAACCCACATCAGTAATTCTCTTTCTTTGTTGAATCTTTATGTGGTTTAGGTATCAGGGTAAATGTTGCCTCATGAAATGAGTTTGGCAGTGTTTCTGCTGTTGCTGTTTTGTGGAATGATTTGAGGAATATTGGCTAATTCTCTTTGTGAAAGTCTGGTAGAATTCTTCCCTAAAACCATCTGACCTGCCATTTTTTTTGCTTGGGAGATTTTAAATGGCTGCTTCTGTTTTCCTAGGGGTTATAGTTTTGTTTAAATTGCTTATTTGATCTTGATTTAACTTTGGTAAGCTATATCTACTGAGAAAATTATACATATATCTTAGATTTTCCCAATTCGAATGAGCACGGGATTTTAAAGTATGTCCTATGATTCTCTGAATTTTCTTGGTTTCTGTTGCTATGTTCCCCTCTTTGTTTCTGATTTTGTTATTTTGAATGTTCTTTCTCTATCTTTAGTTTGAATAAGGGTTTATCAAAGAAACAATTCTTTGTTTCATTTATTGTTTACTTTGTTTTCTTTGTTTCTACTTTCAGCCCTCATTTTGCTTTTTTTTTTTTTTTAGCTGTCTACTCCTCTCGGGTATGCTTGCTTCTTTTTGTTCTAGAGCTTGCAAATGTGCTGTTAGTTGCTAGTATGAGATATCTCCAGTTTCTTCTCTCTCTCTCTCTCTCTCTCTCTCTCTCTCTCTCTCTCTCTCTCTCTCTCATAATGTAGTGGTATAAACTTTCCTCTAAGCACCACTTTCATTGTGTCCCTTAAGTTTGGGTATGCTGTATATTAATTTTCATTGAATTCACAAAAGTCTTTAATTACTTCCTTTATTTTTGTCTTGACCCATGTTTTTCATTCAGTAGAGAGTTGTTCTATTTCTTTAAGTTTGTAAACTTTTTGTTTTTTCTGTTGCTGATATCCAGCTTTAATCTGTGGTAGTCTGATAGGATGCAGGAGCTATTTCAATTTTCTGTTGAGACATGCTTTGTATCTAAGGATGTTGTCAGTTTTAGAGAAGGTTTCATAAGGTGCTAAGAAGAAGGTATATTATTTTGTGTTTGTGTGAAATGTTTTATAAATATCTGCTAGATTCATTTGGTTTATAATGTTTGTCACCTCCAGTATTCCTTTTAGTTTTTGTCGGGATGAGCTGTCTATCAGTGAGAGTAGGGTATTAAAATCTCCCACTATCAGTGTCTGAAGGTCAATGTATGGTGGTCTTAAAGTAGATTTTCTAACCTGGTGGTCAGATTCCAAAGTAGAACAATGAGAGGTCACTAGGTCTCTCAATTTGATCCTACACAAGGTGTGACTCTTTTCAGCAATGCTCAATACAAAGTGTTCTTAAGTGTCAGGTGAAGGCCTAGTCTAGTTGCCGTTAAGGATTACCTGGAAGAATACACATCACTTCTTCCACAGTCTAATGGTTCAAGGTATTCACAAAAATCTATCCCATTTTACAAGGCAGAAAAAGGCTCCACTGTAGTAGGGGCCACTTATTCATTCCTGGCTACCCAGGCCACAAAATAATCACTCAGAAACTGTATTGATTAAATCACTGCTTGGCTTATCAGCTTATGCATATTTCTAGATAACTCTTACATCTTGAATTAACCCATTTCCAGCATTTTATATTTGACCACGAGGCTCATGGCCTAACAGCAAGATTCCAGCTGGCAGCTCATGTCTTTCCCCTCTGGCAGCTCCATTGTGTCTCTTCACTCTGCCTTCTTTCTCCCAGAATTCAGTCTAGTTTTTCTTGCCTACCTCTATTCTGCTCTTTGCAGGCCCAAGACAGTTTCTTTATTAACCAATGATATTCACAACATACAGAGGGAAATACCATATTACTTACCCTTTTCTTTTTTTAAATTTATTTATTTATTAAAGATTTCTACCACCTCCCATTTTCCTCCCCCTTCCCCGATCAAGTTCCCCTCCCCCCTTTCCCTGCCTACCTAAGTTCTACCTTGCTATAGGTCCAAAGAAGTTTTTTTATTCATTAATGGTAATCACAGCATACAGAGGGCAAACCCACATCATCCATGACTCTTAATAATGCTTCCAATTTTCATTTCTTCACAATTTCCATTGGTTATGTTTCTTAGAATCATCAAGTATTCATCAAAATAGCAAGCATAAGCTTTCTAAATAACATACTTTTATAATTTACATTTGTTTACATTTGGTTTACTCTCCCAATATCCTTATCTTTTTATGCTGCCTTTTCATTATATTAATAGTATTTGCATCTGTCACAGTCACAAGAAAAATACGTACATGACTTTTATTTATTATACTGGGCATCAGTGTTCAAGTCACTGCTATTCTTCAAAAATGTGACAATACTATCAAGGCATTGCATGGGAACCTATAACTTCTTAAGAACAAATAGTCTAGTTCATGTCTGTCCCCACCTTTAACTGCCTCTTTTACAGGATCAAAGTATACCACTTCCCCCAAGTATGCAATGAAAAATTAAAATCTTTACTGTGCATTTCACATAAGATATCTTTGAACAAAGCATGCTCTACAAGCTTTCCTCATTAGCCTGATTGTTTCTTTCCTTATATATAGTTTTAAGAATGAATTTGAGGTACAGTAAAGAACAGCACATATTAACAGCACACATGTACAAACACACAGAGAGAAAGAGAGAGAGAGAGAGAGAGAGAGAGAGAGAGAGAGAGAGAGAGAGAACCCTATTTCTGGAATGTGCTAAACTTCCTGGTGTTCTTCCTGAAAGAAGGGTATTAATGATTCAATATTATGACAAATTAATCTTACCCATTATAATATTATTTAGATATAGTACATATGTGTCCATCCTAAATTTGGCTATTGTTTATATTCTCTGATTCTGAGTGTAGTTAGGGACTTTGATGAGTTCTAATATAGGAACCAACAGAAGATGACATTACTGAAGAACTTAAGTAAATACTTAAAGATGATTTCAACAAATATTATTGTGAATAAGGCAATTAAAAATAGTAATGTTCATAATTTAACTGATTTCATATATATTATATATATATTATATATAATTATATATATATAATTATATATATAATAATTGGTCCTACTCAATACATGTGACAGCTTAGGTCTCAGGAATTAGATCTTGAGACATATTTACATTCGGATCTGATGGGAAGTACTTTGGGATTAACAAATATGGGGGAATGAAGGAAGGAAGAAGAGACATTATTTCTATTGAGTTGAGAAGTAAGTACAGCAATTGATTCAATTAACCTTATAGGGATTTGATGACTTGGGATGAACCAAAAGAATTTTCATAAGTTTAAGGTAGCATGCAGAATCTTTATGCATTAAGATAGATTTATCATTGAAGGTTATTTCCCCACTTGAAGAGACTATGTCCTTGCATGAAGCATAGTTTTTTGCCCAAAGGTAATTTTTAGAATGGGTTAATAGCAGAAAGCTGTCAGGTCTTAACATTCCTTCAAACTGAGAGAAGTACTTGATGCTGAAGGTAATATTAGCAGCACACCACTGCATTCACTCTCATGCTTATAATATGTAAAGAAGCATCCCTGAAACAATGAAGGGCATTTGGCTCTGTACTCCCTTCTTAATATCTGTGGAGGTCTTATTCTATATGCGGTTTCTTTTCTGAGCCATTTTGTGATATACAGAAAAAGACATTGCAGGAATGTCAAACAGTTGTTGATTTCTCAGACTATCAGTGAATTTTCATGAATATATATTACTTTTTCATGCAAACTCATGCTTCATCTTGGGGGAAATAATGCTATATAGTTCTGAGGAACTGATTGCTTTCTACTAAAAAAGATGTGTTCTGCACAGCAAAAATATCCCACAAATTGAAAACAGAAGACCTTGTTATTCCTGCAGACATCGAACATTTTGTGAATACCTCTATGGTTGTATCTTCACAATTTCTTATCAGTACTAATTTTTCTAAGATAAAGGTCATTCACTTATCTGTTTATTTGTACTTATTTGGTTCTAAAGAGCTTACTATGTGTGAAACACAATGCTAATTGATCCACAAATAGTAATTCAGTTTATTCTCATGACCATATCATTTATGTAAAACCATTTAATCCATTTTACTGATTAACATGTCAAGGCATACAGAAGGTTAAGGGCTTCACACAGCTGTCAAGCAGTGGATAGGGCTATGATTTCAAGCTATGTAATCTGTTTCTGGAACCTGCTTTTTAGCCTTACACTACATTACCTCTAAAAGACATATGGTGGTACCATGTGTCTTCTGGCAACATATGAAAAAGTGGATATGAATTCCTAGATGTGAGTTTTCTTTTTGTCATCCTTGATTCTAATTGACAATATGTTAATTGTATGAGGTTCCAGACAACAGTGTCTCTTAGATTTGTGTTAGCATGTGTGCTCTGGAAAGCGGGGGAAGATGGTAATGACAGTAAAAGTATAAGCAGGAAGCACATAGGCAGTATGTATTTATTGTGTGTGCTTGTTGCTGTTCATATAGAAATCAGAGGTAATTTGTGGAAGCTACTTCTCTCCTTCCACATTGTGGGTTTCTAGGATGGATCTGGTTTGGCAGTAAGAAACTTCCTTTACACACTGAGCCATTTCACTGCTCCAGAAAAGAGTTTTATAAATATGGAATTTATATTATGACTACATAGAATAATAATAATATAAACTTTCTATGTGTGAAATACATATTGTAGATTTCTAGGAAACATATTATTATGCCAAGATTGCATCTTAGAATATCATGAAAGTCCATACTTAAATCAAAGTCTTTTATGTGGTCCAAAATTATTCTGCATGTGGAAAGATACCTTAAAGCAGTTCTATACAATGCAGATTAATCACAAGACCCTATCAACATAATTTCCTGTCCCATGTGATGCTTTTAAGAATTCCTGGTCAAAATTTCAATCCATTTATCCAGACAAAAAAACCTGGCAATAATTTATATATTTTACTAAGTTCAATTCCTTTGCAAAATATATTAGAGCTATTTCCCAATTCCATTCATTTTCATGTTTTTTTTTCAAGACAGGATCTCATGCTATAACTTACTGGCCTAGAACTTATTATGCAGTTCAGTTTGGCCTCAAACTCATGGCAAATCTCATTCCTCAATCTCCCAAGTTCTGGGGTTCAGGGATTTCAGGCATTAGCCAAAACACCCAGCTTCTCTCCCAATTTCTTCTTAGTTGAATTGTTTTGAAATAGTGTCTCACTATGTAGCCCTGGATGGCATGAAACTCACAGAAAGCTGCCTGTCACTGCCTCCCAAGTTCTGGGACTAAAAGCTTACACCAACTTTCCTGACTTTTCCAATTTCATCTTAAATATAAATGTTCTCCAATTATTTCCACAAATACTGCTAGCTGCATTCATATCAATGAGGATGTCTGATTTATTTCTCTCATGTCACAGTTTTTGGAAAATAACTTATGTAGAACTATCATAGAACTCCTAACACAGGCTTCTATGACACAGGCAGAAGGATTGTTCATTACTCTTAGACCACTGTCTCAGCTTCACACTGTAGAGTATAAATTGTTTCCCTTCAGGACCGGATGTCTTCTTGGGAACTGGGGCTTCACTGCCAATACTCACCTAACCTCACAAGACAGGAAAGCATAATTTTTTTTAGCACGTCTTATTTTACTTTTGTAAAATTCATTCATAAAATTATTGAAAATTACAAAGACTCATTAAAGTCGAATTATATAGTTAACTTTCAATTTCAGAAGTCAATTCTTCAGGTAGACAGGGACCAGGCTCATCATATGACTACAAACCTATCAAAATGATAAAAAAAGAATAAATCATTAATTTGGAATGAGCAAATGCTTGTGAATCAAAGTAATTGTTTGGTGTGTGCAATAATATGTAGGAAGACTCATTCTGGCAAGTACAGTTAAGATTGTAAAACATCCATAACGTGTCTCTTAGGATCCTCATTGTTGCCTAAGTTCTCTGGGATTGTGATTTGGGGGCTGGTTTCCTTTGCTTTATGAGTGAGTACATGTGATAATTGTCTTTATGGGTCTGGGTTACCTCACTCAAAATGAGTATCCATCCCTTTGTCTGCAAAATTCAAGATGTCATTTTTTTTATGCTGTGTAGTACTCCATTGTGTAAGTTTACCACATTTTGTTATCCATTCTTTGGTTGAGGGGCATTTAGGTTGTTTCTGGGTTCTGGCTATGATAAACAAAGCTGCTATTAACATATTTGAGCACAAGCCCTTGTGGCATGATTGAGCATCCTTTGGCTATATACCCAAAAGTGGTATTACTGGGTCTTGGGGAAGGTTGTTTCCTAATTTTCTGAGAAATTGCCACACTGTCATCCAAAGAAGCTGTACGTAGATCTAATCTATATGGGAAGTAGAAAAAGACAAGATCTCCTGAGTAAATTGGGAGCATGGGGGCCTTGGGAGAAGGTTGAAGGGGAGAGGAGAGTCAGTGTCCCAGTGAGGAGCTGAGGGAGGGAGAGCGTGAGCAGGGAGGTCAGGACCGCGAGGGGTGCACCCACCCACGGAGACGGTGGGGCTGATCTATTGGGAGCTCACCAAGGCCAGCTGGACTGCGACTGAAAAAGCATGGGATAAACCCAGACTCTCTGAATATGGCGGACAGTGAGGGCTGCTGAGGGGCCAAGTACAATGGCATTGGGTCTTGATCCTACTTCATGTTCTGGCTTTGTGGGAGCCTAGCCAGTTTGGATGTTCACCTTCCTAGACCAGGATGGAGGGGGGAGGACTTTGGACTTT
>NC_022016.1:41291447-41298300 GCF_000317375.1 Microtus ochrogaster
TCTTCAATAAAAAAAAATAATAAAGAAAAAAAGGCTCAAAAGGAATGGTTCTGACACATTTTAGACTATTTTATTGATTTTTATTGAGGAAAGCATATTTTAAACCTGAAAAAAAATCTAAATTCAAGAACCAAAATCCCACGTATGCTTCCAACTGAGTACAGGAAGCTTTCGAATCATTATAAAGTCAGAGATCCAAAGGTCAAATCTTTCTAATCAAGGATGACCTGAGTTTGAAAAAGAAAAGTGAGAATTGAGCTGTTACTTCTACATCCAGTTGGAAGAGTTTGCTGAACTCAATCAGCTATATAGGAGAACTGTGCAGAAATAGGACCAGGGCCTCTATGTTCACTCTTCCTTCTGTTCTAAACAGTCACCTTTAACCTAGACGGTGTTACCAAGTATTCATTCCACCTTGTTGAAGGATTTTTGTTTATTTTTTTGAGACAAGGTCTCACTTCATAGCCCAGCCAGGCCTTTAACTTGAAATCCCTCTGCCTTAGTCTCCAGAGTGTTGGGGTTACAGGTATGTGCCACCCCACCTGGCACTCTATCCATATTCTGTGTTCATGTCACTTATCAAGAACAGCTGCTATTTTTCTCAAATACTATATCTTCCTTCCTTGATTTTTTTATTTTGCTTGCTTGATTGACTATTGCTTCTCTCCTAATAAAATGTGAACTCCATGAACGTAGGACATTTTATTTAGCTCATTGATGCATCTACTCCTCCTAAACAATGCCTTTGGAAGCAACAAGTGCCAGCTAATGTTTGAATGAACGAACAAATGCATTGATTGATGAGTGCATGTTTACACTATGAGTACCAGGTGGCTAATATCACTTCTGATTTAATTGTATTGTCTATGTGATGAATTTGTATTTTGTCACTTTGTGTTTTTGTTCATTTGTAAATCTATTTATTTATGTTAAAAAGAAATCTATATTAGCAACTTTTCATATCTACTGTTCAGTGTTCAGACCTTATATGTATCGGTTAGATTTCTGTTGCTGTGATAAACACCATGACCAAAACCATCTTAGAGGAGGAAAGGGTCTCTTGCTTCTTACAACTTGCAGATAACAATCTATCCTGGAGGGAAGTCAGAGCAGTAACTCAAACCAGGAACCTGGAGTCCTGCTGCTTATTGGCTTGCTTCCCCTGACCACCTGCCCCCGGGATGAAACTATCTACTTTGTACTTGGCCCTCCTACATCAACCATTAATCAAGAAAATGCCCATGGGTTTGCCCATGGAGCAAACTGACTGATGTATTTTATCAGTTAAAGTTCTTCTTCCCAGATAACCCTTGATTGTTTAAAGTAGCCAAACAATTGCATAGCAACAACTATCCAGTATATTTAAATAATACAATAAAAATTGTAAAGACAATAGTGGAGGTGATTCCTTCCTCATAAATGACATGGTTAGGATTTATAAAACAGTTAGCTACCTACCAAGGCTCAGAGAACGTCACAAAAGAGAGGGTAGAAGAATATATTATAATATAACATAATAAAATAATAACAGAACATAATATAAGCTGGGAGGAGTGCCATGACAGTTGTCTTCTGGATATATACATCACACTCATGAATTCAGAGCAGCTATGACCATCTGTACAAGATGGGGCCTGTCAACTTTGCAGAATGGGGTGAGGGGCTTATGAGGCTCCATGCCCCCCTTAGGATTATTGGCAGCTGATGGTTACTGGGAGGAGGAGAATCACTTTCTTCAGTGGTATAATCACTGGTAAGTTTACACAGGCTCTAAGCCTCTACATGTGCTCACATAAACAACCCTCATTAAACTTACTGTGTAACACGAACACTCACATACATACACACAAAGAAAACAAAACAAAATATAAAACAACAAAATATGTTAAAGTAAAGGCTTACTGGGAAGAGTGGGATTTAGTAAGAGTGCAGTTGTGACGAGAGAGTGTCACAAGGGATGAAAAAGACTAAAATACCTTATATACATATTTGAAGTTGTCAAAACCTAAAAATACAGGCTGGAGAAATGTTTCGGCTATTAAGAGCCCTCCTTGAAAGGATCTGGTTCTACCTTCTAGCACCTGCATAGCAGCTCACAACCATCTGTAAGTGCAGTTCCAGGGCATCTGATGGCCTCATCTGGCTTCAGCAGGTACTTCATACATGTGGTGCTCAGACACATGTTCAGGCAAAACATCTACACACACAAAATGAAAAAAAAAATTAAAGTAGATAATTGACTTGTGAGATTGTCAGGAGGGGGTTCCTGTTGGTTGAGACCCTCTGATCTCATGGCTCTACTTAATATTTCAAGCTCCCTGCACCCCGACTTGGGCATCAAGAATCCTACAGAAGAAATAGCATGTGGGCTATTGAGGAGCATTTTCACAGAAGCATAAAGCACTATTACTAAAGCAACTTTTCCATTCCCTGCCCATTAGTATGACTCAAAATCTGCCACAGCTTTAAGAATCCATCTTTTAAATAAGGTCTCATTTCTGTGAAATTGTAGCTGTTGTAAAGCACAGGCAGAGGTTTCCACAGTGGTATATGTTTCCCCCTTAAGTGGATGGGTACAACTATTAGGCAGTTGTTGAGTGCACAGAAAAATCTGTTGTTCTGGGGCTGATTTCCCTACCAATTGTTTCATCCCAAATTGTTTCAATGGTGCTATTTCTATGTTTAAAATGCTTCGTAAGTTCTCTTTTATTTTGTTTTTATAGCTATTTATTTGATTACTTCAGAAAGTCGAGGACAGTGCTTTAAATGTAGAAGGAATTCTGCCCTTTTAATGGCACTTTATAAATAGGCTTTTTCAGCTTTAGTTTTAGAGGCAGGAGTTTGGTGGTTTTTATAATAGTTATCCTCTATCCTCTGACTATTCTTACATGGACCATAAAAATCATCTACAGCAATTTTCGGTATCTTCCTGTAGCCAAAAAAGAACTATTCTGGACCTTAAATCTCAGAAATGTGAGGAGGAAATCTATCTGCTACTGTGAGGAGGAAAGAAAGATTCTTCGGTTCCTATTAGAAGGATAGATTGATGATGGAGGGATTTTCTCTTTTTCTCTCTCTCCCCTTTTAGATGCACAAAATATTTATTTTTGCCAGATTCTGTCAGTAAAGACAGAAAAAAAATCAGTCATAACTAAACTTGATTCATTCATAGTTTTCACCATGAAATACCTTCTATCTACAGTTAATATTCACCTTTTAGTACATGTGTCATATTTTTTGGATCGGTTAATGTGTTCCAAAAATGCACTTCCATGTTGCCTAGATTCCACCCATTCCATGGCTCTCACTGTTGTTGAGCAGAGTCACCAGGGGATTTTAGGTAACTGCAAGAATGACCTCAAAGGGGATTATGGAATCATCATGTCTTCCTCTTTCTCTCTTTGCTTGGCAGCCTCTGTGATATCAGTGGCTTTATTTACAATGGACCAATGGATTACTTGCTGTGATGAGTTACCTTAGTGTAGGTACCAAGACAACAGGGCCAAGTGATCACGGATTGAGATTCCTAGAACTGTCAGCCCAAATAAATCTTTCTTCCTTATGTCTTGGGTATTTGTTAAAATATAATAAAGCTGACTAACGCATGCATAAATTTCAAATAAAATAATTTACATCATCATGACATCACCTTTTAGGTCTGTGAGGTTGGTTCATGGATGTTTAGTGGCATTCTTCAGTCCTTTTGAGAGTGCCTATGAAACAGAGAGAAAATATAAAATTTACTTATACCGCTGCACTTTCTCTTTCTCAGTGTGTTTCATAGAGGGGATGAGATTTAATTATATGTGTCTATCTAACTCCTAACCAACCATAGTCATTATTATAATCATAAAACTACTTATAGGAAAAGGCATGGGCTGGGAATAGTTGTGTATACTTTTAAATACAGAACTTGGGAAGGAGAGACAGGCCTCTCTGTCTCTACGGTTTTTAGGATAGCCTGGTTTACCTAGCAAGTTCCAGTCCAGCCAGAAATACATAGTGAGACCTTGTCTCAAAAATAAAAAAAAAAGAATGAAAGAACAAAAGAAAATAAAGGAAGGAAGGAAGAGAGGTAGAAAGAAAAAGAGAGAGAGAGAAAGAGAGGGAGGGAAACAAAGGCTAAGGTCTTAGCATATACAATGATTTATGATAACATTGATTCTTCTTATTTTTTAATAGTTTCTAACATGTTTATCACACATTTTCACTGAATGCTCTTTTAGCAAACATTTCAACTAGGTATCCACTAGAAAGTCTTGGCATTTTTGGATCCTTTCTGCTGCTGAAATGAATCTCACATTTACTGGAGATCAGGAATCCAGCACAACTTAGATTTTACACATCACGGTCTGATGGTTAATTTCATTAAAATCAGGAAAGGAGACAAGCTGCTAAGATGACAGAAGTCACAATTATATGTGCCTTAATTGTGTAAGTGGCATCCCATCATTTTTGTCATATTGTATCGATTAAAAGAAATTCATGTGTCTTTCCTACACTTAAGTGAATAGACTCACCCAAAAAAAGTGAGTAACAGAGGTTTCTTGGAAACAAAGAAAAATATCTTAAACTTTACTAATGGGAACAGAAAATCAACACAATTACCAAATATATTCAGTAGTAACAGATACTATTGGCATCTCCTTGAAAGTATTCTATACCCAAGTAACTGTAGTATATCCTTATTTAACTGCTATTGTGACTTAGATATTTAAGTGTGTTTCTGTAAAGTTCATATGTGAAAGACCTGATTTTCAGGCAGTCATGATTGGATTCTGTCAGTAAAGACAGAAAAAAATCAGTCATAACAAAACTGGATTCATTTATAGTTTTCACCATGAAATACCTGCTTTCTGCAGTTAATATTCACCTTTTAGTCTGAGAGTGCAGTTGTATGTAGGCCATGCATTAAAGGGCTATTAGGGGTTAGGACCTAGGTGGAGGAATTAGGTATCTCAAGACACCACTAGTAGGAGGCAGAGAAAGCAAACTAGGAAAAGCTTGGGCTTTTGAAGGCCCACCCACAGTGTTATGCCTCTCCAACAAGGCCACCCTCCTAATACTTTCCAAATAGTTGTACCAAGTTGGGACCAAATATTCAAATATGTGAGCCTGTGAGAGCCATTCTTATTAAAACTATCACAGCCAGGTTCATAGTACTAATCATGGATTTATCCCTTTTTTACATTTCATAAGTACAAATAGAAAACTGTTCTTTTATCTCTAAAACATTTATTACATTATTATACCACTGGACATATCATGCTATGCTGTTCATTACTGTAGACCACTTGGTTGACAGCTATGGAAGACTGCTATCTTGCGTATCATGACTGTATGTCTTGCTGTCTTAGCTTGACTATCATCTTGATACAGCCTGGGGTCACCTGAGAAAAGAATCTCATTAGAGGGATTTCCTAAATCACATTAGCTTGAAAATATGTCTTTGGGATATTACCTTGATTGTTAATTGATATAGAATGGCCAAGCTTCCATTAGGAGGCACCATTGCCTGGAAAGATGCTCCTGGATTGTATAAACTAGGTAACCATTCATGAATTAACCAGAAAGCAGTGTGTCACCCATGGTGTCTGCTTCAAGCTACTACCTTGAGGACTTCTCCCAATGATAAACCTAAACTGTAAAAAGAATAAATCCTTTCCTCCTCTAAGTTACTTTTGGTCAGAGTGTGTTATCACAGCAATAGAAAGAAACTAGAAAAATAATAGTGGCTTTTCTCTCCCACTAACCAACAAAGCTCCATACGGTACTATGCAAGCTAGCCAGCAAGGAGGATACTTGCAGATAAATTCCAGGCTGATTTTTCCATCTCCTATGATCAAAGTATATCATATAGTCAGCAATGGGTTCTTCTAAACAAACCTTTGAAAGGCCTAAAATAGCTAACTATGGCCTAAAGCCTCTGAAACTATGCCCCAAAATAAATCCCTTCTATAAGTTGTTTTTTTTTCATATATCTTGTCACCATAATGGAAGTCTAACATATCTAGCAACTTCTAGCATCTGTTTCTGAGCTTGATGCTTTAGCACATGGTAAAAGACAGCTCTGTCCATGACTGCCATAGGCTTAAAAGAAATTTTGAAATAAAATCCCCTGTGATTAGCTTTCTACCAATAAGTAGAAATTATTCTACCAATAAGAACTGAAATCAATAAGCAGGCTCTTTTGCCCATTTTTAAAAGAGTAAGGAAGGTATGTCCTACACTGCCCCCAGAGGATTGTTCTTTAGTTACTCGCAGTACTAAGTAGGTGGGTTACACATTCTTAGAGGACTTCCCTGTAGTAATAGGAGTGGCAGGGCTGCGTCCCCAGCACCCCAGCCGCCTGCTAGGCTAGCTTATGCCCCGAAATAATTACACAGACACTGTATTCTTTTAAGCACTGCTTGGCCCATTTCTATGTAGCCTCTTCTAGGCTAACTCTCGCACCTGGACTAGCCCATTTCTAATAATCTGCTGTAGCCCACAAGGTGGCTTAACAGGGATATTATAGCCTACGTCCATCCTGTGTCAGAGCTTCATCACATGTGCCTCAGAGAGCAGAGCTCTCGCCTCTGCCCGCAAGAGTGGAGCATAGTGTCTCTCTGAGGCGTCTGCCCCCGAGAGGAGAGCTGTCGAGTCGCTGAGCTCACTTCCTCTTCCTCCCAGCATTCTGTTCTGTTTACTACTCCCACCTATGTTTTAACCTATCAGGGCAAGTAGCTTCTTTATTTAGTTAACCAATGAACTTCCTCCATCACTTCCCCTTTTTCTGTTTAAACAAAAAAGGAAGGCTTTAACTTTACCTAAGTAAACAAGAAATCCCAAACTCTAGAAATGACAGAGACAT
>NC_022016.1:41309512-41352495 GCF_000317375.1 Microtus ochrogaster
GGTCCTTGGACTTCCCACAGGTCAGGGAACCCTGATTGCTCTTCAAGCTGATGAGGGAGAGGGCACTGATCGGGGGAGGGGGAGGGAAATGGGAGGCGGTGGCAGGGAGGAGGCAGAAATCCTTAATAAATAAATAAATTATAAAAAAATAAATAAATAAAAATTTTCTTTGTCTTTGAATCTCTCTTTACTCTATATCTCTATTTTTCTGACCACATGAGTCTTTAATTTACCAAGCAATCTCAGTAGGACTAAAGGCGTGGCTTTGCCAGCTAGATCCAGTCCATTCCTTAGCTTTCCAGCCTCATGGCTGAGGTACTGGATGTAGCCATTTTTATAGCCACAACTCTATGGCGTTTCAATGTCCCTGCCAGGAAGCGAGCTTCAGCAGCCTGTGCTTGCAAATCGCATGAACTGCCTGCGCCTGCGTAAAAGAGTCAGAGTTTGCCTGGCAGGACAGCCCAGAAAGCCGGCATTTTTAAATGGTGCAGCTTTTTTCCTGCTATGGCTGAAAAATGAAAAACATGCGTTCAGCTTTTCATCAACACTATTTAAGTGTTTCGTGGCAGGACCTCTTAATAAGTTGCAGGGTTTTGCAGCTAAATCTGAGTCAGGAAGCCTCTCTTAGATGAGGCGCTTGCTTGCCTTTAGCAAGCAGAGCAGAACCGAGAAATTGCTGCTACCAAGAAACCAGGCACAATGCTTTCATTTTGTTCTAGAATTACTTCCCAAGCTGTCTCAGGCTTTATGTGGAAGCAGTTGTCCACGTAGGCACCATTTGTTGAAATAGGAGCGGCGAGGCTGCTTCCCCAGCACCCCGCTGCCCGCAAGGCTAGCTTTACCCGAAATAATTACATGGACACTGTATTCTTTTAAGTACTGCGTGGCCCATTTCTATCTAGCCTCTTCTAGGCTAACTCTCGCAGCTGGACTAGCCCATCTCTAATAATCTGCTGTAGCCCACAAGGTGGATTACCAGGGAGATTCTAGCCTACGTCCATCCTGGGTCGAAGCTTCATCGCGTGTGCCTCAGAGAGCAGAGCAATCCCTGCATCCGCCCAGGAGCCGGGAGCATGGCGTCTCACGGGGGCTTGAGTCTCTGAGCTCACTTCCTCTTCCTCCCAGAGTTCTGTTCTGTTTACTCCTCCCACCCATGTTTTAACCTATCAGGGCAAGCAGCTTCTTTATTTAATTAATCAATGAACTTCCTCCATCACTTCCCAGACAGCCCTGTCTCTCTTCCTCCACCACTCTACTGCTGTTTCTTGGGATCACCTTTGAAATACACTATTTGCCCTCAGATTCCTGTTTCTAAGCTTGATTCTGGGGACTATAAACTAAGATACTGTTATCTCCTTACAATTTTCAAGGCCCTTGTGTATAAGGTTTTTTTTTTCTTTTAGGCCACCAAGAAGTTCCAAAATCATGATATAGAGACTTATTATCAGTTTTGAATGCTTGGCCAATCTTGGGCACATTTCTGGCTAGGTCTTTTAACTTAAATTAACCTGTTTCTCTTTACCTTTTGCCTCTGGGAATTTTACTTTTTCTTACTTTCTTGATGTCTCTACATGTGGCTGGCTGATGTCTGCCTGGTTTCAGGCCCTGGGTGTCTCCCTTGTTCATTCCTGCTCCTTCTACTCTCTCCCTGCCAGCTCCTCCTGTCTCCCCTCCTGCCTACCCTATTGGCTATTCAGCTCTTTATTAGACCAACCAGGTGCCACAGGCAGGCAAGGTGAAACAGAACAACATATCTTTACATAATAAACACACATCCTTACATTGTTAAACGAATGCAGCAGAAATAAAAGTAATATCTTTAAATAGTTAAAGTAATATTCTGTATCATAAACAAATGTGACATATCTTTGCATAGTTAAAATAATATTCTGCAATGCTCTTGTGATAAGATACTGGAAATATTTCCCAAATTTTGTGACAAAAAAGACTAGTTGGTTTCATTTAAAAGCATTTCTCTGCCTCTTGTCACACTCTTCAAACTTGGTTCTCTACATCTTTGTTAAAAGTAGGAGCTTGGAGTTGTTTCTTGACAGCTTGAGCTAATGTGAACTTTATCTAATAAAGTGGGTACTGAAAGCTAACTTTCGCTGCAGCAGTAGCAGGGCATTCCAAGGATGAGTAGCTTTTCCAGCCCTTCTATGCTTTCATCACTGCCAGTTCTCCTAGCCTCTAATACAAACAAGTTCGGTGTGAGCTGCTACTGCTTAGAAGCTTTGGCTAGAAGCTTCAAGGACTCAAACTATCCTCAGTGAGAAGCCCTGACACTGGCAGACAATTCTTTCTGTTCTCAGAACTTTTTAAGAGTAATCAATCCCTGGATTCTGTGGGGTCTAATACAGGTTCTGCAAGACACAGAGTCTAAGAAAAATATTTACCTACAGGAGATTTGCCAGGGAGTTTGCTCAAACCAGTGCTTAAAGGAGTGGGAGAAAAGCCTGATTGTCAGACTAGGAATAGAGAAAATTTTGCCCTCCAACATTTCCAGAACAAACACTTCAGCCATAGTTGGAGTCTTTCAGAAATACATTAAATTAGACAAACAGAATGAGCCCTTTGTCCACTCATTGCCCAGCAAGCAAGATCAAGGATGCACGGCCCTGGGAAGGAGACTGCCCTTGTTCACAGCAGTTTCCTTTAGCTTAGGATGGCAGTTGGCAAAGTCTGACATATTGACCATATATTGCCAGCTATCTCTATGTAAATAAAACTTTATTGGAACACAAGCATGTTGATTTAATTATATATTGTCTCTAATTGCTTTCAGGACACACTGGTAGACTTCAGTACCTGTGACAGGGACTGAATTGTATTCAAAACATAAAGTTATAAGTGTCTGGTAGCCTGCTACCAAGCCCCTCTCCCAAATATGGTGACCCTAGGCATAGGGCAATTTGCTGAGAAGATTGGGAAGAATTGTTTGAAAATTCAGGGTTCCCAACATCCTTGGTGTATCTCAATCCTGAGCATGAATTCATTCACTGCGGAAATTAATACTACACAAAGCCGAGAAAAAGAGTCTTTCTCCCCACATTATAGACTGTTCATATATTTTTTCTGAAGATGTGTCAAAATACCAGACACTTACCTACACTCATTACAAAGCAGTGCCTATCTTAAAAACATATCCTGTGTTATTTTTCTTCAACCTTCTCTCTACTTAAGTATCCTTTTCCTCTAGTCCTGTTTTCCTGGAATTGCTATTGGCAACAAAAATCTTGTTGGTTCAGGCAACAAACAAAGCTAAGCTAAGATCTAGGAAGCCAAATGTTTACATTTGGAAGTGAGACTTCAATAAGTTTAGAATAGTGAGGTGTTCAGAGGACTAAGAACATCCACTGACTCTCACTTCATATCCAAAGCCAGGGGCATTTTCAGGGTTTCCTTCTGGCCACCCTACAGTACCTGTAGGGTGATAACCTTTCCCTGAGGTCAGCCTGAAGTATTAATGTGTCTTTCCCTGTTTTCCAATTTGTTCACTACCAACTCAGAATGCTGGACTGTCTTCCTGAGGCTCCTGATCCAGAGTCAGAAAGCATGATTATTATACATGATACTTGTTTTACCTACCCTGGGGCATTCGTGTTGATCTTCCAAGGCATTGTAGTTCTTCTTGTGAGTTATGAAACCACCAAGGGAAAAAGAGTAGCTCTAGTCCAGACACAATTTTAAGACGACACACAATATAAAATGGAGAAAAAAAGACCCTTGGGCTGTTTTGTGCTTCTGAAGCAAAGCTCTCAAATAATGAAATAACAAGACCACATATAAGGAAGCAGGCAAACTTGGTTTTGCTGAGAGGACTCTTTTTCTTCAGTTAATTTCAAAAGGGAAAGAGGCGCTGAGTGAGTCATAGAATAAGTAGGGCAGAGTCTGTCTCAGGGAATTCAATATTGTAGGGGTGTATCCATGGTCCCTGAAGACTGCGCAGCAGGCTCAGCTTCTCAAAGACTGGGTCATACTTGTCCATGTGAACTTCTGGTTCTGTTTGTGTGTATTCATTACATTTTTCTTTGTTATGAGAAAATATCTGTTAAGAAAGAAGCTAATAGAGCAAGTATTTTGTCTTGGCTCATGGTCTGAGAGAGATTTCTGTCCATCGTGGTGGGGAAGGAATAGCAGTTGGAATACCTTGTGGCTCTGGTGGTGGCACTTACATCATCTTTAACCTAACTAATACAATGCAGAGGCTATGTCAAACATTATATTGTCTAGGAAATAATGATACAGAAAAAGCCTTTATATTTTTCAGCACAGATAAAACTTAATTGATTAATTTTTTTCCTGAACATTTTAGATCCTTGATTGGTTGGATCTGCTGACATGGAACTTACAGATATATAGAGCGATGAGTAGACTTGTTTTGTAGCAATTGCTGGCAGCAGAAGCAAACTTTTTTCATGTGCCAACTGATTGTCAAACAGGGAAGCTATAGAAAGTAAGAATGAAATAATTATATGGACGGGTTAAACCCATGAGTACCCAACTTTCCTGTAAGATCTGGAACTTTTAGGCCTGTCTGTGTCATTTCTGGTGCCCTGTGTATTATCCTTTCAGGCAAAAATGCTATGCTACCTGAGATCAGGCAAAGACTATGATTGAGGTAAAGTACCATAGGAGCTAATTAGGGTTAGTTGAAGCATAGTTCCCATTCTTCTTGTAATTAGTGAGTTCATGAGTTGAATATTACAGAGAGTAATTTCTACCTCTAAGTGTCCATAACCAACATGTGTAAGTATTCAGAATTTTATTGACTTTTTAAAATGACTAAGTTTTTAATATCTATATCTATATTGTAAAACAAAGATGAAATAAGGATCTCTTTTCTCTTTGCATCTACCACATAAAATTATCCAATATTTCCATGCTTTGTTTGGACAAGGGGTTCGTAGTCATAATCCTCAATCAAAACATGTCCTTTTACTATTGTTTCCCTTAAGCAGGGTCTAGGGCATCCCACCCTGCTCCAGGGACATCTTTCTGATCCTTTTGCTTCATTTTCGGATCCTGCCACTTATCCCATGAACTGAGTTTATAGACTGTGTCACTATGGCCAGTTTAGTGGGTGATCTTAGCATTTCTTCTGGACCATCAAGAATCAACTTGTACTCAATTTAGTTTTTAAAGTTAAATGCATTGTGGCTTGGGGAAAAAGTATCAGTATTTATGAGATGTAGTCTGTCTATGTATGTAAGAGAATATTTGAGAGTTTACTAAAGCAATTATATAGTTTCCTTCTCCCCCTCAAAACCCCTCAAATTTTCTCTCCTAGTAGCCCTTCCTTGATGAAAATTATATAACATTTTAGTTTGTTTTTCTACTTTGAACATATTCTTTTTTAATTTTTATACTCTGAGTTTTTAACTGCTCATCACTTTTCAAATTCTTGATAAATGCAGTAGGTGTTTTTACCTAATCACCGAGATTATCCACTTCAAAATTACACATTTTGTCAAAATGAATCCACATAATTAAGTGAAATTCATGATAGATCTTCCAAATGTCTAAGTTTAATATTGACCTGTTGCCTTAGAGATTTGTTGTAGAATTCTCATTCTGTTTTTTCATTGTGGGTTTCTTAAATGTCAAGTGATACTTTTCTCACACTTGAGCTCATTATATTTTTGGTTTGGGTAAATCACATTCTCAAGTTATCTTTGCATTTTTCACAAATATGTGTTGCTTTCAGGTCTCTTTAATCTTTTTCTGTCTTAAAAGTTTTATTTAGTTTCTAATTGATATTGGAATAATTTTCCTGAGTATAAAATACTATATTGAAAGAAGATCGCTAAAACCTTGAGACATTGTCTTCTAGTAATTACCCTTTGTAATGTTAGGTCTAAATAGATATTTTTAATTCTATTATTCACTAACATAACCTCCAACCCTCCAAAAGTTCTTATAACCATGCATTTCTTGTCATGATTCTGAATTTTTAATTATGTGTTTCATAATTTGATCTTTCTGTACCTATCCTCCTTTACATTTGGGGGCATCTTTTTTTTTGTACTTAAAGCCATATTTATTTATTTTTATTTTTTTTTATTGAGAAAAGGAAAAAAAAACAAGTTTCCACCTCCTCCCAGCCTCCCATTTTCCTCCTCCCACCCTTCTCCTCGTCCTCCCCCCACTCCTCTCACCCTCCCTCTCCAGTCCAAAGAGCAGTCAGGGTTCCCTGCCCTGTGGAAAGTCCTAGGTCCTCCCCCCTCCGTCCATATCTAGGAAGGTGAACATCCAAACTGGAAGAATGGATGAAGAAAGTGTGGAATATATACACATTAGAGTACTACTCTGCGGTAAAAAACAATGACTTCTCAAATTTTGCATGCAAATGGATGGAAATAGAAAACACTATACTGAGTGAGGTAACCCAGACCCAAAAAGATGAACATGGGATTTACTCACTCATAATTGGTTTCTAGCCATAAATAAGGATCACAGAGTCTACAGTTGGTGAATTTAAAGAAGTTAAGTAAGAAGGTGAACCCAAGGAAAAACATATAGTTATCCTCTTGGCTAAGGGAAGTAGACAAAACTGCCGAGGAGAAAATTGGGATCTTGGAAGTGGGGTGGGATAGGAGTAAGGGGAGATGGGGAGAGAAAAGGGAGAAGGGGTGGATGGGGGGAACTTGGGGAAAAAGGATGATTGGGATAAAGGAAGGTTGGACAGGGGAGCACGGAAGCACAATTCTTAGTTAAGGGAGCCACCTTAGGGTTGGCAAGAGACTTGAACCTAGAGTGGCTCCCAGGAGCCCAAGGCGATGTCCCCAGTTAGTTCCTTGGGCAGCTGAGGATAGGGAACCTGAAATGACCGTATCCTATAGCAATACTGACGAATATCTTGCATATTACCATAGAACCTTCATCTGGTGATAGATGGAGATAGAGACAGAGACCCACACTGGAACACTGGACTGAGCTCTCAAGGTCCCAATGAGGAGCAGAAGGAGGGAGAACATGAGCAAAGAAGTCGGGACCACGAGGGGCACACCCACCCACTGAGACAGTGGAGCTGATCTATTGGGAGCTCACCAAGGCCAGCTGGACTGTGACTGAAAAAGCATGGGATAAAACCGGACTCTCTGAACATGGCGAACAATGAGGGCTGATGAGAAGCCAAGGACAATGACACGGGGTTTTGATCCTACTTAATGTGCTGGCTTCGTGGGAGCCTAGCCAGTTTGGGGGAATCTTTAACACTGAGAACATGAGGCAGCCATCAGGGAAGAGGCCTGCAGGCAGACTACACTCACTATGTTCCCACAGGAACCACTCCGATGCCGACCAACACATACCCCAACATCCTCCCTGTGGACAGCCCTCTCCTGCAACATCAGTAATCACTGAAGGCACAAAGTGTCACCCACACTAATTGGAACAACAGATGAGTAACTGGTCTCCCAACTGAACTGCTCCAGTTTTTCTGAAAAAACTAAAAAACCTAAGCCCCAGGACACATCCTGAGACTCTCTGTCTCCCAGCTCCAGTCCAGAAAGGCAGCTGGGCCCTGCCCCCAACTCTGGTGGAATCCCACTGCTCTGGGGCAGACCCCAACAGCCAGGAAGAAGGTGAGAGACCTGTGGGTAGGACGTACCACCACCACTGCCAGCTACTGGACTCTATTCAAGACAAGATCTTCTCTGCTGCCCAGCCATATCTACCCCAGAATCCTTTCCTTGGCCAACCACCCCCACAGCGTCGGCAGCTCCTATAGACATAAGCAACACCTACACCAGTTGGAAGACAAGGTGAGTGACTGGTCTCCCAGTTAAACTGCCCCAGTTTCTAGACCCTATATTTCAGTGCACATCCTGTGCCCCCTCCTCCTATCTCCAGCCCAGAAAGGCAGCTGGGCCCTGCCTCCAACTCCGTGGAACTTCACTGCTCTGGTGCAGTCCCCAGCAGCCAGCCAGCAGGTGCGAGATCTGCAGGCAGGCTGCACCACCATGGCTGCCACCCACTGGACTCTGTTCCCAAAAGACCTGCTATGCCACCCAACCATACCTACCCCAGCATGCTTCCCTTGGCCAACCACCCCCACAATGTCGGCAGCTCCTATAGACACAAGCAACACCGTCACCAGTTGGAAGATAAGGTGAGTGACTAGGCTCCCAGCTAAACTGCCCCAATCTCTAGACCCTAAACCCCAGTACACCTTCTGTGCCCCTCCCCCTCCCATCTGAGCTGCAACTGCAACGAGGCAGCTGGGTGCTGCCCTCAACTCTGGTGGCATTCTACTGCTCTGGTGCAGTCCCCAGCAGACAGCCCGCAGGTAAGAAAGCTGCGGGCAGGCTGTACCACCATTGCTGCCACCCACTGGACTCTGTTCCCACAAGACTCACTCTGCCACCAGACCACACTTAACCCAGCATACTGCCGGTGGTCAGCCCTGCTGTGGGATAATGCCCTTGTACACTGTGAAGATTTGTCACTTGTATTGGCTTAATAAAATGCTGATTGATCCGTAGCCAGGCAGGACATATAGATGGGGCAACCAGACTAAGAGAATTCTGGGAAGAGGAAAGGCAGAGTTCCAGTCACTAGCCAGATGCAGAGGAAGCAAGATGTGAGTGCCTCATTGAGAAAGGGTACCAAGCCATGTGGCTAAACATAGACAAGAATTATTGGTTAATTTAAATTGTAAGAGCTAGTTAATGTTAGGCCTGAAATAATAGGCCAAACAGTTTGTAATTAATACAAGCCTCTGTGTGTTTCTTTGGAACTGAGTGGCTGCTGGAGCAGGTGGGACAGAAACTTATGTTTACACAGCCGTCTCCTGCAACATAAGCAGCCCCTCTAGTCACAAACTACCACCCACACTGGGTTGGAACAACAGGTGCGTAACTGGTCTCCCAACTGAACTGCCCCAACCTCCAGGCCCTAAGCCCGAGGGCACACCCCATACTCCTCCCCTTCTCATCTCCAGCCCAGAAAAGCAGCTGGGCCCTGCCCCCAACTCTGGTCGAAACCTACTGTACTAGTGTAGACCCCAACAGCAAGGCAGCAGGTGAGAGACCTGAAGGCAGGACACACCACAACCTGCCCATTGGATTCTGTCCCACAAGACCCATTCGGCTGCCCAACCATAACTGCCCCAGCATTCTTCCCTTGGCCAACCACCCCCACAGCGTCGGCAGCTCCTATAGACACAAGCAACTCCTGCAGCAGTTGGAAGATCAGGTGAGTGGCTAGGCTCCCAGCTCAACTGCCCCAATCTCTAGATCCTAAACCCCAGTGCGCATTCCATGCCCCCTCCATTTCAGCCCCACCAAAGAGGTTGGGCCTTGCCACCAACTCTGGTGGCACTCTGCTGCTTTGGTACAGTTCCCAGCAGCCAGCCAGCAGGGAAGAGACCTGCAGGCAGGCTGCACCACCATTGCTGCCACCCACTGAATTCATTTCCCACAAGAGCTACTCTGCCACTCAACCACATTTATCCCACCATCCTGCCGGTGGACCTCTGTGTACTGCAACAGCAGCAGACCGCATAGGCCCAAAACGCCACTCACACACGCTGAGGAACAGGTAAGTGACTGGTCTCCTAGCTGACTGCCTCAACCCCCAGGCCCTAAGCCCCAGGGCACATCTCATGCCCCCACTCCCATCTCAGCCCCAGCAAGGCAACGGGGCCTTGCCCCCAACTCTGGTGGAACTTCACTGCTCTGGTGCATTCCCCAGCAGCCAGCCAGCAGGTACGAGATCTGCAGGCCGGCTGTACCACATGGCTGCCACCCATCTGAATCTATTCCCACAAGACCCACTCTGCCGCCGAAGTCCACTTTCCCCAGCATCCTGCTGGTGCACAGCCCTCTTCTGCAACATCAGCAGACCCTACAGTTACATGGCACCACCCACACCAGCTGGAATAACAGGTAAGTTACTGTTCTCCCAGCTAAACTGCCCCAACCTCCAAGCCCTGAGCCCCAGGGCACATTCAGTGTCTCCCCCCTTCCCATTTCAGCCTCAGAAAGGCAGCTGGGCCCTGTACCCCACTCTGGTAGAACCCCACTGCTGTGGTGTGGACTTCAACAGCCAGGCAGCAGGTAAGAGACCTACAGGCAGGCTGCACTCACCACCACTGCCACACATTGGACTCTGTTCCCACAAGACCAACTCTACAGCCCTACTCGAGCATCCTCCCCATGGACAGCCCTCTCAGGCAGCATCAGCAGACCCTATAGGCACAAATTTCAGTAACAGAAATTGGAAGAACAGCAGCCCCTATAGGCACAAATTTCAGTAACAGAAATTGGAAGAACAGCAGCCCCTATAGGCACAAGCCCCACCCACACCAGGTGTTAGAACTGATGGTTAACGAACTGTAAGAATACATTCAACAATACAAAGGACAGTGTGGCAGCACCAGAACCCAATAGTTCTTAACATCCCAATGCAGATGAAGCAGAAGAAAAATCACCTTACCTTAAAATAACTTGATGAAGATGATTGAGGCCCTTAAGATAAAATGAAAACTTCCTTAAAGTAATCAAGTAAAAGACAGACAAAAATTGGAAGAAATTAATAAATCCTTTAAAGAAAGGCAAGAAAAAAAATCAAACCAGTGAAGGAAACAGTTCAAAATTGGAATAGAGGCAATAAAGAAAACCCAAAACTAGGGAATTCCGTAAGTGGAAAATCTGGATAAGATACAGACTCAAACATCTCCAGCAGAAAGCAAAAGATGGAAGAGAAAAATCTCAGCTCCTATCTCCATATTCCTCCCCTGTTTTCATTCCTATGCTGACTTCCTTCAATGATGAGAACCATGATGTGGAAGTATAAACCAAATGAAGTCTTCCCTCCCCAACTTGCTTTTTGGTCATGGTGTTTCATTGCAACAATAGAATCCCTGACTAAGACAACTTTCAACACAGGCACTAAGATGAACAATTGATAAATGGAACCTCGTGGAACTGAAAAGCTTCTCAGCATGCACAGGGCCTGTTCTGGTCTGCACCAGATCCTCTGCGTATATATTACAGCTTCCAGGTTAGTGTTTTTATGTGATTCTTGACTGTGCAAATGAGTGGGTCTCTGCTTATTGCACTCTCTTGGGCTCTTTTCCTTCTGTTTGTCTTATCCAACTGTGACATGTTCATTTTTGTTTTGTATTATCATATTTTGTTTTGTTGCTATCTCAAGCAACCTGTTCTTTTCTAATGAGAGAAAGAAAAGTGGTGAATCCAGAGAGGAGGGACTGTGGGGAGGAACCAAGTAGGTGTGTGTCTGGGGGAATAATCAGGACGTATTGTGAGAGAAAAATCTGTTTTCAATAAAAAGGGATAAAGAAAAGATTTCTTTAAAAAGAAAACATGATTTTATCAAATTCTATTAATTATTAATCTATTGTTTCTTTGATTGTTTCCTTTCCTCAATTGTCTTGCTTTATTTTTATGAAACTCTGATTGAGAAGATACTGAACTTATTAGATGAACTAGACCATGTCTCTTGATTTTCTTCATATTTTCTGTCCCTCTTCTCAAATTATGTGAACTCTTCTTTTAATGTTCAAGACTTTATCTTCACCTTTACTTGTTCCTTTTCATGAATTCTATTATTTTATATTCAATATTTCTCATGTATCTATAAGAACTTTGTGTTTTCTGTAACTTAACCTTTTATCAATATCTACTATGGTAGTCTAAAATTTTGAAATATATTAACATATTATGATAAATAGGCATACTGTGCTTAGCAATTTCCAGAACCACTATGATAATATCTTATGGCAGATTTACCATTCATTTTGTGAGCATGTCCTGAACACCTTAAACACTGAATGTATAATGCCAGACACTGATAAATGAAGAGCTTACAGTCTATTGTTGTTCTTCTCAATTTTTATTTTTAAATTCTTACTTTTTTATGTTTTTATAGTAAACTATTTGCATATCTCTGCAAAAAAAAATTGTCATTTGTTTAGAAAAACTACAGAAACACTGAACTTAAAAAACTGTTTTGGCATGATTGGGAAGATGTCTCAGTCCATATAAGGCTTACTACACAAGCATGCAGACCTGAGTTCAATCACCAGAATATACAGAATTCAAAAGCTGGGCATAGTAACACATGTGTTTAATCCCAGTATAGGGAGGCACAACTCACTGAGGTTCACTGGCCAGCCATCCTAGCCTACTTGGTTAAGTTGTAGGCCAGTAATTGATCTTGTTTAAAAGAACAAGGTAGTTATCTCCTGAGGCATAATACCTAAGATTGCCAATGTTGACCTCGGACTTCCAGCTTCATGTCTGCACACATGCATGCAAACCTGCATGCACCACTATACACACAGACACACGTGCACACACACACACACACACACACACACACACATTTTAGCAAACTTCATATTTCCCATCACCATAGTCATATTGGTCAATGTACTGTCATGAGTTGGACATAACCATTCTATTGTTTGAACGAATGTGTTAAAGTTATGTAGTCATTTTCTCCACCCCCTTTCCATGCTTATGGTTCTCTATAGGAGAGGTACCAAATAATATATCTAATATTTTATGTACTTCTGAAACCACATTTAGACACTCCTTTGCATACTGCTTGCCAAACATATTTTGAAATTGTGTTTAATTATATATCCAGGAAATTTAAGCCCAGCTAGATGAACCCAAAGAAGCATTAACGATGCCACAATCACTCTCCTCCTAGGAAAGAACATGTTATAACAGAAATAGCACATCCTTGGCAACACACAAATCCAAGGTCATATTGAGACAGATGAAGAGTACCCAACACTTTTGAGCACTAAGTAGTAGTAGTTAAATGTCATGAAATCACTACTAATGTCTATTAACAACAACTGTTAATGTTATTGATAAATTTTATTTGCTTTTTATTATGTTGTTTTGGACAGGATCGTACTTTGTAGCCCAAGTTGGTTATGAACTCATTGCAATTTTCCTGCCTAAGTTTACTTAATGCTAGAATTACAGAGTGATCTACTACACATAGACTGTTCTTTAAATTTATACTTGTGATGTTCATTTTTCTGTAATCAAGCAAAGATCAGTGGTGGGATGTGAGAATTTGACTTAGCATCTGCTGGACTCTTGTTTGCTGTCCTGGTTGCCTTGAGCAAAAAGACTGGCAGTAAAACAGTCAAATGGACAACACTTATGCTACTAGCAGCCATCTGGAACATTCCACTGATACCCTGAGAAAGGTATGGCACATTTGCAACTGATATCCTGGCTCCTGAAAGCAGTCTTAGCAAGGGAGTCTTGAAGCAGTTTATACCAGACTTTTTGCTATCACATGTTTTGACAAGTTCTCCATGATCCTGAAACCATTTGTACCTAGACCAGAGGGGGAGTACTTTCTCTGGTGCCTCAACGAGTGGCAGTATGATTGATGCTAAAAGAAAAGATTGTGATTGGTCCAAACTGCAACCCACCAACTATTTCTTCCTGAGTATAGCAAATGGATCCTTTCTGCAGCCAGCAGAATGGATCCTATGTCTTGTGCATCACCTCCTGGATGAGCGGTCTCAATCACCTTAATGTCTGAGCTTGATTTTTGTGTTTTCACTTCTTCACAAAATGGGGATTAATCATGATAAAATCTGCAATTGAATCTACTGGTTACCCATGGGCCAATGACTATTGGAAAGTCTCTATTAATCTCAGCACAAAGGCTGAAAGGTGTTAAAGAGAGTTTTGTACAAGCATCTTCTTTGCTGGAGATACTCTCCAAGGATCAATTTCAATCTCTCTCTCTCTCTCTCTCTCTCTCTCTCTCTCTCTCTCTCTCTCTCTCTCTTTCCCCCTTTCTCCTTTCCCTTTCTCTCTTCTTCCCCCACCTCCAGATTTCTTAGTGATCTAACTCTGTATTCCCCTCTATAGCATGTTTAGTATCCCTTGAATTTCTTGAATACAAACAGGAAATAGGAATTTTAGGTCAACACTGGCCTCACTTCTTCCTTCTGTTTTATTAACAATGAAACAGCCTGTGTTGTCCATAAAGTCTAGAACAGCTTTTTACTCGTAGCTATGATTTTCAAATATTTGCATCCTTCAGCATCACTGGAGGTCTTCTTAAAGCAACGATTGTTGGTCTCACTCTCAGTTTTTCATTCAGAAGGCCTTAATGATGCCTGCGAACTTGAATTGTTAACATGTTAACAATCTCAATACCATGCTTTGAAAACCCTTCAAATTCATTATCTCGAAAGTGTACTAAGGAAGCAGGCAGTTGCCTACTGTCAACTTCAGAGTCTCATGAGTGACACTGCCTTCTGCACATTCCTCCCACCATTTGTGTGCTCTGATCCAAGTGCCCCTTTGTGCTAATAAAGAGATTTGAACAAACTTTTATTCCCCCAGATATATCACCATTCACAGAATAAAAAACAGTACCAACCAAGTCCAAGAAACAATGAGTTTAATTGAGCATGGGCACTTCTAGATGATGACATCACTGGAAAAAAACAAACAGCCCTCTATATACATACGATCAACCACTAACTATTTAACTTTAGGGATATATGAGTCCCTGAGTCCCTAAGGTGCTCATTAGTTACTGAGGGGAGGGATATTGTCTTCAGTGATATGGCCACCCTTAAGTTGCTTATAATCCTATAAATGACTGCCACCAATGCTTATGTAAGTGACTCCAGTTAAATTCATTGGTTCACCAAACTATTATTTGGAATTATTTCTTTGGTATTTTGTTGGTGCCCTGTCTGACAGAAGTACATATTTACTCACATATAAAAGTTAGTATAACACTTGACACCCAGTGTGAGGCCCTGAAGAACCACAGATGCATTTGAGAGAAGTACTTGAATTGTCTGTGTAATGAGTGGGTGATAAGATATAAAGCGGAAGCTAATCTGTCTTCAGAGGAGCATCCTAGGGGGTCATACCAACATGGCCTTCATTCTCTCAGTAATACAGAATGGCACACCTAATTTTTTCAATAGCAGTTGCATTATCCATGCTGTGAATGAAGTGATATGCCACTAAGACTGCTCCATCAGAAGGTAGACTGTCTAGAGAGGGTATTCCATGGTGTCATGAAGTGACAAACTTTGATGAATGCTATCTACCATGAGCACAGAGGTGCTCCCCAAATGACTGGCCATAGAATATACTGCAGTTCCTGAAGTCAGCATGTACGGGATGGGATCATAAGCAGACTTTAGCATCAGTTGTGTGGGTATTGCTCTGGGTAATAATATGTGCAACTGATGCTGAGTTTTTCCTACCAAAAGAATTCCCTCATATGAAGAAGTGACTGTAGCAAGGTAATTAAAGCAGCTGTTTAAACATGCTCCTGCTTGTGGATTGGCAGTGAAAGTGGAAAACAAGAAAGATGAGGTATTGTCTTGTTTCCTGTGACGAAAGGTTTACAAAGAAAGGGACAAATTATCTCTGTGCTAAATAGTCTCCCCTGGGGTCCACAAACTTGGAACCTATGGCAAGAGAAGAAGGAAGAAAGTAAGGTAGAAGTGATAGAAGATACACCATGTCCAACCCTTAATTCAGTGGAAGAGAAAACTCAGTGAGAGTACACAGACGAAGTCCTCAATAATGGCACAGCAGAGGGAAATATTGTAATCAGAATGTACCCTGCCTTTGAACTGCTTACATTGGGGAAGATTTTAAAACAGGGCATGAAAGAGATCTTCACAGCTTGCCTTGGGAGACAGTTAGTTGTAGATGGGGTGAGTCTAAGTGCTGTGGAAGTACAGAGTCCAAGTAGCACAGCCAGTCACTCCATACTTAAGATGAAGTCTGCTTCATCTGAGCGATGTAAGGTGAATCAGTTCTGATGGGCAAACTCACATGAGCTGTTAGGTGCGTTTGTTCATCACCACCTGAGGGCTCATGAACATCAGGAACAGAGAAAATTAGAGGAAGGGCAGGCATTACTATAGAAACTGGGTGTGAGAGAGGCAGTGTTTGATGTCCAGGCCAGGATGCCAGATAACACTGTGAAGAGAATTAGAAAAGAGGTCGATTGAATGGGGACATTATGACTGGTATGTAGATTTAGCAGTTTTTCTAAGCTCCATAATAGTCCACAGTCTATAAAAGGTAGGAGAGGCTCTGGCAGAGCTGAATGATTTAGATAGGTATATAAACTGGGTTCAAAAGTGCTAAGGAACACAAAAGGAGATATGAAAAAAAAAGCAAATGAATGGATTCTACCTAGGTCATTCAAAAGCAAATGGTATGATTTGTGTCTGGCCAAAGTTTCTAGGGAACAGTTAACAGAAAGCCAAGTTGAGTGCAAATGAGGTATTGGGAGGCTTATTGCCTGAGCAGCAGTTTATGAAAAGCATAAATGTTAAAATGGTACAATTGAAGAACACGGTTTGTCCTGGGTATAAGAAGTTATCTCCCTAGAATAAACTGTTTACAACTTGCCCTTCAATAAAGTACTCGACAGGGAGATTGCTCATCAAGTTCAGGGCCATTGCAAAGCTGCTCCAACATGACTCGACCGAGGCGTGTCAGCTTCAGCTATAGCTCCTGCCTAGGACCTGCCATGCTTGAAGCGCCGTCTCATCAGTAATTGTTGCAGACGTGGCAGACAGGATACCAGCCCTGTCCCCTCTTGGCCTTGCCTTAGGCTGAGCAGTTTACACCGACTCCTTCAACTAGCTCTGTCCTAGGTAGGAAGTGGAAAGATGCATGGTAGAACAGCTGATGGAGAACGACTACAGAGTATAAAGGGCTAACACAGTCCGCACCTGAAGCAGGATAGAAAGGCAAGGAAAACTCTAGTGATATGGGAAGTTAAAAGCCCCACATCCTGGAGTCTGTTGGAACCTTCTTACCAGTAAAGAATCAAGAGTTCTAGTACAGTTAGCAACACTGACCATAAATGTTGCCAAAATATAAGTAACATTCTTTTCACATATAACTAGTTTATGTTGAAGTGGCAATGAAGCAGGCTTAATGTCTGAACGTGCATAACCTTGGATAAGGCCTCATTCCATGTCAGGGACATTTTCTGGGAATCTGAAACAAGACCTTTAACTCATTAACTATCTGTATAATTTATGACAGGTAACCTACTTTCCTTCAGCCTTGTGATCTTATCAGTTATAATCCTATGAAGCACCATCTGGAACCACCCTGAGATCTTTTGTTTGTTTTTGTTGTGGTTGTTTGCTTGTTTGTTTTTGATAAGGTTTTTCTGAGTAGCTTGGTGCCTGTTTGTTTTGTTGTTGTTGTTTATTTTTTTCTGACACAAGGTTTATCTGTGTAGCTTTGGGGCCTGTCCTGGAACTTGCTCTGTAGACCAGACTGGTCTTAAATTCACAGAAATCTACCTGCCTCTGCCTCCCAAGTGCTGGGATTAAAGGCGTGTGCCACGCGGTGGAGGCCCAGCCTATAATCTTATTTAAGTTACTTATAAACCATTTAAAGAAAATAGCTTCAATATTCACCAGAATAAGATTCATCTGATGACTCTAAAGACAATGAAGTGCACTTCTTTCCCAGAGAAGCCACAGCAACATTCTTGAGTATGTCTTGGTTTCTTTCTGAACACCATCACTTTTGTTTCATTAGCCTTCTTGATTAACAGTTATATCCAAATCCCTTTACTAAACTACAGCTCTGATTCATACTAGTTTATTCTAAACTTATTTTCTGCATGGCAGCCACAAGTATTAGTTTAGCCCATGTTTAAATCCCTAAAATATTAAGGGAACTCATCAGGCTGCTGCAGGTGACAGAGTGTGTACCATTTCCCTATCCCTCTCGATAGTGCCCAACATAGATCTTCTCAGGGAGCAATTGATACAAATGATTAAATGTTTTCATGCTGTATTGGGCATGCTAACATTTTTCTTCAGTTTCCTGTTAGCTGTTGACTTCTGAGACCAATTGGAAATTGCTTGGAATGAAGAGTGGTTAGCCTTCAGAGATCCTTCCTATACTCCTTTAAGTGGTTTTATGTTACAGATGATATAATGATAGCCTCTGAGAGTTTTACAGATTTAGAAAAGCATCCAAAAGATTGGAAAGCACACCCAAAGGAGTAACGATGGGAAGTTAACACAGGGTGCAAGGCCAGGCATGGCTGTAAAATTTAGGGGGGTGGCAGTTTATAGTTAGGTAAGACACACATGATACCTGACAAACTGAAAAACCCCTTAACAACATGTGCCTGTAAACATTAAGACAATGGTTAAAGAGTTTGAATGAAGTTTGAATGTGGAAAAAGACATTTGCAGAATAATAATATAACTGACATAAAAGAAACCCGGTTCCAGGGCTATGATATCTCCCTGGATGTGGGTGGTGTCGCTGAGGCCACTAAAACAATATAGGCCCATTGTCACTGATGTTGGTTGTCCACAAGAACTAGATGGTAATACTCTATTGCTGAAGATGCCATATTTTTTTGGTTACAGGACAAAGAGAAATCCAACTAGAGCCTGGATGTAAGTTTCCCTAATGCTGGCTACCTCACATAGTGCAATGCAGGCTGATGTAGGAACATTGACTATATCTAGCTGTGACCCCTAAGAGCTATCAACATGCTAAACGAGATGAAATAGTACAACTACAATGAGCACAACCAACTGCTTTCCAATTAGACTGAAAGCTCACTCCCCACCAAGGAATTCATGTCTAGCTAGTACTGCAAACCTAGTCAAAAGCGAGTGCCTGCATATGTCATAGGTCCTAGCAGGGAAACTCTAGTGGTTGCTTTGATAAATGCATACTATGCCTATCAATTGTCTTTTAAATATTTATGTTTATCCTTATGGATGACTTCTGCTGTAAGCTTCTTTCAAACAGTGGGTCATGGCTATTGTCGAGACTCATAACTGGTCAAAGTACTAAGAGTAACTGATTGTTGAATGCTCAGTCATAAAAGTAAGCATCTTGATCACTTCCACCAGTATTCAGAAAATATCCCAGAAGAGAGGGCAGAAGGAAAGTAGAAAACTAGAAAGAAATGGAGCAATGTTGTGTAACGCTGTCCTCTGGGCATGACTTGACCTTTGCCCTCTTAAACTCATACCTTCAGGAAACATGTACAATATTGGAGCCTATTAGCCTTTCATCATAGAGGAGGGAGGGTCTCACCAGGCCTTATCCCTCCTTGGGGATAAGCAAGCAGTTAACAGTTACTGGACAGAGGGACTCACAGGGCCCCACCCTTCCCTGAAAATGTATAAGAAGTTAACAGTTACTGGACAGAGGGGCTCACAAGGCCCTACCCTTCCCTAAGGATCAATAAACAGTTAACAGTTGCTGACAGTGGAGGTTATACATCTCCAACCTCCCTTGAGGATATATAAGCAATTACAGCGGCTGTGGAGTCCTCATTAGTCTCTTCTTCCCAAAGATATATAAGCAATTAGTGGTAGCTGGGTAGGAAGACTTTTTTTTGATAGTATTGGCCCCTGTAAACAGCTCTTTACTACTTGCAGGTTGAAGAGCTAGAACTGAGTGTAACCATTTCTAAATGTCTGCTGTATGTGCACTATCTAGAGTTAGAAGATGTCAGGTTACATCTTTCCTGGAAAAGTTAATGCACCAAACTTCTTTAAATTTTAATATTGAGACATACTAGAGTAAAAGCATAATATCTGTGACAAGCACCTTGCTGTTTTACCTTAGGCATTGTTCTTTCTGATTTACTTGAGAATCATCAACTTTTTCTTAAAGATTCACAGTAAATATTTTGTGTCTACAAGATCTATGGACTATTGCAAGGATTCAACTCTACCTTTGTAGAACATTAGACAAAGAAATGAGAGTTGGCTCTGCTTCATTACCACATTAGACCATTAGGCCACAGTTCAAGAAATAAGCACTGAATTATTTTTGTTGTGTTTTTGTATGAAGGACTGAAATAGGTCTGTACAAAGGGGTGAATAAAGTATTAGTCTTGGATCAGAAATAAACATCTAAGGATGAGATCAGAATCTCTTAGGGAAAGGGCATGGAAAAGAATAGGTAGGTCTGCAAGACAATATCCCAATTTGACTGATTATGCTTCTAGTCCCCACTGGGTTTCCATCTAGGCTGGAAACTATGCTCTTCTTCAGGCTGTAAGGTACAGGTTTGTAGGGAAAGAAAGCCATATTCATAGAGGACCCAGATTTGGTTTGTATCACCTACATAGTGACACAGAGTCAGCTTTAACTTCAGTTCCAGGAGATCCAGCACCATTTCTAGACTCTGTGGCCATCACACTCCTGTGATACACTGATAAACATGCATATTAAACACCAATACATGTAAAAATAAATTTGAAAATATTTTAATTTTTTTAAAAGATCAGATGGATTCATTTTGAACTTCTATTACTTTACTTATCTTCTTTTGCTATGGGATCTTTAAAAATATCTATTACATTAGGTTCTCTACTGTAAGTTGTTGGTTTTCTCAAATGCTGTGCAATCTCAGCTTGTTTGTTTGCACTTAGGAAGGGGAGGACAGGTTGCTTTTAGAGTAAAGAAAGAATAGTTTGTATTGATTGCTTCTGATGCTGTGTCAATTTTTTCTGCTTGAGATGGAAGGCATAGCATTTTTGGGAGAGCTTTACTTTAGAAGATAAAAAGACAGAAATAGGGAGGCAGGTTGAACATAATCTCCATTGTCAAGAAAGCATGGATGATGTTAAAGAAGTACCACAGGATTTCAGAATGTCCCTTCCCCCCAATGCAATAGTTTTTATATTTGAAAGCCAAAGGAGTCTCCATTCTCAAGGATGTGAGAATGCCATGCCTGCTAAAGCTATACTGTGATTGCATTTTCATCTGAGTTCCACATTATCTCCATGTCAACATTGTAGCTTTGGGTTCCAAATTTCTACTAATCAAAGGCTGCCTCTTTTCCTGTACTTCTCCTGGATGCTGAGCTGAAGCCTCCACTAGAAATGCACCTGGCAAAATGGCACCTAAACTTTTAATCTTGCAGAATTGTGTCAAAAATCTCTGGCCAGTTCTTAGCCCTTATCCTTTTGACAACTACAAACATCTTATAGATGTATTCATTCCCTTTTATGTCTTTAATGTTATTTCATTGGGGTTTGCAACAAAGAGGCCATCCTGCTCTTCTGAAGAAATCTAACTGAAATTTAGATAAAGCTTATTTCTACTGAAGTCTGTTCTGTGGCAAAGAGATTTATTGGAAAGAGCCAGGCCATTTATACTAATTGTTATGTAGTGGTAGTCTATCCATATTTCTAATTCTGCTTCCAGAAGTTTCCTTGGTATTCTCAACATTAAAATGCTGGTTGATGTACACTATTGCTAAATTACACGTGATGCAAATTGAGCAATTATATGTAAATGTTAATTGTTATTAAACTACCCATACTGCGCAGTTAAAATCGACACATACATGTTTACAATGTTTCCTGTTTAGCAAATATTTACATATATCTCAATGGAATCTTATTTCAAGCCTTTATGATAGATGGATCAGCCTAAACTTCACACTACACAGTCTGAGAGTGGCTACTTAGCTTGTTGAGGACTAACTATCCAAATTGTCTATAACCTACTTCTCTTTCCTGATACCCAATACTTTTTAACTGGAAATTTAGAGTAATAATAGTAATTATTATTCCATCAAAGGGTAATGCTAAGAAAGTATAGTATTTGTTCCCTCTTAGAACAGAGTGTAGCACACAGCAGCTATTCAAGAACTCTTGAGTAGCAGTAGTATTAGTAATAGTACTTTATCATTGTTCCTTTATTCATAAATGACAAAACCACACAGTCACGCAAATTGCTCTTAGATTCAATCAATATGAAGCAGATCCTTGACACAAATATATGTTCTTAGTACTAACAAAGTTCTTTCCAATAGTCCTTGTTGTTTCAGCATGCATAAGAAGATTAAAGAGCCAGCAGAGGCCATCTGAGTTGGGGATTAGCAAATAAAGCTCTCCCCTCTTTTATGCACTAACCAAAGATGTGATGCTGTGAAAACTGTGTGGATGGACGTGGCAGTATCTCTAGAAAATTTATCTTCCGTTCTTTAATCTACATTTCCTTAGCATTAGTCTACTAAATCTTTCCTTAGCATGTCACAGTTAGCAAGCAAACATTTGTCCCAGGTAATAGAGCTCCTTGGGAACATGGACCAGCTCATTTAGTTTTGTGTTCACAGTACAGTATACACAAACTTTATATAAAAGTTCAAACTCAGAGATTTGTGCCAAAAGTTATTTAAAGGGACAGTAAGTGGCAATGTGAAACTTATGTACATACTTCCGTATTCTTGCATGTTGGAAAACATTCTTGCAGGTTATGAAAATGAGACTGTCACTGCGTATGCTCCTTTAGGAAACTTCTAGCACTCATTTTCTTCACATGTCAAAAGGGTTCAGCCACCAGCACATCAATAAAATAGAGAAAGTTGCTTTTAAAATAAACAAAAAATAAATAAATAAAAGCAGCCAGAAGCCTAGGTGTAAGAAGCCTAGGTGCTTACAAACATACCGAGACATATTATCTTCGTTGGTATGTACCCTCATTTCTAATCCTGAAGTGAGGTTTGAGGATAGAGCTTCTAGCATACCATTATGGCTATTTTATGCTTTTCCTTTTGTTCTTTCTGTTGCCAAAGTGGATATGCACTCCAGAGTACCTGTCCACGTTTCTTCTGAAGCAGCAGAGCTGTGGCATGGAAGCCTTCTAGGATATGGAAGTTTGGTTTGTATCAGGAGGAAAATAGGTGTGATATACACAGATTTGGATGCTTCATGAAGATTAATGATAGTGCATGAGAATAACTAGGTAATATTAATAGTATATGTCTTGGTTTTACTCTTTTCCATAGTATTTTTCCACTGTTACAGAGAGAAGATAATTTTACAATAGAAGAAATAGACAGAAAATTAAAAAGCAATTTTTTTCCTTATCACAAGGTCCCAGAGGGACATAGATTAGAGCTTTTCACTTGGTGCATTAAGGCTATATATAGCACTCAAGTTTCAACAGACTTGGAAGGTAACAAAGAAGAGTTTTTGCCTCACAATGATAACAGACAAACCACATGTGATTGGCTCTTCAGGATGTGGCTAATGTGTATTCTGTCAGGTAGACTTGGACTTGTCCTCATGTCGTTTCCGACAGTCCCTACTGACTAACTAGGACCAAAACTCCTGATATGTTTATGATTTAAAAGAAAAGATTTTGTTGCTCTTGCAAAATCCTACCTCTTCAGAAGGTCCATGCCAGGAGATGGAGTTGGAAGGCTACTGTGAAAAGAACTTCTAAGTATAGCCGAGCTTAAGGGCAGTGGAGTGTTCTAAGTCCTGCTCGTTGCTCATTTCTGCCTACCTCCTAGCCTTTGCTGGCTATGCTGCCAAGAATGAGCCAACAGCCAGGCATGGCTCTGAAACATCCGTAGCCACAGTGCCCATCATGGAGTCCCTCTCCAAGACCTGGGCACAGAAGGGTTACTTTGTACTAGTTTATGCCCAATTCCACACCTGTTGCTGATTGGTTTTTCCAGTGAAGCCATTGCTAAATTGGACGTTAGCATACAGAGAACTATTAGGAGGGGGAACTCTGCCATCAACCCCAGGAATAGGGAAGGGAAAGAAAAAGTCTGAGGAGAAGGAGTCAGACTGTGGTGAAGTCACAAAAGGGCCTCTCAGTCAGCTAACCAGGGAGTGCTGAAGCCAGAGTACTTTCAGAGTTGTCTCAAGTTAGGCCCAAATGGAGAGACCCCCTAGACTCAGACTGAGCAGACTTTGCGTTTGAGCCATCTGGACATCTATGATCTTAAATCAAATCTATCCCATTAGCTGAGGTATTCGTGGAGAGATAGGAAGGAACAAATGGGGACAATATGCCAGAGGTACTCTCTAGGAAGCTGTGATCCAAAAAGTCATCTACGTGGTGGGTCATGGTACTCACAAAGTCTGCTTTCATCACAGTTGAGCCGCTAACATGCTGTCTCTCTTGCATCCTGCCTATCTGTAGAATTTGGCCTTATTCTATTCAGCTGGCTGCCATCAATGCCAGAGGCCCATACTGAGATCCGCCAGAACAGTGATAATCAGAATATTGAGTTTATCCCGTATAGACTGGATGTTTACTGTGCTAGGACCCTCCATGTGTTATTTCATGAACTCAGACAAACTCTATAATATGGACGTCTTAGCATAACAAAATGGAAGAAGCTAAGTGAACAGAGTCTGTGATAATACCCTAAGTGCATCCTTTTCTGACACTCAGGGAGTTGGGGGATTCCGAGATGGTTAGTACCATGAGTAATGAAGAGGATATGGCTGGAACCACTCTCTGGGAAACAGGAGAGCATCTGTAGTGCCACTCTGAGCTGCTATTGCTTATCAAAACTGAGGAATTCCTTCCAGCCTCTTGCGGAAAGCTTTACTTTCTATCTAACATTGAACAATTCTGGCCAGTTTCAAACTTTGATGAGGCCTGAAGGTAACAGAAAAAAGGAACCCCACTATACAGGGTGTGAGGGGCTATTTTTCTCCCTTCTAGAAAACTCCATTGACTCTCATGTGTCATTTGGCTTTTCTAGAGTGACTCCACACATAATGCAAGCACTCCCTTTCCCCTGTGGCCCTCCAGTCCTTGTGTTTTCCAGCATTTGCTATTTTCTGCAGAGAGGAGGGAGCACAGCACTTGACTGACAATGTTTCAACCTGACATTTTCTTTCTGGCCACGGGTCCCGAGTCAGAACTACAGATAGTCATGGTACTACTTCTTGTAGAACGATGAGTCTATCCCCTCATGACTGTGCCATGGTTCTTTTGACCAACCAGATGACTTTAGCTGCAGAGTGAAACTGGTTTCAAATCCATGGGCCAGGAAGGTCCTGCTTCTCAGGAACGCCTACATAAAGATCCAAATTCAGAGTTGGTGTAGAGTGACTGGTTCTCAAACCTGAAAATAAAGTCCGTTGTCTGTTGGCTATGCCTTTGGGGTGAGCATTACACCTGGGGTGGGACCTACAGTAAAAATACATCCTTAGAAACTAGTCTGATTTCTAGACCCTAATCTTGAAATATCATCAAATCTCTCCTCACCATGGAAGCAGTTTTCCAGTTCTAGCTCTTGGCCTGATTGTTCCTTATTAAGCAGATTTCTTTTTTAACCTAGCTTTACATTTCAAGCATTGTTTTATATATTTTTTTTAACCTTCACTAGACTACTCTCAATGTTTCAGTTAAACTTTGTCTCTGAGTATAAATTTTCTATGTTTCTACTGAGTGTACCATAATTATAGTTATGATGTATGTTCTCTAAAGATTTTATCTGAGGGCTTGTAGTAACTTAATTTCATGTAATTGCTTATGTGTCACTTTGTCAGATGGTGCCTTTGTTAGCCTACATGTGTGGCTTCACATTTTTATCAGTGTATATGCTTCTCTGTGCCTCCTTTAGATAAATGTTATGAGATATTTGTAAGATAAAGTACCACCCACCCCTTAAAAGAGGTTAGACTCAAGTTAGCATATAAGAAAAAAATGTACATGTAAGTTTAGTCCAAAGGCCCTTTAATTTATGAAATTTAAACAAATTATCCCCCTGTGAAAAATTACTTAAATTTGTAAAAAATGAAAAAACAATAAGAGCTTAATATGGCTGTGTTAGTTTCATTTTTGTTGCTGTAACAAACTCTCCAGACAATGACCAAGTTAGCTGAGAAAGAACTCATTCATGCTCATAATTCCAGGTTTCAGTTCAGCACAGGACGGAAGGCACAGTAGCAGGAACTTAAAAGCTGACAATTAAAAGTAACAATCAAGCTCCACCCCTCACTAACCTGACATTCAAACACATCACTTTCAGTGATGACTTTCCATGTGTTGGCCCCAAATTCACTTTTCTCTTAATGTAAAAAACACAGTTCAAGTAGGGTGTGGTGATGTACTCCTTTAATCCCATAATTACAGATTCAGAGGCAGGTGGATGTCTTTGAGTTCAATACCAGCCCGATCTACAGAGTGAGTTCCAGGACAGCCAGAGTTATTACACAAAAAAACCCTGTCTCCAAAAACTCTAAATTTAAAATTTCAAAGTCTCCCTAAAAGTACAATGTGTGTTAACTAAGAATCCAATAGGCTCTTATAAAAGTAAAAGCAATTTATATACTTCCAGCATATGATAACACACAGTAGCATTCTTTTTTCATTTACATTTATTTTAATAAAAACTGTAGTTACTTCTACACAACTGTTTTGAAATTCCTGAGAGAAAAGGAGCAATTGCAGGGCTAAGGACAATTCCTGGATTTTATCTACCAGCTGAGCAGATAAGTGGTTAGACAGATATGGACAGAGGACAGAGGGAAATGTTAATATGCTCAGAGGGATTTTTATATTGGGCATATATTTAGAATTTTCAGGCTGTCATTTAGTCTTGGTAGTTGGGAGGATAAAAAGAAGCCCCGAGACCAGAGAAAGGAAAAGAATCCACCCTTAGGGGTAGGCAGTAAATAAGAGACACAATCTTTAGGGACAGGTGGTAAGTGGGAAAGGTTAAGCTTTAGTGGTGCCATGGACAGGCAGAACTACATATCAGACAAGTGACCCTGAGTCCCTTTGAGCTGTGACTGGTGGGTCCAAGTTACAAACTCTTGAAGATTAGCTGCCACTGGTGTGAAGGTGACATATATGGACAGAACTGTATATGTAGTGTGTGTTGAAGGCCTGTGGGTGAAATGCTTTCAAATAAACCCAGTCTCCTGGTAACATGTTTTAGGTGATATGATCAGTAGAAGACTGAGAGAGGACACAATAGGTGTGTTTGCAGACAAAGTATTTTAAGAGAGCCAAAGAATGTAAGCAGTCATGGAGTGGGGCTTCTTCTAGTGGGGGTACATTTCCCCAAAGAAAAGGATGTTGCAGGAAGGCCTGCTTGTTCATCCTGGCCACCTGGCTAGCTTAGCCCTGAAATAACCACACAGAAATTGTATTAATTAAATCACTGCTTGGCCCATTAGCTCTAGCCTCTTATTGGCTAACTCTCACATCTTGATTTAACCCATTTCTATTCATCTGTATATCACCATGTGGCAGTGAGTGGCTAACCGGGAAGTTTTCAGCGTCTGTCTCTGGCGGCTCCATGGCGTTCCTCTCACTCTGCTTTCTTACTCCCAGAATTCATTTCTTCTCTGCCTACCTAAGTTCTGCCCTATCAGGCCAAGGCAGTCTCTTTATTTATTAACCAATACAAGCAACAAAAAGGCAGAAGGACCTCCTATACCATTTCCCCTTTTCTGTGTAAACAAAAACAAAGGCTTTAACTTTAACATAGCAAAACTACATATAACAAAACAGGTATCAAGCAAGAACTACAGTTGCAATATTTATATCTACTTTATCTTTTATCACAACTAAGGAAAATTATAACTATAAATACTTCAACTCCGTCAAAGACTCCAGAAGGATATGATATTACCTAAGTAAACAGGAAGTGCATTGTATGCAACTTCCAAAACTCTAGAAATAACAGAGACATCTCTCTGCCTGGACAGTTACCCAAAGTTCTTTTGTACTGTTGGGGAATCCAACTTCAACCTACAGGCCCATAGTATCCAGAAAACTTCCCCACGAAGCAGAAAATTTCAAAGACAGTTCCCCCTATATTGGCAGTTTGTCAGTCACTTTCTTCTGTGCCCTGCAGAATGTCTGGCAAATTCTTTCATGAAGCAGGAACACCAAAAGATCATCTCACCTTTAGGCAAATACAGCAGTCATTTCTCTATGGTTGCTGCACGTCCAGTTCAGCAGTCCAGTCAAGAGCATGTTCTTGGCCAAATGGCTAACCAACTCTATAATCCTCGTCAATGCCCATCTTCCATTTGAAGTAACTGGTGCTTCCAGGAGCAGATGTGTCTCACTGTCATGAAAAGTCCTAAATTCTTAGACATTTTAAATGTCATATCCTGAAGGTCTCTGAAAGATTTGAAGAATCCCTATCCATCTGAAATACTTCTCCGTACATCTAGAAAATCTAACTAACATTACTACAAACTTGATTATTATAGATGATTATCTATTAACCTATAATTCTTAATTATACATTACATTTTTAAATGAACTACACAATCACAATACCTTAATTAAGATCAGAAATACATATACATATAACAAAATTGACCTTAAATTTGTATCAATAAAACAAGATCCATACCGATGCAAATTATTCATATCTATATCATATCCCCCTTTAAATGTAAAAGAATGCCGGGCGATGGTGGCGCACACCTTTAATCCCAGCACTCGGGAGGCAGAGGCAGGTGGATCTCTATGAGTTCGAGACCAGCTTGGTCTACAGAGCTTGTTCCAGGACAGGCTCCAAAGCCACAGAAAAACCCTGTCTCGAAAAAGCAAAAATAAAAGCTGGGCTGTGGTGGCGCACGCCTTTAATCCCGGCACTTGGGAGGCAGAGGCAGGCGGATCTCTGTGAGTTCGAGACCAGCCTGGTCTACAGAGCTAGTTCCAGGACAGGCTCCAAAGCCACAGAGAAACCCTGTCTCGAAAAACCAAAAAAAAAAAAGAAAGAAAAAAAAAAAGAAAAAGGAAAAATAAATAAATAAATAAAAATAAATAAATAAATGTAAAAGAACATTTATAAACAATATTTGGGAGTATGCCATACTGCTTCCTGCTGTTTTGGGGCACTGTTAATTAGGTCTTTCATGGTATATTCTGTGTGCTAGGTTCATCTCAGTCACCAGTTGGTGATTTTTTGAGGGTGTTCATAGCAGCCTTTCAGGAGGCCTTGCTCCATGAAACCATATTCTCCTGTGGAGGCAATCCACAGGTTCTCATCTTCTGTGAAAACAAAAGAAGAGCCTCTTTTCCCAAGCCACATGTCCTTAGACCTGAATTTTGAAGTCAAAATACTCTTATAATATACATGCTGATTTAGCTTAGCAGCCTATACAATGAAATGTCTCTCTGGACTTAGCACCTTCACACAGTCAAAGAAGTTAAAGAAAGCACAATAATATACATAATCTAGACTCCGTGAATTTTCCAGTTTTATGTCGCTTAATTTCTTTATTCCTTTTAATGTATGACGATCTATACTGTCTATTTAAAGACTTTATCCCCCTTTTTTTTCAAAGCATTAACTTTATTTTATGACTCTCTATACTCATTTTATTTTCTCTTCCAAACCTATGTACATTTATCCAACACTGTGACCCATTTAGAGGTCTTTCATATCTGAATCTGTCCTATTGTGAATCTGTAATTCTTTACTGTCCAGGAGCACTTCTTAAAATGCTAAGCGCTTCTTAAAAATTTCAGCTGCACCATTGTTAAGATAATACGGTACTGTCTGCTTGCCTTCCCAGTCTAAAACTTAAGCTTAGCTATTACTATGATATATATGGTACTTCCTGCTTGTTCTGCACAGTACAGCATGGCAGAGCTGTGATGGAGGAAGGTCATTGGTTAAATAATAAAGAAACTGCTTGGCTTCATAGGTTAAAACATAGGTGGGAGGAGTAAACAGAACAGAATGCTGGGAGGAAGAGGAAGTGAGCTCAGACTCGACAGCTCTGCTCTCTGGAGTAGAGACGCCATGCCCCCTTCTCCTGGGCAGACACACATGATGAAGCAAGCCGCCAGGTCAGACATGCTGAATCTTTCCTGGTAAGACCGGAGCTACACAGTTTATTAGAGATGGGTTGATCGGGATATCAGAATTAGCCGGTTAGGGCTAGAGCTAATGGGCCAAGCAGAATGGTCCAAGCAGTGCTTAAAAGAACACAATGTCCATGTAATTATTTCGGGGCATAAGCTAGCAGGTGGCACGGGGTGCTGGGGATGCAGCCCCGCCGCTCCTGTTACTACAGAATGGCGCCCAATGTGGGGTCACGTCTCTGAGCTGTGCACACCACCCCACTTCCAGGCACATACCCTGTGTAAGTTGTCATCAAGCAAGTTGCAGCAGTCTGCTCACAAACCCCATCCAAATGCTCTGTCTCCTGAAACAGCCAGAGATCATGCTGGCAGCATAGCTCAGAAAGCCCACATTTTAAAAGGGCTGTGTTTTTTTTCCTACTATGGCTGAATCACGAAAATCTCTCTCAAAGAAGCTGGGACAAGCTGCCAGCAAATAGCAAGAAGCTGTGTTAAATTTTGTATTTTTTTTTGTCTAGAATTCCTTTTTAAGACCTCTCAGGTTTTGCATGGATTTAGTTGGTGTGCCAATTTGTTGGAGGAGGTGCTTGTTTGTGCATCCCAACTGCCTGGCTAGCTTAGCCCCGAAATAACCACACAGAAATTGTATTAATAAAATCACTGCTTGGCCCATTAGCTCTAGCCTCTTATTGGCTTACTCTCACATCTTTATTTAACCCATTTCTATTCATCTGTATATCACCATGTGGCAGTGGCTAATGGGGTAATGGGGAAAGATTAGTCATGTCTGTCTCTGGAAGCTCCCTGACGTTCCTCTCACTCTGCTTTCTTCCTCCCAGAACTCATTTCTTCTCTGCCTACCTAAGTTCTGCCCTATCAGGCCAAGGCAGTTTCTTTATTCTTTAACCAATACAAGCAACACAAAGACAGAAGGCCCTCCTACACCAAAAGGATGTTTGTACAATAACTCAAATGGGTTGAGGAAGGGTGGGCTTGAGGTGAGGAGTCGCCCAAATTTGAGTTAGGGCTAGAGGTAGGAGTTGAGTCTAAGGAAGGTGAAGTTCAGAAGATGGTTTGGATGAATAAGTCTTAGTAAGTCCACTAGCCCTTTCTACCTTTCCTGAGGACTATGGATGGTGGGGAATGTGGCATTACAACTGTATCCTTTATTCCCTTGTAACTGCGTGCTGGACCATTTTCTGGTTGTATGGATCTAGGAAGTCCAAATCTAGAAAGTAAAATACCATTCATGAGGTGGAAGCAGATCAATTTTTCAGTTTCTACTCTTGTAGGGAAAACTTCTCCCTGTCCTAAGAAATTGTTTACCATAGTAAAAAGAGGTTTATGACATTTGTTTGCAAGCATGGATGTGAAGTTAATCTGCTAATCTTCCCCAGACGATGACCCTGAAACTGAACTGATCTGGGCTGAAGAAAGGAGGGATTTGCAAGGCCTTCTGTGGGGAGGTTTGGGTACAGGTGGAACATCTCTGGGTGACAGCTGTAAGAAGGCCATAAAAGCTGGGGTGAAAGAGAAGTTGGAGGAAGCAGTAGAGAGGCCAACACCCAATGTGAAAGGATTTGAGAATAGCTGTCAGGAATTACTTTGCTTGAATATCAGAAAGACAGTACCTGTTCTGTATATGGAGCCAGCCTTAGGGACCCACAACAACTCCCATAACTTGGAGGGGGCTATCACTGGGACCTAGAGCAGATAGGAGATATGTTTGGCAAAGTCAAGAAAAAATAGAGGAAGGAAGGTAGAGATTTTGACTGGCCTCTTTAGCAGTCCTGTCAGCAAAAGCATGTTTGAAAATTATGTCATTAGTAGGTGCCTGATGACCTTAACAGCAATAGTTGCCACCTTTTGAGAAGATAAAAAGCTTCTAGTAGATTTTAGAATTAGAAGTCCATTGGTAATATAAATACCCTTGATGATGAAGTCCCTTTCCTGCCAAATGGAATCATAGTTGTATAGGATGTAAAATACATATTTAGATCTGTGTATATATTGATGGCTTTATCTCATGCTAAGGTGAGAGTCTTAGTGAGGGCTATGAATGAGCTCTGTCTTCTGAGAAGTAGTGCCTGGCAGTAAGGGGCCAAACTCTACAACTTGGTCAGCAAATACTATGTCATAACCTGCTTGGCATGAGCTAGTGGAGCTGAGAGATAAAGATCAATCTATGAACCAAGAATAGTCAGAAAATGACAGAGGGGAAAGAGGGAAATGTGGATTTTTGTAGATAAGGGCTTCAAATGATTCTTGACAGGGATTGGTAAGGGCGGTGGCTGTGGAAGGAAAAGTAACATTGTTGAGGAGAGGGCTGGAATCAAGTAAGATATCAGGATTTTCTAGGGCAGTTATGTGAAAAAGTTAAAGCTTGGAAGAGGACAAAGTCTGGACGCTTTCATGTGATAAGAGGCCTTTGAGTTGTTATGATGAGAGAACAGAGAGGGTGTGAGTGTAGAGGCCTCCTGGGCCAACAAGGAGACTGCTGCCAGGCAAAGTTGCCACCTCTCAATGTTTTATTTAGCTGTTTGGAAATACAGGCAGCAGGGGTAAAGGTATATCTTCTAATTTTTTTCCCAGATCCCCAGGGCCATGCCCCAGTTTTCAGTCGTATAAAAGATAATGGGTTGGTCAAGGTCTAGGAGAGCCAGAGCAGGGGTTTGTAAGAGTGCATCTTGGAGGTGAGAGAATACAGTTGTGACAGGCTAAGTAGGCTCTACAGGCTTAAATGGGGAACCCTCAGTTGCTTTATAGAGGGGACATCCAAGAAAAGGAAACTGGAAATCCAGGTTCTGAGATACCCCCACTAGGCTGAGAGAAGAGAGATAATTTCTTCCTTGGTGATTGGAGGTATGAGGGATCACAGTTACTGTCTGCAATCAAAAGCTAGTTTTCAGCTGCTAGGGAAAAACAGAAAAGCTTGATACTAGACGCAAAGGATAGAAAGTTGAGCTTTGAAAGGGGAGATTCTGTATCTTTTGCTAACTAAAAGTTAAGAAGTTGAGCAGCGTGCTGTTGTGACAGTGATAGTGAGATGCTGCGCAGTAGAAGGCCATCTGCATGTAGGATTAAATGCATGGAAGATAGGCCAAAAGAAAAGATATCGGTGGCTATAGCCTGGTCAAAGCCTTGAGGTTCAACAGTTCAAGTGAGCGGAGAGGCTGTTGGTGTGTCCTCCTGGGTGAAGGCAAAGAGGTCATGTGAATCTGGATATAAAGGAATGATAAAGAAAGTATGCTTAAGTTCTAAACCTGTGAAGTCAAAGATAGATGAGGGAATCTGAGAAAGTAGAGTGTAGGAGTTAGGAACTACTGGGTGTATAGGAAGAACAGTCACAATAACCTTGAGGTACTGAACTAGATGATAGAGACCATCAGAATTGCCAAGATAGGAAGGGGTGTTAGAGAGTGAGTATGTGAACTTGAGAATACCACTATTAAGAAGGCATTGTATGATAGGTTTTAAGCCTTGTCTGTCTCTTAAAGAGAACTGTGGCACTGAGAGAAACAGGGTTAGGAGGTAGGGCCCTAGAGTAGGATCATAATAGGGGGACAATGGGAAGCCACTTCAGGAAAGGAGCTGTTTTGTACTTTTGAGTCACCGAAAAAGTCTGGAAGAAGATAGGATAAATCATTAATGTCATTCAGTGGAAAAGGAGGCTCTACAGAGTCTAGAAAGAGGGGAAAACTGAAGGAATTGGATGAAAAGAAAAGAAAACATATAATATAGCTATGATATCACTATCCATTATTTTTTCATTATTTTTTTCAGGTATCTTACATGTCAACTACAATTTCCTCTCCTCTCCCTCCTCTTTTCCCATTTCTCCCTCTACCTCCCATTTATCCCCATATACTCCTCCTCCATTAAGAAAGGGAGTCAACAAAGTATGTCATATCACAGTGGAGCAGGATCAAACTACTCTTCCTTCATCAAGACTGGGAAAGGCATTCCTGCGTGGAGAATAGGTTCCAAAAGCCAGCTCATGTTCCATGGATAGGTCCTGATCCCACTTTCAGGTGCCCCACACACAGACCAAGCTACCCAACTGTAATCCACATAGAGAGGGCCTAGGACCTGTGTGCCCTACTGGTTGAAGCTTGAGCATATGTGTAAACAGAGATCGCTTGTTCGTTTTCCTGGCACCCAGACCTGAATAATCACACAGAAACTATATTAATAGCAACACTGTTTGGCCTATTAGCTCAGGTTTCTTATTAACTAACTCTTACATCTTATATTATCCTATTTCTATTAATCTGTGTATCACCATGAGGCTGTGGCATACTGGTAAGATTCCAACCTCTGTCTCCTTCAGCAGCTACATGGTGTCTCCTTGTCTCTGCCTACTTTCTCTCTATGTCTCTGTTCAGATTTCCCTCCTGGCTTTACTCTGCTAAGTCATTGGCTGAAACAGCTTTATTCATTAACCAATAAAAGAAACACATATACAGAAGGACATCCCACATCACATATGAGACATCAAAGCAGGCCCCAATATTTCCTCCAACAAGACCACACCTACTCCAACAAGACCATACCTTGTAATAGTGTCACTCTCTATGGGCCAAGCATTTAAACACATGAGTCTATAGGGACCATTCCTATTCAAACCACCATAGTAAATAACTCCCAAATCTATTAAAATGGCAGAGTCTTACCCTCATCCTTGATAGTATTGATGGTGTTGTTGGGGGCTGATGTCCTGGGGCAGTGTCAGTCTTCAACTTTCAGGCCCAGAAGAGCAAGAAGATTCTCCTGTGGAGGAGGAACTTGGAGCACTGACAAAACTTGGCAAGACAAAGACAGGCATTCTACCCTTCAGTGTCCTGTCTGTCCACAGTTTGTGTAGGGTCTTGGCCACAGGTGAGGTAAAGGGCAGTTCTTTGCCAAGAGACTAGTGTTGCCATATTTGAAGCAAGCTCTGGGTGAATTCTGTTGGTGCCTTATCTTCTTTGAAGGAGACCTCTGGGCTACTGCTAGAAGCTGGTATTTTTCCCTATCACGGGGAGCTCTTTCCATCCTTTCCCGTTCTTCTCACACATTAAAAACCTTAAATGCCGTATTTCATAGATCTTTCTCAGAGGGTTGAGGGTAATCATCTAGTAAGGATGAGCCTTGCAATTTATTGTTTATAAATTAAAAAGCCTTTTGTTTCAAAATAGACTTTAAACCATAAATATAATCCATGGAAAGACTGGAAACATCATTTTTCCTGATCTTTTTAATCTGTACTTTTACAAAATATTACTTTGTTGTATGACTCAGTTTCTCCAAACTACTAAACTTTAACAAAGTTAGAAAGATCTCTTTAAGTCTATTTTTGTTAGCCTGAATAGACCATTACAACTCTACCAAAATCAATACTTACCCAAAATACCTTAGAGGTCTGGTGTTACATCGATTGTTGTTAGGGATTAACTGGCACAGCTCTTAACTGTGGATGTGATGTGACTATTTGTTAAGGTCTTGCTGCCTTAACTTTCCTGTTATGGTGAACCATAACCTGTGAGACAATAAAACATAAGATAATTTTGTCAAGGTATTTTGTTATAACAAAAAGAGTAAAGCTAACTCTCTCCTGTGGGACCAAAGGGTAGTGAGATGCCTCAAAAAGGGTCCTACAGCTCTAAGCAGTCATCTGTTCACTATTATCAGAGAAGGCATGAAGCTCCCAGAGGTTAATCTCTATAGTATTACCTTTCTATGGATGTAATAAAATACCATGACCAAAAGCAACTTACAGAAGATTTTGTCTTAAGTACCAGGTTAGAGTTCATGATGGTGATGAAGGCAAATTAGCAAGTGGTAGGAGCAGTACTCTCTGAAATCATATCTCAATCATATACATAAAGCAAAAAGAGAAAAAATGTTGATAGGACTATAAAGCCTCAAAGTCAACTCCCAATGATGTACTTCCTCCAGCAATGCTGAATTCCCAAGGGGTTCATACCTCCCTAAACAATGCCAGCAACTGGGGGCCAAGTGTTCAAATACATGAAGCTATGGAGGACATTTATTATTCAAACCACCACATTCAGCCCTTTGGCTCCCTTGGAACATGGCCTTGTCATAATGCAAATTATTTAGCCTAACATCAAATGTACAAAGTCTCTTCTGAGACTCAAGGAAATCTCTTAACTGTGATACCTTATAAAACTAAAAAGTAAACTACATATTTCCAACATACAATGACATTGGAAATACATTAGTGTTCCAAAAATCGGGAAGGGGCATAGTAAGAACAGATTGGACCAGAGAAATACTTAAATTTCACAGGGCTAACACCAAGTTTTTTAACTCCATGTCTGGTATATGGGGCTTCAGTTTCAAAGGGTTTAGATTGCTCAGCTCCTTCAGCGTTAGTTACAGCAACATACATATCTTTCTTGAACTGGTTCCACTCCCTGTATACAGCTTTTTTTGGCAGAAGTTTTACAAATCTGGCATCTCCAATGTCTTGGTGTCTCTACCACAACGCAGGCTTTACTTTCAGAACCTCACAGAATTGCCTTTTAGGGCTTTCTTAAAAACAAAAACAAAAGACAAAACCTCAACATCGTGGTAACACATTTCCTAATCTTATTAGCACCCTGAAACCACTGAGAAAAGATCTATGATCCCTAAATCTTTCTTCCTATTAAAATTAATACTATGTTGATAACACTATCTTGTTAAGTTGCTAGCGTGGGATGAATCTTTTGTCCCCTTGGACTGTGTTAGTAGCTGTTTTCATATACTGAACTGAAATTTCCCTCAGCAGGTATTTTCTACAAGAAAGTAACTCCATATGAGCTCTTTCACAAGTTGGAGGCTTAGCTATGTAGGATATTGAGAAGTGGAGCTCTCCATAACAATACTTATCTTCTTAAAAATTACACCTTCCTTTTCAGTACACAACTTGGTAACTCTGTTTCCTTGTGTTCTTTACCATTGTAGATCTGCCTAACAGTAATCAGGAGTAACCCTTCAGCAAACAGTGTTATGCTGTCTTGAAATTTTCTCTACCACAGAAACTGATCCTTTGTTTTATCCACAGACAAGTTTGTAGGACACCGGTATAATGCAGCTGCATTATTTGCTAAAATATCATATGAATGGTGTCTACCTCAATTGCTGATATAGCCTTTGTTCCCCTCCACTTTGCTCTCCATAGTACTGTCTTTCAGGTTCCTATTAGAACACATCACTATCCTCTGCTTACAGAATTCAATTACTTTCTAATCCAAAGTTGCAAAGTCTTTCAAGTTTAAAAAAATGATGTTCTTCACAGCAACAACCCCACTCCCTCTGGTATCAACTTTTATATTAATTATCTTTTTGTTGTTATGATAAAGTATGATGATAAAAAGTAACATATAGAAGAGTTTATTTTTGACATCAGCTTCCAAAAGGTTAGAATACATAGCAGCAGGAAACTAAGAGATCACATCTCAACCATACATAGTAATCAGAGAGAAAGAAAGCAGGAAGCAAGGTTAGTCTGTCAGCCCTCAAAGCCCACCCACAGAAATGTACTTGCTGGAGATAGATTATACTCCCAAGAGTTCTATAACTTCCCTAAGTAATGCCACCAATTGGGAACCAAGTGTGTTCAAATTGAACCTATTGAGAAATTTCCCATTCAAACCACTATAGCCTTTAACCTACATGTATACTATAAAAAGGAAGGTATCTACAGAGGAAAATGTTCTTCATGTTTCCAAGCAAAGGACATGATCAACAGGAGAAGACCCCATTCTAGCAGATAACACAATTGGTAAAGAAAAATTAAAGGAGCCAAAGGCCCCCTCTGATGTTTCCAAGAGTAGTCACCTAAGGAACCTCACTAGACTTTTATAACAAGAAGTTTTGGCCTCCTACATGGTGAAGAATATGCATTAGGAATGTATGAGTGTGATAGGGTTAGTTATCAACTTGACAAAGCCTAGTACAAGCTAGCATGTCTATGAGGGATCATCTTGATTAACTTAAGTGGCACTGGAAAGTCCTTCTTGATTGTGAGTGGACCAGCCAAGGAGAAGGAGATCCAGAATTGTGTAAATAGAAAGAGAAACCCACATGGGAACAGGAGATCCAGAATTGAATAAATAGAAAGAGAAACTCACATGGGAACAGGAGATCCAGAATTGAATAAATAGAAAGAGAAACCCGCGTAGGAGCAGGAGATCCAGAGTTGTATAAATAGAAGGAGAAACCTGCGCAGGAGCAGAAGATCCAGAGTTGTATAAATAGAAAGAGAAACCCGCATCGCAGCACACATTCATTGCTTTTCTTCTGACTATGGCTGAAATATGATAAATGTTCTCAGGCACCTGCTGCCTTATGTCCCCATTATGACAGACATTAACATGGAAGTGGGAGCTAAAATAAATCCTTCCTTTATTAAGTTATATTGATTGGAGTATTTTATACAGCAACAGGAAATGAAACTAGGATAACATTGAAAAATAAATACTAATATTACAAAGTAAAACTGTATTAGCCCCCAACCAGGATTCTTAAACAGACCTAGTTCAGCTGCGGACATAAAGCTCTTAAAGCCCATTGACAGTCATTAAAATAATCATATTTAGCCACTTAAGAGAGCCTTACCATGTCCTTGAAACAGTTTCGGGACCTTCCATTACGAATCAGATAATAGAATCAACATGCCCCAGACTCATGTCTTACAAAACTCAGAGCTCACTGTAATACCTTGCAACACGTGAAATCCTGCCAGCCACTGACTGTTATATCTAAACCTTGAGTACTCTCTCCAGGCCTGTTGTACAGAAACTCCATACATTTCCCATAGGGCTAAACTAGATCTAGACAATTCTCTACTTTCCGACCTTCAGGCTACCTACCTCATAGGTGGAAGTGGCTTTAGGGTGGCAGGCCAAAGATTTTCAAGTCATACAATACTTAGTATCACAGAGACCACAGACACTAAGCCCTTTCTAAGTAGTCACATGCCAGCCCCCAAATCAGAGCTAGCTGCCTTTTCTAGGACTCTCCAACTGGGGTCAGGGATGAATGAGAGGTCACATTTACATAGATTTTCCTGAGGCTTCCTGTTAAACCATACTCATGCAGTCATCTGGAGACAAGAGACCCTCTCACTGCCCTCAGTACTAAACATGCATGACCCCTGCGGCTTTGATGCTCCAGAAAGCATCTGGATTCCAACCTAGGTGGCCATTATGTATTTCTAAGTTTGCCCAAAGGACCACTCTGACATCTGTGAGACTAACAAGCAAGGGGATGACAAGTTAAACAAGGCAGATTGACTTTTACTCCAGGATGCGTAGCTCCTAACCCTACTCTAACCACTGTCTTACATGTTCTATATATTCCTCAAGAAACTGGACAGGCCTTAGATCTGGACTTCACAAGTATCACAGATGTTTGGTTATAGAGCCCAGAGCAGAAACTGTTATTACAACCACTTCATCCCCTATGAAGTCTTTTCTGAAAGACCTTTCCTCCAGACAGGCCTCTTCCTAGATCCAGATGTTCCTTATCCACCTCAGTATGTTACATCACAAATACACACAAACATGGCTGTCACTAGTACCAGAATTAGTACAGCCAGATTCCATCCTTCTGGGATCACCTTCCCACATTAACCTAGGAGATTGGGCCTACCCCAGAATCTTCCCACAGGATCTAAGACAGTGGTTCTCAACCTTCCCAATGTTATGACCCTTTAATATATTTCCTCAAATTGTGGTGACTCCAAACTATTAAATTATTTTTGTTGCTACTTCCTAACTGTAATTCTGCTTCAGTTATGAACATAGTATAAATATCTGTGTTTTCCAATGTTCTCAGATGACACCTGTGAAAGGGTCATTCAGTCCCAAAGGGGTCATGACCCTCAGGTTGCAAACCAGGGTCATGACCTTCAGGTTGCAAACCACTGCTCAAAGCTTCCCGGGCCAGACTGCACAAACACATCCTCATTAGTATGACTCCAGTCAAGTTGCAAGGCCTGCCATCATGGAATCATTTGTCCAGATTGAAGCTCCAACATATTTCTGATAGCTTCATGGAAATCTTCATCTTCTGTTCCAGCAAGACAGAGCTGAAACAATCCACCCTTAAACTCCTCTAGGCTCCATTAAGTATTCAACATTCTTTCTGTCACTTTTCTGAGCTCTACAATATAAACTTTTAAATACATGTTTATTTCTTGAGACGTTCACACGTCTAGATAACATTTATTTTTTATATCCATGTCCCACTTCTCCTCCAACACTTCCCAGGCACCATTTCTACATCTCCATCCTAAATTCATGTCAGCATCTATAACTCTGAGTCCAATTAGCACTGACTGTATGTTTCATGATGTGGGACCATACACTGGGATGTGGGCAAACTACCAGGAGCCATACCATAACAGAGGACTGGTTTTACCCTCCCTAACACTCTCCAACTGCCAGTAACTCCTCAGGGGGAGGGGTCTCATGAGTCCCTCCTCTATCCAACAGCTTCTAACTGCCAGTAGCACCTCAGCAGGTGGGGGGGTCTCATGAGTCCCTCCTCTATCTAACAGCCTCTAACTGACAGTAGCTCCTGAGCAGGGGTGGGGGTGTCTCCTGAGTCCCTCCTCTATCCAGCATCCTCCAACTGCCAGTCACTCCTCAGTTTGGGGGTGAGGCGTTATGAATCTGTCTTCTATCCATGAAGGAATGTTGATTGGCTTTAACTTACACAGTTCTTGTGAAGGCAGTCATGGATTCTGTGGGTTCATATACGCATAGTCTGCTATGCCCAGAAGGCATTGTTTTTCAGCAGTTGTCCCAAACCTCTGTCTTTTGAAACCTTTTCACCTTCTCCTCTTCTGTGGTGCTCTCTGAGCCTTTGGTGTGGACGTGTGATATAGATGTATTTAGTACTGAGCACTCCATAGACTGCCCTTTCACCAAACGTGAGTCTCCATACTAAGTGCTGTTTATTGTAAAAGTCACCTTCTCTGGTGAGGGCTGTAGCTGCAGTAATCTATTGGCACTTGGAGCTGGAAGGCTCTCTGATAGAATTTTCTAAGCTATCTTCTCTTAGTCTCTGTAAATCCTGTACGACCCAACCTAGTTTAGAGAATTCACCTTACAGCTCTACCTTCAGGGAGACTTCTTTGACTTTACCTGGATGGAAATCATCACTTATCTGTTGTGTGATGTTTTACTCTTTGTCTTTTTTGGGGCACTCACCACCCAGCTCTCAAATAAATGACACAAAGAGACTTATTCTTACTTGTTAATGCCCAGCCTTAGATCGTTTTGTTTCTAGCCTGGTTCTTTTAAATTATCCCATCTACCTTTGCCTTTTCTTACTTCTATATATCATACTTTTAGTTTTATTATATGGCTCACTGGGTGGTTGGGTGGCTGGCCCCTGATATCCTCCTCCCCTTGTTCTTTCATTGCTCCCTGATTCCCCCCCCCCCGATTTCTCCTTTTATGTGTATGCTGTGCCTGCCAGCCCTGCCTATTTCTCTCTCCCGCCTCACTATTGGCCATTCAGTTCTTTATTACACCATAAGGTGTTTTAGACAGGCATAGTAACACAGCTTCACAGAGTTAAACAAATGCAGCATAAACAAAATGTAACACATCTTAAAATAATATTCCCCAACACTTAATTACATTTATAATCCCTGTTTCTATTTCTATATTGAAAACCTAAAGACTGGTGATACTCAGGTGTTTACTCATTGCCTTTTTGTTTAAATTCCTCTCAAGTAACCAACCCTTTCTTGTCAGAAGGTGACTCCTTTACCCTTGTTGGTCTAAGACATCTAAACAGTTCTTCCCACAGACTCTAAAGGACATTAAACTCCAGATAGTTATTTCATGGATATCAAACATTATTAATTTAATCTTATAGCCATGTTACTTACATCTTGATCTCAAAGCAATAGTCTAGCCTTGAACTTACTGCAGTCACCACCCTCCTCTCCTCTCTTCTCCTCTCCTCTCCTCCCCTCCCCTCTCCTCTCCTCTCCTCTCCTCTCCTCTCCTCTCCTCTCCTCTCCTCTCCTCTCCTCTCCTCCCCCCCCCCCCTCCCCTCCCCTCCCCTCTCCTCTCCTCTCCTCTCCTCTCCTCTCCTCTCCTCTCCTCTCCTCTCCTCTCAATGCAGTTCCAGCCTTGTATTCCTTGTGTTGGTTCGAATGAGAGAGAACATCTTCCCATGGGCTCAATGTGTTTGAACCCTTAGTCAATGCCTGGAGGTTCTACTATGATGTATGCTCTTAATGTAAGAAGTATGTCACTTGAAGAGAGCTTTGAGCTCTTAAGGCCTTACTATTTCCATTTTTCTTTTCTATCTTTTCTTTGTGTTGGGATTTGAGATGTGAACCCCAAGCTTCCTATCTAGCTGCTGTGCCTGACACTTGCTGCCATGCCTCTCTGCCATGATAGAGTCATAGCATTTTGGAACAGTAAGCCCAGATAAGCTCTTCTTTCTCTTAGTTGTTTGTGTCACAGTACTTTTTCACAGCAACAAAAGAGGAAAAAATACACCCCTTGTGGTACTTTTGACTGTAGGGCACATTAGCAACACTTACCAGTTCCCCATTTCAGCTCTAAAACAACTCCAGAAAAAGAGCAGCTACCATTATCAGTTATTCAATCTTGCTGATAAGTCAAGGAAGAAAATTTACAGGCAATGAACTTAAAATAATAAACCAAAATGTGGAGTGTGACCAGGGATTTGTAGTGCCTTATTCAAACAACTAGAGTCTCCTAATTGACTTATGGTGGTGCTTCATCCCAAGGGACTAGTCTAGAAAGGATTTTACCAAATGTACTATTTAACAAGATGGTGAAATATGTTCTTATCTATTTAACTATAACCCCCACTCAAATGACTCTACACTATTGCTCATGAGATAAGACCAAGCAAGATAAGAGCAAGCAACTTCTGACTAAGATGTAAGCACCTCACTCCCTCTGAGGGATATTTTTTTCTTATAATCCACCCACTGTGCTTCTGTTTCTCCACAGCATGCATTTATTATTAAAGCATGGCATGCTGAGAATGATAAGTACAAGATACAAGCAGAAAGTATTTACAAAGCAAGACTAATAGAAAAGATTTTTTTTTCTTTTCAAGAGAAGTTTCTTGGTTTTCATGTCTTTGGTTGTTTGTGTAGAGTTTGGTGCTGGCTGAGGTCAGTTTTCTACAAGAGGACATACTCTACTCAAAGACTTTTCTGAGTTCAAAGCACAAGAACTGTTTCCAAACAAGAACAACTATATTTGGGTTTATAGTTAATTTATGTTGCCGGGCAGTGGTGGCGCACGCCTTTAATCCCAGCACTCGGGAGGCAGAGGCAGGCAGATCTCTGTGAGTTCGAGACCAGCCTGGTCTACAAGAG
>NC_022016.1:41352595-41355139 GCF_000317375.1 Microtus ochrogaster
AAAAAAAAAAAAAAATTATGTTCCTCATATATGAAGGAGGTAGCATGTAGTTATAGATAAAAATAGGTTCCCAGTGGCTTTCTAAGCTCAGGGTTGTATTTTGATGTCCCTTGTTTCTGAGACAGAGAACTATGGGCAATAAATTGAAGTAATTTGGACTAAAGGATCAAAGAGTTCCTTTCTACTTCCAGTTGATAAAACTTGAACTTTAAGTCAGATAGTAATTAATAAAAGAATTTGGGAAGGAAAAAATGAGAATGAGAAATATGACAGGAATACAAAGTGCCACACTTTACTATAAATGATGATGTGATTTTTACCTGTCGTTTGGATGAGACAGAATTAATGCCTTTCTTTCCTAAACTTGACTGTGTCCTAGAAATTTCAATGTGTTTGAAAATTAAACTGTAGTTTGGCTTTACATCTAAATCCTGCTTAGTGTCCTCCCATTTTATCTTCTGCTTCCCAGGCCTAGGGCTGATGAAAACATCAAGGACATCCTCAAAGAGAAGATTACGTGAAGCAATTGTCACTGCTTTGTGTAAGCACGGTTTCGTTGTGAGACTAGCCACTCTACACCCTGCCTTTCCCTCTATCCATGAAAGCTCATGAGTGTGAAGCTTCAATAGCCCCAGGGACCACATTCTGATTGACTAATCCTGTGTTGATTTAACAGGAGGAGAGCTGTGCAAGCTCGTCCTCCCAGCTTCACTTTGAACGTATATTTGGTATGTGACACTGTGTTCAGAGGCTTCGGACCCATGGACGTAGATCATGTACACAAAAGCTCTGTCCAGTGAGAAAAGAGAATTATCTTTAGAAATATCTAACACTGTAATGGAAGTGATCAGCAGATTAATAGATGAACAGAAATGTGTGCAGGTGAGGAGAATAATAGCATCTACCAGCCCACTGAATATTTAATAGAAGCCATGTGTTTTACTAATGCCTTTTTATTTAATCATTCCAAAAGCCATCAATGCCATCCACAGAAGGCATTGTAACTGTTATCCTCATACAGCTGTGAGGAAACACTGTCCCGTGGGCGAAGAAAGGATCAGTGAGATCTGTCCCACCAAATGGAGCTTGGAGCTTGGCTAAAGGAAACATCATATTGTAGTACTTGATTACTTCGAAAATCCCCTGGGAAGCTTGTTAGTTCAATAATGCTGGACCTGAGACTCTGCCACACTGAGTTAGGAGGTCTTGGGATACGGTCTGAGAATTTGGACTTCTTAGCAGCCTCTGAGTAAAGTGGTCAGGGGACCACTGTGTGTCTGGTAGGGCCAGTTTGTGACTTTGTGGAGTACAAAATAAGAAATTTGGTGCTTGAACATTATGGCCTTCAGCTTTCTGAAACACAGCTTACTGCTTACTGTCTCCAGATTTGTCTTCCTTACCTTGGCTGGTTTATGGCCATGCCATTAACTAGGAGGATCTCTCAGAAAGAGGTCTGATCAAGCCACTCTTGCTTTAAGAAATTACATCTCCTACTACCTTTGTGTGCTATAGGGGCTAGACCACGGCACTTCTTACCTCTCTAAGGCCATACAATTTCCCCTGGCTTCACACTTGGGTCTTGGATGCCAATCTTTCCAGAGCTACCTGTCCATACTTGGTTAAATTCTGATTCTATTCTGGACGTTATCTTCAAAAACAATTCCAAAGAAAGGTCTTTCAAGACCTTGGGCAATATCCTTCAAGGATCCCTTTAAGCACTCTTGTACAAGGTGGAAATGACTGAACACACCAGTCAATTGGGACTCCTTCAATGTAGACAACAAACTATAAGTAAGTTGATGTTATCATTGAATTTGCATTTCTCCTGACCTAGGAGATTAACTATCATACCTGCCCTTGGTGTGATGGTTATTGCATGCTTTCTTAGAGTCAGAGCTATTAAGAATGAAAATCAGTCATGAATAAGAAAATGATGACATGCTTTAATAACCAGAAAGAAAGACTTGTGTATGTTTTAGAATTTTTCCATCTGAATATTACAGAACACAAAAGTGACCATTTTGCTTCCAGAAAGAATGAACGTCTGTAACAAAGCACTTTCTCAAAAGGACACTCCTCCCTCTGGTGCATTTTGATCTATTCTGATTTAAAGTTTGAAGATGGGGTCTGACCTTATGTATCAGTGACCAAGTAGTTGTCTCATGGAAATGCAGTTTGAAACTCATTAATAGGGCAGACTGTATATTATAACTTAGAAGCTGTGGGGTATCACTGATGCTTGCAATTGCTATGGAAACCAAGTTCGTATTCACCTTTTAGAGAGTCTGCTTTATTTTTTTTTATTTCTTTTTATTGAGAAAAAATAATTTCTGCCTCCTCCCAGCCTCCCACTCCTCCCGCCCTCCCCCCACTCCTCTCCCCCTCCCTCTCAAGTCTGAAGAGAAGTCAGGGTCCCCTGCCCTGTGGAAAGTTCAAAGTCCTCCCCACTCCATCCTGGTCTAAGAAGGTGAACATCCAAACTGGCTAGGCCCCCACAAAGCCAGAACAAGAAGTAGGATCAAAACCCAGTGCCATTGTCCTTGG